>NC_134700.1:286260241-286560241 GCF_043290135.1 Rhipicephalus microplus
CAACAGCGCGGCCCGAATTTTTTTATAGTAGTGTACGTGAACATGGTCAAACTGTGTATACGAAGTTAAGTTGCATAGCAAATGGACTGTACACAAGAGAGGAGAGTAATGTTAGGGTGGGAGCATCCATCCTGAACCTTCCTCGTATACGCAGGGCCATGTGTATTATTACCATTGCTATCAGTAGTTTGTTTTTATGCTATTCTATGGTTACCTGTCTCACTTCACTGTCTCAGAATATGCCAACTTCTGTGACTAGAAAAATAATTTAGAATCAGGGACTTCATCTGCCATGCTTTGCTCTCCTGCATCTAGGATGGAGATGACCCATGCCAAGCCAGCCTACCAGCAGAAATCGTAGCTGTGCCAGATCCAGATGTCTCTCTTGTAAGACATTTCTGAACATTTTCTTTCCATTTTCGGCCATATTACAGTGCTGCCTTCAACTACTAATAAGTTGTTGATACATGTGTTATGGAAGTTTAATTTGTTCTGCTAAGTAAATGAAAAATGCAGTTTGCTTCATAAAACTTAATGTAAGGCAGAGCGATGCAATTCCAGTTTAGTGGAGACATGCCTAGAATGAGGTGTGTGAATGGGTGTGTCTCACCCAGACTTGTACAAGTTACAGAAAATGAGTAATCGATCACAATTCTGCAACTTTCTATAACCTGTGATTTATTACTATGGTCAATTGCAACTCCAGAAAAGTAACTGAGAAATTACTGCAATGTGATAAATTACCTTTGCTTTACTTGTCCTAAAAGGTGTTTCTGTAAAATAAAAACTTAAGTTTTTGTGTTAAACTTAAACTTTGTGTTTTTGTGTAAAACTTAAACTAGAATTAACTACTGTTGCTTCCATGATACGAGGCTGAAGGCTTGCGTGAAGGCTCAAATGCTCAATTTGGCTTCTGCGATGCAGTGTTACGCATTGTTTGATTTCAACAGCAGTTGTTTTTTGAAGCTGTCATCACTGATTCCTTCACATTTCCTTGCCAAGAGGTCAGCTGCTACATTGAACACCCACCTTCTCAATGTGTTGGAGGGAAGGGCAATATTATATAACTTAGGAACATATTGCGCAGCCAATCATAGTTGCTCAGTGCTTTGATGCTAGTGACGTCGCCACGGTGGATCAGTGGTTGAAGTGCCCGGCTACTGACCAGAAGGTTGTGGGGTCAATCCTGGCCGCGACGGCCACATTTCGGTGGAGGTGATATGGTTGAGGCCCGTGTGCTGTGCGATGCTGGTGCATGTTAAAAGAACACCAGATGGTCTAAATTGCACGAGCCTTTCACTATGGCGTCTCTGATGATCATATTGTGGACTTGAGACATTAAATCCCAGATATTATAATTTGATGCAAGTGACTATGTACCCTATCTACGAAGTGCTACACTTCGCTGCTGCTGGCACTCGCGTAAGGGTTCCAGGTAAGGCAAAAGAAGAAGGGACAAAATAGGCTCTATAAGAACACCCTGTCTGACAGAACAAAGGGGTCCCTATAGAGAAATTCCATATTTTTTTTGGCCAAGGACTGCCATAAATGAGTGGTTACCACTTGAGTGTGGAAAACATGTAATTGATTACCAGTATTCAATTAGAAGAAAATGTAACTGAATTACCTGGAACGTTTCAGTTTTGAAAAAGTAATCATGTTACAAAATATAAAAAACGTTATCGATTACAAGCAATCAATTACTTGTAATGCATTTCCACGTAGAACTGTACATTAAAGAGATCATGAACATGTTGGGCCCTGTGGCAATGAAGGAGCAAGACCTTGTGCAAGCAAGAGGAATTCGAAGTCAAACTCTCCCTCTATGCCTTTGCCTGTATACTTCGCTCGCTGCAATGCTACTTTTTTCGTTCTGATGTTTTGTGCTTGCATTAGTCCACGTGTCATCTGGAGTGAGCATTTATGGATATGCAGCAGTAGCTATGGAGGTTCACGAAGTTGTCATGTACTGTTGCTGGTTACTCTGTCAGGTTACTGCTTGCGTTCTTGTTTGTGACATCAGGATTCACACAAGGACAGAAGGCTTAGCATTTATGCAAAGACAGAAGGCACAGATGCTCACATAGTTAAGATTAGGTGCAAGTTTTATTTGACCTAATTCTCTAATGTGGTGGATGGAGCCCCTTCATACATGTCGACCTAATTCTCTAATGTAGTGGGTGGAGCCCCTTCATACAGTGACCCTTCATTGCCGCTGTGCAGCTATGGAACATAAAAATTTGTCGGTTATTCTTGAGGTGTAGCAGTATGTTGAAGTTTCACATGTTGTAGCATTCTTCATATTTTGTTTATGTTATTTATTGCAGCTCAGTATGTTTAGCTTGTACAGTGCTTTGCTATTGGTGGTCATTTACAATGAAACAAATTTATTTATTTATTTATTTTCAAATACTGCAGCCCAATGCAGGGCTATTGCAGGAGTGGGGTACATACAGTAGGAAAGAATATGAGTAACATCAAAACAAGTTCTTCATCAGAAGAAATCACAATTATCGCCACATTCTAAGCACAACTGGGTACATAAAAAAAAGGACAACAATGTCATTCCAGTGCCTCCGAAAAATCTTTAGAGGAATAGTGACAATGTTGAGAACACCAGGAGAACTGGAGAGTGGATTCTGTCAGAATATCTAAAGCTTGGGTGGGCATGTTAAACTATTAAACCTGGTGACCCCTTGTGTTTGCAAAGAGTGATTCCAGAAAAAATAAGCTATCTTGTTTCATGAGAATCGCGAAATCTACAAAAGACATTTAAAAACAGCTTTAACTAATAAAGGTATTTCAGCCATTTATCCCTCTTCATTAGCACCATTGAAGTATGCTGTTTCCACCAAGAACTAGTGCATTGAGTGAGAAAGCTGCAAGCATGTATCATGAATTCACTGTCTCAAGGAAAAAGCTACTTGACAAAAAGGATTTTGAATGAGCAGCTGTAGAAGTATGAAGCCCATGTTTTATGTAGGCAGTGAGACCTTCAGAAGAATTCCAGATATGTTTGAAAAAAAAAAAACCGGTCAGTTTTCAGTTGATAAGAAAGTGGTAACAGCTATCACTACATGAGAGGTGCATGTATAGTTAATGGTACTATTCTTTGATCTGTTACTGATAGTCATGCGATGCCTGTTATCCTGTGGCGCTCTGTGAATATAGAATTATGAGCATTCTTTGGTTGTAAACAAGGAGTAACCACTTTCCTGACTACGAAAAGCTGTTAAGGTAGGCACAGATATGTTGCAGGTAATTTGTCACTGGCATCTGTTCAAATTTGATGTTGTTGCTTGTGAGCATTTTTATAACCTTCACATGCAGCTGCTTGCAGTGGCACTAGCCTGTTCTGTAACAGATTGATGCTGAGACCTTTGCATATAGAGTACTCATTTAATTCATTGTCATGTGTGTACAGTTAGTGCAGTGTCCTAAGCCTATTTGAATGAGGCATGTGCACTCAGCTGGTTGTCCTACTGTAGACTGTTTGTGCAAGTTTCTTTTGAATGTTTTCAGTGCTATGCAAATTCTAGTTTTGCTCATGGTGTGGCTATCGATGCGATCTTGTTCAGCTTTCAAGAAACTTTGCACTAATTCTTCCAAAGGATGCAGTTCCTATGCCTAGTATATTTTGTTTACAAAGCAGTAGATGCCCGTTATGTGGCCTTCACGCTCTCTTGTCCTTGCTGTCATGTTTTACATTGCCCTCTTGTCGTACACGTTGCAAGGTGCAGTGTTTCTGTTAAAGGAGAACTGTCCATGCGTGCAATGTCTGACAGGAGAACCTGGTGGAAAGCAAGCATCACAAGTTGTCACGTAGTCTTCGTTCTGGGCTTACCGACAAGGACCTCAAGCCTAACGCTGCCACACGAGATCAGCTCAATGTGAGTTGGTGGTCTTATCACAAGTTGAGACAGAAACCTAGCAACAATCATGTACATTGTGTCTCTTTCCTAAATGTAATAATAAAGGTCAAATAGCTCAGACAGAACTTTGAAAATATTATGCTTCAGCATATTTTTAACCCATTTAGTTGAATAAAACATTTGGGGCAACTATTTAATGCAGTTTGGTAAACTCTGAAAAGTGCACAGCCATCACTGTAGAAGCAGCAAAAAAATCTGTTTAAATTACAATATGTGTGCAAAAAAATAGTATAACTTGGCTGTTTTGTCAATGAAACTTAACATTAGTCTACGTGTAAAAACGTTGGATCCACTGATGTTCCTTGTTTGATCTCTTCCCGTCACTCCAAACTTCCATCTTCAGCCCGAACTTCTGTTTTGTTTGGGAATGTGCGATGCCGCATCACAAATACGTAAATATTCTTACGAATACTCGAAGGGCTCAAATATTCGCGCAAGCTAGTTTTTTGTTTTTTAGTACCGCTTGTATTTAGCACTTCTGTTTGTCTTGCTTCTCAAAGAGAACATGACATAGCTCTGAAAGTTTGCATTGATTGAGGGAAAATGTGGACGCTTTTGTTTCCTTGTCGTGTAGGTGATAGTGAACTACCCCTCAACCAAGACCCTGACATCGGAGGAGCAGGACTTGGTGTGGAAGTTCCGCTTCTATTTACAAAGCCAGAAGAAGGTGTGTCTAGCTACCACTACTAGCTGCTGCTAAGAAAATGCAGTGGAAAATTTTTTAGATGACGCATTATGTTGTAGCTTCAAGAAATGATAGCCTGCTTGTGAGTATGTATTTTATCGTATTTTATTGCAGCTTGCAACACATTATAATGACGGCTGAGACGCTCATGTGGTGATAAATGTTATCCAGGTAAACTTATCAGTGACATTGGAGATCCTTACATTTACCCTTTCGTCCGATCTTATATACGACAATCTAAGAACACAGTGACGTTCTAAGTGCCACTAATGTGCGTTCGATTTCAGGGTATGACACTACATGTTAGTTTCGTAGCATGCCCGCATACTGCCGAGGTCTAGTGAATTGCTCTTGGCACAAAGGTGTTTTACCACCTAGATGTAATTACAAAAAATTAATAACAATGTAAACTACAGTGTTTTCCCATGTCTGAGGAACTATCAATTTCACAACTGTTCAACTCTTGCATGGTATGGTTCACAATCGTTAAAACATACATTGAAGCAAATACCTAATGTTAAAGGGTCATGAAGGTGCGTAGCTCTGCCACAAGGCTTTACTGATCTTCAACAGGGTGAAGCAGTGAAAGGGCTGGTGGTGGCTTTTCACTGCTGAGTCGAAGCGCTGTCACAGATGGAGTGACAGTGTTAAAAAAATGGTTTCATGTTTAAACAGCTGTCACAAGGCATATAGCGCTGTTATCTCTCTCTCTCTCTCTCTCTATATATATATATATATATATATATATATATATATATACACACACACGCACACGCACACACACACACCAAGAAGTAGAGGACTCGTGTTTTCCCTGATGAAGGCCGGTCCCCGGCTGAAACTTAGGAAAAATAAAAAGTTTTCGTTTTCCCGTCCTCTACTTCTTAGTATTTTTCCACTGGATCCAAGAACACCTTTTTTTCACACGCACGCACGCGTGCGCACACACACACACTCACACACACAGTTTGGTGGAGCCACTTCTGCTGGCCTGACAAGTTTGTGACGCAGACTGGGCAATGGCAATGTGCATGGCCCCCTGCTGCTCTTTAAAAGCCAGTGCGCAGGTCCTAGAGTGGGGAGAAGACTGGCAGAGGCAGTGTGGCCAGAAGTGTGTGTTCATGGTCATTGTGTGCCTCGCTGGGGGCCAGGGATGCTAACTGCAGCGCGCCAATTGTTGTTCAAGTGATTTTTAACTAAACAATGTTTCTTGAGTCGGAGACAGCAACTAGATTTAATCCTATGACCAGATGGTCGGAACTTCAACAAGTGTCTTTTACTTTACTTTTGTATGTAAAACGAACCAGAGACTGTAAATATTTATGAACACAGATTTTCCTGTTACAGCACATCCTGTAAGTGCATAGATATTCTAGCACTCAAACTTCATTCATTTCTCTGCTTTGCTTTTTAGGTATCTTTGAGACAACTTAGTCTACCTTGTTATAAATAAAAAAAATCAAGAAGCACAGCTGTTTCTGCTTAACAGTGCTGGTGATATTCTCTACTCCAATATCTTTTGCATTATGCGCTTGCAGGCCCTTGCGAAGTTTGTGAAATGCGTCAACTGGCAGTCTGGGCCTGAGGCACGGCAGGCTGTGGAGCTCATGCGGACGTGGCAGCCCATGGATGTGGACGATGCACTGGAGCTGCTTGGGCCTCAGTTCGCTCACCCTGCCGTGCGGCGGTACGCCGTAGCTCGGCTGCGACAGGCGCACTCTGACGACTTGCTGCTTTACCTACTGCAGCTCGTGCAGGCCTTGAAGTACGAGCGCACAACAAACAGCGACTCGCATCATCTTATGCGAACTTCCGCAGCTGGCACCAGTGCTTTGTCAACGGTGATTGAGCCAGAACCGGGGATTATACCTGGTGAACGAGGAGACAGGTTAGTCTGAGTCGCTCCTGTTCTGAAGTTTTCTGTATCAACAGCAGTGTTACGAACTTGAAGGGACCTTAAATAGGAAAGCAAGTTGAGGTTTATTAGTTAACTGTCTACAGCCTGAAAAAAAAAACTGTCTACAGCCTGAAAAAAAAAAAAAAAACACATTATAACATGAGGGGAAACTTCGGATGTCGTAAACAAATGTCAACAACCATGAAGCTTTTACACCAGTTTTCTGTGATGTGGATTGTTATGGCATTTGATTAAACCTAGGTTGTAATTCATCGGTAAAGATAGCCTGTATCTTATTTTAATGGAGCCAGAAATTGAGCCTAGGAAGTTTCGGGTACTTTTATTGTAGAGTAAGGAATTGGAAGCAATACCCTGAAATTCATGATGTCATACTGAGGTACTAGTGCTGAACTTTCATGGCCTTAAAAAATTAGAATTTAGGCCTTTGTATTGTGTTTAGTGGCTGACCCAATTTAAATAAAATTTAATCCTGAATGTACAGTTCATTGGTTCTAACCAATTCAGGGTTCATATTTTATGTACTTTCGATATAATCAAGGGTTTGATGGAAGCATGGCTTTACGAAAATGGGTTGAAGCAAATCTTTGACCTATGCTTTTCTACCTGATACTTGATCAATGAGTAAGAATCACTTCAATTTGTCCCAGTGTTATTACAAAAGTGTAGGCTGCTAAGTATTGTGTTTAATGACAAACCTGTATGGATGTGCAAACTTCAGCAAACATTGCATATTTGACAGTGAGCACCTTCTTGTTATCACATTTTTTCTAACATGTCTCAGTGTGCTCTTTATTCAAGCCATCACTAAAACCACAGTGACAGACGGAAAGTGGCAGTCTGACCACCCGTATGCTAGACCTCTATTGGTTTTTTTTGTGTGTGTGTTAAATGTTGTAGCCATGTTTAAAAAGAAAACGCAAGTAAGAAAATGCAAACAGCTTGTGTTTAGTGTAGAACAGCTTGATTGAGCTGCACCCCAAAGAAAAGATGAGCCACAGGACCAGGATGAATGGTTTTGCTGCCAGATAGAGTGAAACTCAAGCTGCTTCTTGATTTCTTGCCTTGCATGTTTACAAGGTTCATGAGTAGTTGTCATGCACACTATGCACGCAGGCTTTTATGAAGGCCTTCTGAATTGACAGAGTGATAAAATGGCTTTTGTTCTCAGGGGAAGTTTCACAGCAGCACCGGAGCTGGGAGCTAGCCATTTGGACTCTTTCTCAGACAGTCTGCGTAACCCGATGTCCTCCTCGGTGGCTGGTGCCGACGATGCGTTTCAGCAGGAATCCTTCCAATCGAGCAGTGAATCTGACGTGCGTATATTTCGAACAAAACCATTACGTAGTCTGATTCCTCTACTGTTTGCCATTCTGCTGCAGGAGACCTAATGCAAAAATGAAGCATGTTTATGGAATGATAGGGTGTGTTACTTTAAAAATGAATGGATGAAAGGAAGAAAAGAGTTGCCGTGCCGATTCTGAGTTGATTCCAAAAACAAGCTTGCTTTCTCCCCTTCTTTCTTTGTGTCTGTTGCGCTTTAGCGTAGCACTACCTTTACTGTTACTCTCTTGACCTGAATTACGGTAGAGCTAAGCTGGCACGTGTCCAGTATGACTGAGAGGAAGTTGTAGAAGGTCTTAGGTGCCAGAAACTACGGACATTGTGCTGGGCTTTCAAGCAAAGTTTAATTGCATGTGCAACAATGAATTTATCAGTGAGGTTCTGCAACACTTTGTTGCTTGACATGTCGAAATGAATAGAGGGAAAATTTTAATTATTGCCCGTTTATCTTCTTGCAGTGTGACCTTGCAACGTTTCTCATCAACAAAGCTTGCACTAGTGATGCACTCGCCAACTACTTCTACTGGTACGTACCACTGTAATTAACCAGAGAATACTTTATTCACGTTGATGGCTGCTGTTAAATCATACTTTACTGTCCCTTGATTTCATTCATGCAAATGCACGCAGTTAATTTCAGATCGAAATTCTGCAAAGTCATCACTACGAGTAACTTATCGGTTTTAGCATGTTGGTATGCTTTGTAGTGCACAAGAAAACATGGACAGAGAAAGACGTAACATACACACACACAGTGCCTCTGTGTCAAGTCTCTCTCTCTGTTCACCGTGTTTTCTAGCGTGATAAAAAAACTTCAGTATCACTGCCAGCCTGATCCATTTTTGACCATTGCCTGTAACAGGGGTTGGCAACATGTGGCCCGCGTCACCCTATTTTGTTGCCCCAGGGATGACGTCAACGCCCCAACCCCTTCTCATATCACTCCCTATCTGAAGGCCGACATGAAAATTTTTACCTCAAACGGAGATTTTGTTTGTAATGCACGTTTGTAAATTGCATCTTGTGTCCTGCTTGCTGGAAATAAACATTACTTCTATTCCGGATTTTTACATTAGTGTCGATTTCAAATTGCTAAATCTTTTCTATTTGCCTGCCTCCCCCTTTGCAGATTGGTTGTGTGGCTCCTCGCCTGTACAAATGCCCTTATTCATTACTGTACATCAATACTGTACAATACTGTACAATACTGTACAATACTGTACAATACTGTACATCAATACATCTCACTATACAACTGTGCATACCACACAATACACTTGAAGGCTCCTTTGATCAAGTACGGGGGGGGGGGTGATGCATTCACTGTTCTGGGTTGTGAACTTTGACGCTGCTGTCTGTTGCTGGAACAATCACTGCAGTCACTGCTGCGGTCATATGCATTTCTGATGACTAGCCAAGTTCAAATTACCTGGCGAAGGTTGACTTCAGGGTGGAAGTAATGACAGCTTGGAACCATAAAATACGGCGCGCCAGTAGGGACCTTTACTTAATATCAAAAGAACAGATAAACAAATTAACTGAAGTCAGATTAACTGTGATGTGCTCCATCTCATATTTTTTGCTTCTTTGAATGCTTTCAATAAACACTGTAAATAATCATTTTTATTAGGGCTTCAGGAGACGCTTCTTTGAAATTTCATATAGAAATCTTTAAGACGTGTGTATGCAATCATTTCTACCCTATAGCCAATCAAAATACCAGCGATTAGCCTACATTTACATGTGTCACAGTATGTGGTGCAATGAATAAGTCCTGAACTAATTTGTGTACCAAAAATGAGTGAGTTTTTGGTGGTAACGAGAAATTTAAACATTATGGTACTCTTAAATGCTCAAACTTTGGCAAACGAGTAACTAGGCAAAGCTTATTTAAAAAGTTCATGATTCGTTTTTTATGTTCAGGTACCTGTATGTGGAGACTGATGATCAGGACAGTGTGGTGAAGGACTCCAAGGTGAAGGAAATGTACACAAATGTCATGAAGAGGTTTATGCATCGCCTTCAAAAGGTTCGTCTTTTTTTTTTCTTTTATGCAACGATGCATGCATATATAGTATCTTTATTACATGGAATACTAGTGTTCAGTGTATCATTGTTTGGTGAAATGTATACCGCACAATGCACATGCGTCTTCCTTCGACAAGGGGTTTTAGATGCACTCATTGTGCTGGGCTTCGAAGTTCAACAGGTAGACAAACACATCTGTTGATTGCATTGCATACACGGATATCAAAAGACTTTGATACCAAAGTGCCCCTGATAGCAAAATTTCTTGAGCTCATGGTTGCAAAAAAAGTTGGTCAGCTGATTTTAATACTGAAAAATGCACTGCAAGAAAATATAATTACATAAATCTTCAGTGCTCATAGAGCGGCAGCAAATGCACAAAGTTTCATGGCATGCATACTACTACTTGGGCTGTAAAACAATGAACTTCAGCGTTTTGCCAGAGCGCACTGAAAGATATGAACTGGCTGGGCAGAGGCTGGACATAACAAATATGGCTAGTTGCACGGTGGCCATGCCCACACACAGCATATTTTTGTGTCCTTGTTTGCATGTTTTTTACTTGCACTTATTAAAGGTACACTAAAAAGCAAAATGATTTTTCGTGTATTAGTAAAGTACAAATTCGCAATTCCGAAAACACCACTTTTACCGCGACATGATGCTTGGTAAGTGAGAAAACGCGCGAAAAGAAAATGCGAGTGGAGACGTCACTGTGAGATTCCCGCACCAAACACCGTGACGTAGTACATTTTGAAGGCATCTACTGGGTCCTGCATAGCTTCTACTCGATAAAAATGAAGGAAATTGCCATCTTTGCGTGCCATAGACCTAGCATACAAAGTTTTGGAAAATTTCATTGAGAAAGTGTTGCAAAAATACGAAAAATACATTTTGCAATTTGTTACGTCACGTGCAGAGATTGCGGCACGAAATTTAAAAATGGAACTTCAACCTTGATTTTATCCACTAATAATGAACCCATGACAGTGAAACTTTAGACATTAGTGTTCTCAGAGTGCAGTATGTCTATCTGACCCAAGTTATTGTTTCTTTTTAGAAGTTATTGTTCCCTTAAATGTGTCTGTTTACCATGGCTTATCTTACTACTTATTATAATCATTGCAGCTGCCACTAAATGTAGTTTCATTGTGGCGATTATGAGACAAGATGTTAGCAATAGATGTCATATGCTGGCCTATGCTATTAATGAGACAGACTGGGAAAAAGCGTTCATTTTTTGTCGAAGTGTTAATATCACTGTTAAAATCCTGCATCAACTGCAAGGCTTGAGCGGCGATGTCTTACGCGTGATGGCAAAAATTTGGTAGTTTTCTTGAAAGCTTTTGATTCATGTCGAAAATTCGTACTTTTTTTTAAACACAACATAGATACGCAATAAAAAGTGATCTGCATTTGCATTTTGGTGCTTTTGTATACTCTAGTGCCAGTTATTAGATGTGAAGCGTCTTATGGTCGAGCTCAATCCGGTGTACGCCGTAACCACCCTTACAGCACATGTGTGTCTTCTCTCTCTCTCCTTTTCTATGGTGCACCCCCCTCTCTTGCCTCGCAACGCCAACGCAGGCAGCATCTGCTAGCGAGTTTCATTATTGAAAAAACTGAGTGCTTGCACTGCACAACCACTCACTGGCTACCTCATATAAATAAGCACTAGATCTTGACCTCCGAGGTACTAGTGCCAGTGGGAGATTTCTCCTGTGCGTTGTTGAACTATAAAAATTCACAGCGTGCGCGTCAAGTGAAAGCGAACTGCGGGACTCTGTGTCTAATCAGAGTCTCCTGTCTCACATTGCCCATTATCAGCAATTGGCATGTTCCTGTAGGAAACAACGGTCGATCCATCAGTGCATGTCTTGCGCGACCCCAAGTTTCTCTTTTGTGCAACGTTGCGATCAGTGTCAGCATCAACGCCGACGCCAGTGTAAGCGTTAGCGCCTGCTGCCTCGCATCTACACATGGTTCGCTTTAGCGGAAAATTGTGTGATTTTTTTCTAGACTGGTCGAGATTCAATTGATTGATTCCTTCAGGGCAACTGGGACTACCGGCAGAGGCGATCCATGCTGGAGAAGCAACAGGTCTTTGTGAACCACTTGGTGAACATCATGAAGATCGTTGCCAGAGAGAATGGGAACAGGCAGAAAAAGGTGATTTTTACGACTCTATACTCACATGGTTGTACTCGTCGTGCGAGAAATGGCAGGTGTTCTCTCTTGATAACAAAAGCGATGTGAAAAAAATATGGTGTTTAAATTAAATGTTTTGAAATAGAAATGTGGCAGTACATCAGTGTGTGTGTGTGCGTGTTTGTGTGAGCCATACGTCAAAGGTGGGGCAAGCACAGAAAAACTAAAATCAGTTGTGCATAAAATAGTGTGGAGCTGGTCTAGTGTCTCGCAGGACTACAGGCTACTGCAAATACAGGCTTAGTGAGCGCAGGGCTGCATCAGCTGTTGTCTCGCATTCGTGTTGCTTAGCGTGTCACTGCACAGGCGGGCTCAGCTTGAGAGGGCGTCGAGTGCTGCACGGTAAGATGCACAGTACTTGCTCTCATGATTAAACATGTTTATTTTCCCCCAACACCACCCCAACACTTCAATGCCGCTGTGTTCGTGCACAAGTTTGGTTGTGTGAAATAGTGTTGACAAAACTTGGGTGATATTGATGACAGAAACTAGTTATTATCTTGATAGTGAAGGAGAGCCTGTATCTTTTGTTGTCACTAGCACTGAAAGAAATGGGCACACCCATCAATGATGCACATTTTTTTGTCACAAACCTGTCGTTGATAGGTTTGTGCCAAAAAACCATTACAAACCTGTGATGTTCCCGACAATTTGAGTGTACTGAATTATAGTTCAGACTTCTGGAATCGTAGCATGGCTGACTTAGGTAATGTTGCTAATTGCAGGGAAATACCACACAATGCACACCTCAGCCTTCATAATGGTTCGAATTGCAATTCTGTTTAAGCAATAGACGGTGGTGCTCTTTACTGCACAGATGGAAAAGCTGCACGCGCTGCTGTTGGAGCAGGAGTCTCAACAGCTCATTCGATTTCCGGAGCCAATGCCCTTGCCTCTTGACCCCAGCGTGCGAGTGCGTGGCCTGGTGCCCTCCAAAGCGGCTCTCTTCAAGTCGGCCCTCATGCCCTGCCGGTTGAGCTTCCTGACAGACGACGTCGAAGGCGGCGAGTATGTCGCCATCTTCAAGCATGGTGACGACCTTCGCCAAGACCAGCTGATTCTGCAGACCATCACCCTTATGGACAAAGTCAGTTCAACAAGCTTTACTCTAGCATGTTAGAAGTGGGTCAGCAATCATTGGGTAGCCAGTTTTGCGTATATTAAAAGCAGATACCAGCTTTGGATATATCAAAACATGGGTAATTGGCAAAGCAAAGTCTAATTTTACAAGTGAGAAACAAGTAGAGAACAAATGACAATTAAAAAATTGCTGTAATGACCAATGACTTTACCAACACAGTAGAGTTTACTAAATGGAAAGCTCGTACACAGAATTGCTGCTTAAGTGGAGCAAGTGTCTTTAGTGTGATTTTTTTTGTACTTGAATTCTGTACTCCTCTTAATCTCTCAATAAATGGAACTCCTGTTACACATAACATTTTTACGGGGTCCCTTCAAGTACCGCTTAACAAGAGCCTCCGATATCTTCAGTTAACTTGCCAAGGTGATCCGCTATAGCGAGAGATGGCTTGCTTGAAGCATAAATATAAATTTAAAGTTCTGTTTGCTTGAACTAGGCTTGTGCAAACAGTGAATTTTAGGTTCAAAGCAAATTTGAAGCAAATAATGATTCTGGTCGAAGAATTTCTAATCGAATTTGAATAGTATGTATCACATATTAGAAACAAAATCTGCTTATTTCTCATGAGCCAACTAACTGGCAATATAGTATATTAAAAAAATTGAAACAAGGCATGTGAAGATGTGATTTATTATTATTATTATTATTTTGTTCCAAGTAAGTGGAAGCAATTTAGGATAGTGACGGAGAATTCTAATTGTGGTAGAATGAAAGTGATGACCCATAAAGCTCATTACATTTTACAATTCGCTGTAAATAGAGCATATATGCCAGTAAAACAAGCTTTTAAACATAAATGTGAGCGTAATGTGTTCATTTGACGTCGAAGTGGAGTTTCGCAGCAGTGCATATTTCCCCTAGATAACTGTATTCGCGGTATACAGTCCAACCCCTTTATAAGAGACACTGATGTAAGAGGTAAATGTGTATAAGAGACACCAGTGTGCCTAAAGTAAAATACGGATTGATAAGAAAATGCATGCATGGTACTCTACTTATAAGAGACATCCCATATAAGAGAAAAGAATTGCTGCCTGGAGAATGCTTCTCATAAAGGGGTTCAGCTGTAGCACCTTTTTGGTGCAGTGAAACCATTTTTACAGGGTGATTAAATGTGGATTAATATAAATTTATTCGTTCAGTTCGAATGCTTCGAAATTTACAATAATTTAAATCTGAATAGACGCAAATTTGAATACTGTAATATTCATTTGACTATTCAAAGTGCTCAAATATTCGCACAAGCCTAGTGTTTACGCATGTGGAGTAGCCTGCTCTTGCTCTGCATGTGCAGGAAATTTTACACGGTCTTAACAAAAAAATAGGAACGCAGTTGGGTTTTAATGCAGCATATGCGCAGCTGCACAAAGAAGGTAGGAGGGCAAGGAGTGTGTGTCATTAGCCACGAAGTGTCTGATTTCTTGTGCCAAAAATGTTGTGTACAAAATACTTTTTTCTTGAGGCGCCTCCATAGATTGGCCAAATGGGCCGATGCGTTAACATGAGGGTCAGATAGCACAGAATGATTTTATATAAAAAAAATAATAAGCATGCCCACTTGGCTACCCGTTATAGAAAGTGCAACTGTTATTCCATCCTCGCGTATACAAGTGTTCACTACAGACACAAGATCACAATGCCACGGAAATTGCGTAAACATTTCACATCAAGAAGGGGGCAAGGTGTTTTACCAGCCAGACCTCACTTAATCTTCTTGAAAAACAGAATAGCTTTCTAGATGCCACTTAGGATGGGGAATATGTTATCCCACTTATCTCACGCATGCTCCAAGTTTTAGCTTTAATACGCATATGTTACATCATGTGACAATCGTGTGTGTGTGCGTGCTGAATAAAAATTTCAGCTGATAATGCTCGTGTCCTTAGTTTCTTCCTTTTTTTTTTGCATTTGTGTGTGAGCCCTCTTTAATGATGATGTCATGCTCTGTTGAGTCTTTATGGGGAAACTCCCGTACGTGTTGCTTGTGTGCTTTGGCATTGTGCCAGTGAGTGGTTTTGTAAGTCATGGGCTGACATTGGAATTCAAAAACATGCACTGATGTTACAGCGCACTTAGGCAAATTTCAGGTGTTGAAAATTAAAATAATTTCAACACCTGAAATTTGCCTAAGTGCACTGTAACATCAGTGATTTTAGAGCCCTTGTGCTACCTTGAAACAACAAACATAGTTAAATTAGTTCTCTGTTATATCCATATTGTTTTACTAGTTTGGGATGTTGTTGCTTTTCAGTTTTTTTGTAAGGCATAGAACCTGAGCTTTTACTTCAAGTAGACAAGCTTTGGGAAGTATGCCAGGGGTTTGCATTCAGAAAATTGTATATTACTGTGTCGAGTTTTTTTAAAAGCACTTTAACATAGTGGCTGACATTCCAGTTTTTGCGGTGCGTATTATGCTAGGACTGTACTCTGTAAAAGCTTGTTCACACAAATTGGATGCTTGATATAAATATTTACATTTGTGGTACCATATATTTTTAAATATATTTTTCAGTTGCTGAGGAAAGAGAATCTTGATTTAAAGCTCACCCCATACTGCGTCCTTGCCTCAAGCACTAAACACGGTATGTTTGTGCACTGACTTGCATTGTTTACGTATGTATACGACTTGCTGGTAGTGTTTTCTATTTTGGTGGCATTGCAGTCAAGCATTGCTGCTCTACGGGAGAATAAAGGGGCCCTAAACACCTTTGAAAAATATTAGTGTACTTATCAACGCTAGCTTAAGTGTAAGAAAAGGTTACCTATGTGCACGATGTCTAGATGGTGTTAATCAGGCAACACGAAAATTTCTCAGCTTGAAGAACTTGTATATAGAACAAATTTATCTAAAGCCATGCTGTCTGGTGGCAAAACTTTTTAACATGGCCTTGGATTTTTGGTATCTCTCATGTGAAACTTCCAGTATGCTAGTGGGGATGCAAAGAAAAAGAAAGGCGCGCAGTGTTGGTGATAACTACCTATATAGCACTCGATTTGTACTTGGAGTTGAAAAATTTTTATGTCAGGACATTCGCGTGGGAAAATAGTACAATAGCAAGCCCAGCCTATGATTATTGCTCAAGAACGCTGAAAAGTTTTGCACATTTGTTGGTGCAAAAGGTGTCTCAAGTGAAGCAATACCGTTTTTGTTTTTTTCTCTAATGTATGCATATTGCTTTTTTTCACTGTTGTTTCTTACAGGCTTTGTGCAATACATAGAATCAACGTCTGTAGCTGATGTCCTCAGAACGGAAGACACCATCCAAAAGTTTTTCCGGAAACATGCTCCCTCTGAAACGGGCCCGTACGGCATCTCTCCAGAAGTAATGGACACATATGTCAAGTCATGTGGTGAGCCTGTGTGCTGAAACTTGTATAGTGGGTGTTGTTATTTAACATTTTAAATTTAAAGCTAGTCAAAACTTGGTCTAATGAAACCCAATTTTATAAATTTCCCAGTGTAATGAATTTTCATTAGCTGCCATAGAGTTCACTCTTACCATCAACTCAAATTTCATGGCACTGAACTTGATTTGATAAAGTTTTTCCTGAAATAAATTGGTAAAGATGCAGTAATTTCTTTCCAATTTTCACACAGATATAAAACGTCACATCACCATATGGTTTTATTTTGACGAGGCTGCACGCAGCTGTCAGTAGCACTTTCAAATATCGCATGGCACTGCGTTGTAATGGTTTATTGTCCCTGCAAACACTTCCACAGGAATAATGTGGTTGCTTTTGTTATAACTAGAATAGTTGTGTTAAAGAATTTGCAACCATTACTTTCGCCTCCCGTGCTACATGTTTAAGTTTGATTGTTTATAACGTCATTTTTAAAAATTTTTGCAGCTGGTTACTGCGTCATCACGTACCTGCTCAGCGTTGGTGATCGACATCTTGACAACCTGCTTCTGACCAAGACAGGTATGCGATGATTTGTCTACCTTGCTGGAAAGCAAAATTTGTGGCGTCCGTGAAATGTGCAGCTTGCGTTTTTTCAAGTGACATGTGCACTCTTGTGTCTTCTTGGGCTAGCCGTGCATTTCTTGAGCGTGAGCTCTGTGCTACTAAAGAGCTTGAAATTTTGTTGGCAGCAAGAAAACGAACAAAAAATTGACCACCAAAAGAAGGGAATGGAGATTTGTTTTCATGCTCCAGCTTCTCCACAACACTCCTGATTTGTAGCCATCCACAACAGTAAAGAGCACATCATTCGCAGCAACATTCTAAAGGCTTGTGTGACAATTATCGCATCACTTTTCCGCGTTGGGTATGCTTACAGCTGCTCCTCAGGGGCAATTCCAGAGATAATGGTATAAAACATATGCACTGATGCAAAGCTGGATTGGGTAATGGTCTTGAATGAAGTGATATTGGTATCAGCAGTGCAGAGAGGATTTTTGCACATCTCCGTCATGGCAGCTTGCAAATTAAAGCATTGTGGGCCAGAATATAGACGCTATTGCTTATACATGCCATTCTCACAACTTGTTTGGCATAACATTGTTTTTTATTAAATGAAATTGACATTTGAATTGCTACCTAATGTTTTTTTTTCTTCTGGCTCTTTAAAAATGCTTTTTCGTTTCACTATTATGAGGCACTAAACTGTATGCTGTGATGCATGATTAATAAATAGCTATTCTGACATGAAGCCAGAAAGAAACTTGTGGCACAAGTAGTTTGGTTATTTATCTCTACTATTCCCATACGAGCCAATGCATAAAATTGAGCATATTTTTTTGCTATCTTGTACAAAAAAAATTGCTGTTATAAAACTTTGTAAGGGCAGTGGGACTTCACCATTACGACTTTGATTATGAATAAAATTCCTACACAGTGTGGCACGTGTTTTCTTATGCATTGCATCCTAAGAAGGCTTTGACTCTGCCGAAACATGTGGTCGTGTTATTGCAGTATGTCTTGCTATTGATCACATGCTACAGTTGAACCCTTTTATAAGAGGCATGCACTGGGCAGTACTTCTTATCTCTTATAAGAGGTGTCTATTAAAAGCAGGGTACCACATATGCATTTT
Organism: Rhipicephalus microplus; assembly: GCF_043290135.1. Taxonomy (NCBI): domain Eukaryota; kingdom Metazoa; phylum Arthropoda; class Arachnida; order Ixodida; family Ixodidae; genus Rhipicephalus; species Rhipicephalus microplus. The sequence continues at coordinate 286,278,536 of NC_134700.1, forward strand.
CTTATCAACCCTTGTTTCAATGAAGGCACACTGGTATCTCTTATACCCATTTCCCTGTTACACCATCGTCTCTTATAAAGGGGTCCGACTGTGTTGCACTATGTCAAGCCAATTGGTTTTTCACATTTTTAGTATCCCAGGTAGTCATGAAAGCTGATTATAAAAGGTCGCCTGTGTTGTTCTGCACTTTTTTGGTGTCTCAGAAGGTCAAAGAGCACGGAATTTCTGAGCCGCCTTAATAAAGTCGGTTACTACTACTGCTCTCCAGGAAAGCTGTTCCACATTGACTTCGGCTACATCTTGGGTCGGGATCCAAAGCCACTGCCACCACCCATGAAACTAAGCAAGGAGATGGTGGAGGCCATGGGCGGCATCAACTCCGAGCACTACCAAGAGTTCCGCAAGCAGTGCTACACAGCATTTCTGCATTTACGCAGGTGACACAGACAGGTTTCAATTTGGTAAGGTCTTACAGCAAGAGCGGTTACAAGATCGCAACATGGGTCATGTGCGCACTGTAGCTTTCCGCCACAGCCGCCGGTGTCCATAACCACTATCACACATATTAAGAAAAAAAAATCAGTAAATAAAAAATACCCAGAACAATGGGATTCGAACCCGGGTCCCCTGCGTGCCAGCCCAGTAATCTGCCACTGAGCCACGCTGGTGCTTGGACCTCCCTTGCAAATTGGCCCTAGGCACGTTTGATATCAGGAAAGGAATTGCGTTAATATAACTAATAAAGCATTATAGACCAGCGAAGAAACAACCAGGTGTCAGATAATGCGAATTGAGCAATGAGTGGGCCGTCGAATGCTCCAACCTTTTACATAAGCTTGATCTTGTTCACCTATTAACTGTGACGCGTACTCACTGCGGGAGATTGTGGAGATTACAAAAGCTTCTGGTATAATTATGCATCATCGTCAGCCACAGCACACAAAAATTGTGCAAAGTTCTTCGCAAGTGTGCGGCAGGTACCACACTTCTCCGAAGAATGACGAAGTATGGCCTAGTGAATGCCTACCTACAACACAATTATTAATGGCCTAGTGTAGCAGCTACCCAAAGAGTGTTTAAAAAAGGCTCTTAAAAGCTGCTCTTCTAGCTTTCGTTGTGACAGCGCTGTGTGTTCAGCGCAGGCCTGGCAGTTTTTTTTTTGTTGGTCTGCTGGATGCAAAGTCATTGGCATACTTGGAGTCTCATCAAAGGAGGTTTAGAAAAAAAAAATGCTGGATTAAAAATTGCCATTATGGCTGGCACTATAAAAAGCTTGCTTTTAGTGAATTAAAAGATGCATTTTCATTCACATTTGCCAACTGGTGAGAATTCAGCCATCATCTTATTTTTTTCAGGCATGCTAATCTGATCCTGAACCTGTTTTCACTGATGGTTGATGCAAGTGTACCCGACATTGCCCTTGAACCTGACAAAACTGTGAAGAAGGTGAGGTTTCTGCAGGCAATATATACCGTTGGTGTTATAGTCTAACCAGTTGTTGAGTGAGGAAAAAGTAATTTAAAAAAAAATGGGGCATTAGCAATAAAGAGGTCATTTCTGTGGCAACATCATTCATGTCTGCAGGGACTTGAGATCTGTAATTATTTCTTAGTCACCATATTGCAATCACATGATCAATGTTGGCTGTTGTTTAATTAAGATATGCCTATATGTAGCGGCAGTCCTGTGGATAGCGCTGGTTTAGAGATATATTGTTGCAAGGAAAATTTGCCTTGAAGTACTTGGGTGTAGTTGGTAAAGCAGCTTCGTTCAACAGTCGGGACATAAGAATCTTTCAGCTCGTGGACGTAGGGCCGCACGTCTGTCATTTGTCTAGTGTGACAAGTTCTTATTTGTGAAAAACTTTCACACTCTCACCTGTTCTGAAATGACATATTGGGGGTCGTGCAGGTCCAGGACAAATTTCGGCTGGACCTGACGGACGAGGAGGCAGTCCACTACATGCAGAATCTTATCGACGTCAGCGTCAGTGCCGTTATGCCAGCACTCGTGGAGCAAATTCACAAGATTGCTCAGGTGAGGTGCTAAGGCTTGTGGTACACGTTGTCGTGTCTGGCACCTAAAGTTCTATGCATTTTCTAACTTCACAATTTGCAATTTCCTCCCCCCCCAAAAAAAACAATCAAGTGTAAATGGAATGCCATGTTTAGGTGCATGTAAACCACATAAACTGCTGCATATGCCATTTTGATATTTGCAAAAGCAAAACGTTAAGATCTTGTAGCAGTGTCTTGTAGTACTATACATTTAATGTATACTATTGTGCTGTTACCGTATGTTCAATAACTGCTGTTTTCATTTTGACTCCTTGTAGAGTTCACTGTGGCTTGACAGCAAAAGCACACATGTATATGCAAATTGGCATGTCAGCTTAGGCCACACACTATAGCAATGGTAGAAGCGCATGGAAGTATGGAAGCTTGATGAGAAGAACAATTTCTGAGCACAGTGTTGCTGGAGTGAACACTCTGACAAGCGTTCATGTCTTCTTCAGGGCTGCAACTTGCTCCCCGCGAGTCTTGCAGCCTTGCAGAGAGCAAGACCACTTGTCGGAGCGTTAGCTTCAGCAACACACCGTGTTCATGAATTTTTCATCACTTAAGAGATTGGGGGCGTACTGCACATGTGGAAATGCAAAAGCTGGTTCGATACTTGACGTTTACCGCACTTTCATGCATTCTGTAAAGCTGTAAAACACTTACAGTATGAATAACGCCTTATTTCATTACCATTCTACATTGGCAGTGAAGCATATAAACGATTCGGGTTTCAACTGATATTGAGATTGCATGCTTCTAGTATGCTGCTTTTATGTGTCATTTACTATCGATAATAGAGACTTTGTGGAAGCTATTGAACAGCTGTGCCTATTTTCTGTCCTGCACGCAGTACTGGAGAAGGTGACACAGGCGTCCTAGGCATGGACATCGTCAGAAGAAGGCTACCAGACAACTGGCCCCAGGAGCCACACAGAAGTGGGGTGTGCACCGCACAGAGAAACCGATGATGCTGGCTTCCCAGCACTTCCATTGTACATATTTATTGCCACTGTACAATTAACAAAAAACAAGAGTAATACCGGAAGCGAATATACAGGCACTGACGTGGCCATCCTTCTTTTTCCGTCCGCGTGTCTGCGTTATTCCACCTAACCAAAGATAGCAGGTCTGTAGACCAATCACTAGAACGATCTCGCCACATTTGGGGCACATATGTACCTGTCATCCTGGCACTGTCATGCCAGTAACGCTTCCGTTGCGTTTAGGCAAAAGGCAACCCTTTGCAGAATGCCCAGTCTTGTGGCATTATGGGTTTCGCCAATGTGTTGCTGGTGGTGGGATATTCCGTCATAGGTGCACTCGCTTGACTGTATCCCTATTGTACAGTTGTCTTATCGTACTGGAGGAACGTGATGCTGGTGGAAAATGAAAACTAATTGAAATTAAAGTATTTGACAGGCATGAGTGCAGTTTGAAAGTGCATGAATTAAATATTACCGGTGAGGCTGCTTGTTGATGCAGTTGGAATGCTTGTGTTTTGTGTCCACTCCTTCAAATGCACGGCGTTACACCGCTTCATTCCCAAAGTACAGTAAAAGAATATTTTTATGCCTACAAAGAAGCTGGAACTTTTTTTTACGTGGAAACATGTCTGATGAAATGTCGGATGGCAGCACTGAGATGGTAATTTCTTTGTCTTATAGCCATCGTTTCACATTTTTTCGGCAACTTGCGTTTTAAAAATAGCATCGGGTGGTATGCGCCCGTGTGCTCTTGGTCCGGCATTGCAGAAAAGCTTGTCGATTACCAGCAGGTATCGCCTTTTTCCACGGACAATTAGCAATGACCTTCATTATGCTACTTCAAATTTGTATGTGCTGATTTTTATGGATGTGAAGCAACTTGCTTTTTAAAAAGAAAGTATTTCTTATCAGCTAAAAAAAAATTTTCCACTGAGCAATTTTCAAAATATCAAAGCAGTTAGAGGTTACAGAGGAATAATTCAGAGTGTTTACGTGCAAAAACAGAGGTGGGAAGTAATATGCCTGCTATATTTCATTAGGTTGTATCAAGTGTGCCTGGGAATTAATTTCGATAAGAGTAGCACATTTTTTATTTTTGAGCACTAAAGCACCCACATCGCATTATTATCAACAAATGGCTCAAGATGCAAGATATTTTACTGGAAATCTACAGCGAGTCACTTGATTTCTTGTATAGTGCTGTTTCAAGATGGATTTTGTCCGTGCTAGTCTAAGCTGCTGCCATAGTATATTCTTTTAGACCTATTTGTAACTGCCTGTGGCGGGGAAACTATCCTTCTGCCGACTGGGGTTGTTAATAATGAGAAACCACCTGTCAGCATCCTGCTTAGTGCCTCTTTATTCTGTAATTATTGAGTATGACACATAGTGAGAAAACCATTGTAATGTGAGAGTATTTCATTATAGGCACTTATTTTGATGAACAAAAAAAAATGCTAATACAATGCGAGAAAGAACATGCAGCTTTTGATGCAGTTGCTAAATGCAGAGAGTGGATCTTAGTCTTGGGCTGTGTGAAAACAATGTCGTACAATGAACTGGGACACCAGGGCCAGCTTTCCAGCAATCATTTATCATTTTATCACGGCAGATGATATGTGCTACTAGCTTTTCTGCAAAGGAATGTAACCATAAACATCAGTTTTAATGAAAAAAAAATCTAGGGCATTCGATGACCTTCAAATTATCTGTTCCATCGCATGCTTCTGTAGCAAGGTCCGCCTTGGTGGAACAGTGGCTACGGTGCTCGGCTGTTGCCCAAAGGTAGCGGGTTCGATCCTAGCTGTGGTGGTTGCGTTTTGATGGAGACGAAATGGTGGAGGCTCATGTACTGTGTGAAGTCGGTGCACAGTAAAAAACACCAGATGGTCAGACTTTTCAGAGCGCTCCGCCACGGCATCTCTCATAATCATATAGTGGTTTAGGACTGAAAACGCCAGATATTATTAATATTCTGCAGCAAGTATCATCTGGTGACAAGTTTTGCTGAATGCAAACAGTGTCTATGCTGTAATGTCCTACCAGCTTTATCAAGAGTGCACTCCATGCTGTTGCAAATATTGAATTGGAAATTTGTGACTTGTTGCAGCTTCAGTCATTTCAACTTTCAACATGCTCTTACATGATCGAAGCACATCGGTGTGAAATATTGCCTCCGTAATTGCCTCTTTCATTCTGTAAAAAATGAATGTCAGTACAAATCTGCATAAAGGCAACAGGTTTGGACAAAAGAACACATAAAATGAATAAATAGAAAGCCCAATGCATGCTTTATAAGCGATGTTTATTAAAATACGACAGGTACTGCGTACACAGCATCTTAATGCCCACAAGCTGGGAGACTGGATAGCTTAATGCAACATCTACAGTGAGAGGTTTTGATGAACAAAACTAATGGCAATACACCTCTCCTGGCACCGGTTGATCCTACATTTTCACATTGCAAAGAGCAAGGCGAATATCGGAACACTGTTTGTATGCTGCTGTTTTCGCTAAACTTTATAGTCATGCAATGAATCGTTGGTGTCAGACTTTTAAAAATACAAGTAGCCAGTTTTCAAATTGATAATTATCTTTCAAAATGAGCATCATTCTTTAGACAGAACAAAAAACTATGAACTAAGTGATAAGACTTAAAATTTACAAGCAGCATGGGTAACTCACGTGTCGTTGAAAGCTAGCAAGTACAGCTTTCTTTGCTTTTACAATGTGGCACGGTCACATATTCTAAATGCTAAACATATGCACTAGTCCAGCACAAGTTCTGAATGTAATAATTAGCACAAGCAGTGAACTTTAAAAAATATGCCTTCTCTTTCCTCTTAGTCTCAGCTTGTGTCATGCCATCCTTCATGGGCATCAGTCTTCCTCCTCCTGTTTGCCAGCTGTAGCTGAAATGAAATTCACAGGCGTATGCCATGAAAAGGCCATGCAAAAACACTCATTATTTCTTGGCCAAAACACGTGCTGCAGTGCAACAAAGCAGAATATTCATGCTCAAGGTGAACTAGCACCCCCTTATGTGGGAGTACTGCTAGCCTTTTATTCACTCATATTGTTGGCCTGTCGGCCGTTACAGGTTGGGTCAAAAGTAGCACTCTGCGAGACATACATTACATGATAAAGAAAGCACTTCAAAAGATACGGAAAAAATGCACCGGTAAACAATAAAACATGAAAAATAATTTTAAACAAACATAGGCACACACACAAGGAAATAGTTCTTTTATAGGTTGATAAAATTTTACAACACCATACATGCGAAGTCTGCCAGCAGTGGTACAATCTATAATGGAGCACTGCGTACAAGGATACACAGCAGGACATAAGGAGAATATTGCGTACATACGTGAATGAAACTACACAAAAATAAAGACAGAATGCTTAAGAATGATCTCGGAGGTATACTCAGAGGTATGCGTATACTTCCTCAATTTCGTGCAAGCTTATTTTGAAATTCATCTGCAGTAGTGCTTTGTAGCATTAGTAGCGACAATTCATTCCATTCTGTTATGGTTCTTCAGAAAAAAGCAAACACATATCTGAGGCACTTCGAAGGTACCCTCCTTCCTTCTTAGCAGTACTCTACCTTCTTGCGCTATTAAGTATTGATAACTATTGATGTTAGATTTGTTTTTAGTAAGATATTAAAAAAAACTTTAGCCTTGCTATGCACGTGCGTTCAGCAAGCCTGGGCAAGTTGAGCAAATTGAGCATTATGGAGACAGAATCTGTACAAGAGTATTGTGGTAAGATGAACCTTGCTACTCGACGTAGAACTCTTTCCAGTTTCTGAATTAACACTGACTGATAAGGGTCCCAGATTATGCTGGCATACTCTAGCGTGGGCCGCACATAGGTTAAATAAGCAGTTAGCTTTACTGACTGTGAGGCTAAATACAGTTTTCTTTGCAAGAACCAAGAGTTTCTTTCCTACAGTTTTACATACTTTTGCAACATGATAGGACCAGCTTAAATACTTGGATATGTTTACGCATAAGTATTTCAGCACATAAACCGTAGAAAGTACCAATGAATTCATGGAATAATTGAAGTCAAAGACATGATTCACTTTGTTACGCGTAATAAAACAGTTTTATTCCCATTTATTTTTATTTCCCATTTGTCGCACCATCTTTCTACTGCCCTCAGAGCATCATGAGCAATTGTTGATCTTCCAGGCTATTAATTTTTCTAGTACAATAGACAATCATCCGTGAGAAGTTGCGCTGTGATACTTTCATATATTTCAGTAGCAACGTCATTAATATAGACCAAGCATAGCACCGGGCCTAACACAGACCCCTGTGGAACACCTGATGTCACGTTTAATGGTTTTGATTTAATATGTCCACTTTTAGGTATTGCGTTCTGCCTTGAAGGTACGCGGTTATCCATTTAACTATTTTCTCATTTATTCTCATAACTGTCAGCTTCACGAGCAATTCTGTATGTAGCACTCTGTCGAATGCTTTCGACAGGTCAAGACGAATGGCATCTATTTGTTTCTTTTTTAAGTTCATGGCAAAGTCATCAACCGTTTCAAAAAACTGAGTTGTTGTGAAAAGATGTTGTCTGAATCCATGTTGGTAGGGAAAAAATTAGTTGACGTTTTCGATGTACGCGTAAATTGAATTAGATACAACGTGCTCAAGGAGCTTGCAGCACACGCAGGTAAGTGATATTGGACGACAGTTTTCAATTACCCGCTTATCACGAGATTTATGCACAGGTATAACTTTAGCCATAAGCCAATCATCCGGCGTTTGACAACAGACCCCAAACTTGGAACAGACCTCAAATATCACACCAACTGTGAGCTTTAGCTAACACAACGTGTGTAACTTTTATAGCAGCAGATCAATCCTTTCATATCAATCAGTTTCTCTTTATATTGAAGAAGCAGCTTAATTTAGCCCTTTAGATGAATGCATAAGAATGAGGGTAGCATAATCTTTCTCCTTAACAGGAGAACCTCAATCCTTACAGCAGGTTCCCCAAGCATTCTGATCAAGGCTGCTCAGAACTTGAAAGTACAACAGCAAAGCAGCAAGGACTACAGGCATCACAGCATTGGCAGGATAAGCACGCATTTGCTCTGAACAAGTTTGAGGCCCATTGTCCTTGCTGCTCTACCACTGTACATTTAGCCCCAGAACAACCTTTGGAAGCAAAATGGCAAGGCCAGCGCGAACACAGCTTACAGAGCACTTTGCTTTATGTGTTGAGAAAACCTTGTGAAGGCCGTTTTTTTTTTGTTTTATTGGAATGAAGCATCAAAAGGAAAACGGCATTGCATACTTCAAGTAAACTAGACATCTTTGCCTAGAGCATCACGAGAACGCATCACTAACCTTTTCCAACTTGGCCAGCGTGATGTCTATTTCAGCACCGATTCTTTGCAGCTCCTTGTTTCCTTCGGCAACTTGTGCTTCCAACACATTAGTTTTCTCTTTGCTTTCCTTCAGTGCGGAAGTCATGTCCTTTACGTATTTCGCGTATAATTGCCGTAAATGATCTTGGATATCCTCATCCGGATTTCCAGAAGGCCGCCTTGTCAGGAAAAAAACAAAAGATCAACGAGAACTAAGAAACGCGTGATGAGAGAGGTCACCCCACGTTAAGGAAACGGCCGTGGTCACTTTCGTTTGACATCGCTGATTTTCTACAAGCGCCGAGAAAGACATGCCGGAGCAGTTTTGCTTACCACGCAGGTGTCCCTTTGTATTCTTCTTGCTCTTCGATCAACTGGCTCAGAGTTTTAAACTTCTCGTCCAGATTCAGGTCGTCGACGATAGCCTTGCTTTCTGCGTTCATGTGCGTCAGAAGCTGATCCGTGAGGCTATTAACGCACTTCTCCAACGAGCTCTTCTCGATGCCGCACTTTTCAAGCTCAGCTGGTTGAAGCGCGTGCAAGCACCGCTGCCTGAAACGAATCGAGGCTGTTTATACGGCGCTTACGAATACACACGGTGTTATTGTATCGTTACCTGAACTTCTCGCAAAGGTCTTCGGAAGCTTTGTCGATGGCGCGTAGACATCTTTTGGTACGCTCGCAGCACTGTCCATCCATGATTTTTGCTCGCCCCCTGGTCACAGAACACCTACCAGTTGCCCTGGTCTTGTATTTCAACTCCCGCGGCCCACTACACAACGCAACGAACTTCACCTTCTTTTCGCTGTTCGCGCGAAACACAGCAGCTATAAATGGATTGCAGCCGTTATTTGGCTAACTGAGTTAGAGAACTGAGTTCGCAGAAACCGAGTACCACGCGCGAATCTCAAAGGCTGTGCTTTATTAGGTTGCAAGCGCAAATTTTTGTTGTGTTATAATCATTATACTTGAACTATTTTTTTACAACTGATTATATTTTTTCAATTTAAAATACGCAATAAATTAAATTTAACTTTTTTATTGTTTGTTAAGTTTATGTTGTGTTTGCGTTTGTTTATTGTGGAACCAGCCAAGCCAAGACGAGCACGCTGTCAGTAGCAACTGGTGAGCAGCGTCTGTATGGCGTCTTTGGTGAAAAATATGAGACGTAAAACATGTGCAACTCGTTCGATTTTGTGTGATTTCGGGTTCATATTTTTGAAGTTATCGAAGTCTGATGTAATTCGCTACCGAATTCATTCACGCTTCTAGAAGTTACAGCCGAACTGTTGATCGAAATGCGCGAGTGTAGCCGACGAACTCGCCGTCAAGACGCTTTCAGCGCGGCATTTCGACACGTTTCACTTCAGCTCCTCCGTGTGAATTTTCGCTCGCGCATCCTCCCGAAGGATTATCAAGCTCGCCTAATTAGTTTCATCGAGTGTGCGTCGCTCTAGACTTCAGCCGTGATCGCTTCGCGACGGTCGAAAAGATGCGCCATAGGTGGTGTCGCATGTTTCTCGGTCTCATATGCGTGAACTTTTTCTCGGTTTTCATTATGTGGATATACCTGGACAGCAAGTGCCCGTGTTACGAGACATCTCGAGAAGGCGGTGGCGTGAAGGGCTTCGAGGGGGCGGCTCGTCAGCGCCCGGCCATCGCCGGACCACAGGACGACTTCAGCGCGGGAGGAGCCCTGAAGATGCGCAACGCCGCTCCCCTGGACGACATCTACGACCTCCCGAACTCCCTCGTCACCCTGGTGCTGCGGGAATTCGAATTCTACGAGCAGGACTTGGTAGAGACCGTTCGCTCTTTTCACACGGTGTTCCCGCGCATGCCGATTGTGCTGATCGCCGACGACGTACCTTATCCGCCCGTTAGGTTTCCTCGAGACGAATTCGGCCCTAACGTGACGGTCGTGTCGCTCGCGAGGTATCCGGATCGCTATGCGAACGCTACGCGCCTGGAGAACTACGTCAAGACGGATCTGGTGTTGTTCGTGCCCGACTCGGTGCGCATGACGCAGCCGGCCATCGTCACCACCATGATCAAACGCGTGTTCAAGAAGCCGCATCGCATGGTGGCCGTTCGAGTCGCGGGCGAGATGCGGCGCTGCCTGAAACTGGAGGTGAACTTGCGCGAGTGGACGCTGGTGTATCGCAAGGCGCCGCGCACCGCCGAATTTGAGTGCGACGCGTTCGGGGGCCGACACTTGCTCATGGCCAAGTCGGAGCTGGTGCTGTCGCTCGGCGAGCCGATGGCGCGTCCGTTTCCCGAGGCGCTGTACGTGCAGACAGCGCTCAGAGACGTGAAGGTAACTGGTGTGTTTACTCTGGTTCCATATTCTTTCTTTTGGTCAATGCGTGTTGTGAATTCCAGTTGCCGTAGTTGACAAGAGGTTCCAGTCACGGACCCCATTGTCCTGTTCACAGTCATTGCATTGAATGATTAAAAAGTGAAATTGAAATGTTGCTGATTATTACGTGCACTTCCTGCAACATCTCCACACCATAATTAATATATTTAGTGTCTAGGCTCCATTACGAGCTGCAAGCTGCTGTGACCACAGCATCTTACTGCAGCCGTTGAGATCAGAAATATTACGCTACTATTTTCTCGCAGATTGACATCGTGGATAGCCTGGTTGCTCAGAATGGCCGCACGCTGTTCACAACGGAGCACAATCGGCAGAAGTTGCGCTTAGCCACTACAAGTCGCCGTTCGCAGCTCTACGCCAACTTTGGAGTGAAGAAAGTCCATCAGCCCGGCGGGGAAGTCACGTGGCACGGCTGCAAGCGGGACACTTCCCGTTGCTTTGGCACCGTGGTGGACGAGACGCCAGACTACCTGTACAAGGGACGCTGGACGCCGCCTTGTTGCCTGGAAAACTTGCGGCGCACTGCCAGGCACGTCTTTGCCATACTGGAGAGGTGCAAGACCCGCTACTGGCTCGAAGGAGGTAGCCTCCTTGGTGCAGCCAGGAACCACGACATCATTCCTTGGGATTACGATGTTGACATTGGCGTGTATAGTGAGGATGTGCAGCGGTGCGAGTGGCTGCGGAACTCGCAGAAGGGTTCGGTGATTGACGCTGATGGCTATGTGTGGGAGAAGGCTGCGGAGGGAGACTTCATTCGCGTCCAGTACAGCAGTGCCAATCGAGTGCATGTGGACATATTTCCGTTTTACTCCCGTAACGGTGTAATGACTAAAGACACCTGGTTCAAGAGCCATCCACAAGACAGGGAGTTCCCAGAGCATTTTCTGAAGCCTCTGTCCAGTATTCTTTTTGTCGGTGTGTTTGCATCAGCACCCAACAACGTCACTCAGTTCCTGGAGCTGAAGTTTGGCAAGGGTGTTATAGAGAAGCCCCAGTATCCGAACCCAGCCTTGTTGGCTTATCCAAAAAGCACTAGTACATAGTGTTGGATGAGTGCAGTAAGTGTGAGAATTCAAGACATGGTGATAGTACATTTTGTCGAAGTGTGGTGTAGAGCCTCTGTTCATTTTGAAGCAAAGTGTGAATGTGCAATTTTTATTTTCTCCTTTTAAATTTTTGTAAGCTTCAGCGAACTTGAGAAAAAAAAAGCATTTCGTTCAACCTTTGGAATCTTTATAAAGTGGGCAGTCACTGTTCGAGGAGCTTCTTGAAACAGTAAACATATATCTAAAAGGGGCTAAATAATTATTGAAGGTGCGGTGCCATGTCCTCATTGCTGTGATGTGTAAATATCGCCATCCGTAGCATTGCCTTTCTTTTTTTTTTGTAAGACTGATCGTACATGAAAATAAGAAACATTGCTATTATGCATTCACTTGTACATCTTAGCACTCCTTGCTGCTTGAGATATAGCCAAACTTCATTATGTGAAGATTGATCTGATGTGAGAACACCGTAAGTATAGGCCATGTTCAGTACATTCTTAAATTGCCAATTAACATTTTTAGATTTTTTGTTATATGCAGTACTTTATTATATGTTTTCATTACATCGAGGTTAATTGTGCCAGCCTGTTTGTGCAAATACTGTAATACACAGTATTATAGTTATCATACATTTAATCCTGTCTATTCAGAAAAAGAGGATATAATTACCTCATAACACAGCCTCTGTGTCTCTTGTTTTGTTGGCTAGAAGCAGAGGTATTTTTTCTGGTCAATCAGTGTATGGGAGCACTGCACTTCAGTGACCTCCAACAGTTGGATGAGACATCAAGACACAGATTTACCACCTGAAAGCTCACTGAAATCAGATATGAATGCCTAAACTTGCATGCTGTATTCAAATGTTGCTGTTCATCCAACTGATTAGGTTGCTTGATCGATGCTCAAACAATACATATTTCAGTTTGTTTGACTGTAGCGCATTTGATCATGTTTTAGGTTGACTGGCTGTATGACCTAAATGCATCTATGGAATTTGTTTACAATCGCCACTATGGCCTAGTGGCTGTACTGTTGTTCAATGAGACAAAGCTCAGTCCAGCTTAGCACAGAGTTTCCTAAAATTAACTAAAGGGGGCTCTGGCGCTGCCATCGTTCAGCGACCATGGGAATGATGGGTAGTACACGGATGTGCCTAGTCTTCGTTCTTGCGGGCAGTGAATCGCACTTGTGGCTTCAAAAGGACATACCCTTTTGAACTTCATGACCCAATTTGAAATGGTAAGCCTAAATGAATAAGGTGGTGAAGTGCAACCACTGAACATTCGTTAATTTTTGTTTTGTAACAGAACAGTTCCAAGCCATACGAACACACACGGAGCCAGAAGTACGAAGATTAGACAAATCCATGTACTACCCATCATTCCCATGCTCACTGAAGCACCGTGTGTGCAGCTCCCATAGATATAAGAGCCAGAGTTCCCTCTAGTGTATATTTAGGAAACTCTATGCAACTTAGGGCTAAATTAACATGGGGCTCGCCGTAAGCAATGCACTATGGCACAGTTGGATTTCACTGCATTTATATAAAAATTAAATTCAATAACACGTGCTTGGATTTTAGTGTATGCTAATGTATACTAGGTAGTCAATTTTAATTTGGTGTCCAGCGTTACGGCGTGCTTCATACATCTATTGCAATTCTGGCATGTAGAACTTAATTGCTTCTATTTATGTGTGCATGGGAGAGGGGATGTTGATTGGGAATGGCATTCATGTATGGTGCATATGAAAGTGGCAGCTATTTACTCATATTTGTCTATCACTAATAGTCGTGTTCATAACAACTAGTATATGCAGCTTAATTTACACATAAGGCTCATTCCAAGAGATCGCATATAATTTCATTCTTTTTGTAGAGGATGTGTATCTCGAACGATGTGTTCCCACAGTCAGTGCTACACCTAGTGGTTTAAATTAAGGGATTTTTTTTCTCTGCAAATAAAAAAAATGCTTAACTTGTTAAATATGTATACAAGAAAGAAAAGAAAGAAGTGCAAGCACGAGAGGAGAGCTTGTGCATTGACCGTTTATTTTTTTTGTTTCACCCTGCCAAGGAAGACACCTTTAACCGACATTAGTGTTCCTTCACACAAATATCAGTTTACATGTGGACTGATGACCAGGAATGGCTGCCGTCAAATCTTGAGCAAGAACCTTTGGAAGATTCTAAATATGCACCAATGGCTGAGCAAGCATCTCCCTATGCCCTCCTGCCACTTTCATAATTTCATTTGGTGTTTTTATTTGCCCAAAGAGGGCAAATAACGATATGCATATTCATTAAAGCAATTCATTGGAAACATGTGCAGCTCCTCCGCTTCCATTTGAATTTTGATCCCTGAATGAGCAAGGGGACCCCCTCCAAATCCTGTCAGACACCTTACTCAGGTTATACACAAAGCACCTGTCGTGAGGGTTGTCTGTTCATATTGTCTGCACAGTTTTTTTTTAGCACATTTTCCCCCGCCAAAGTACTTCCTCGTTCACGCAGTGCAACTCCTAGACCTATAAAAAGGCTTGCCCGGTCTTGCAGTTTGATAATGTCCGTTATTCATGGTTTATAATGTAGCCTCGCACTCGCATTTCCTTAACTGATATAACAGCAATATTCTGAGTAGCCCTTATTTTTATGCTTAAACATCAGCTCTAGTTCGAATCTTCTATGTATTCCTCCTCAAATTGCATGTGTGCTCACTTATTTCTTCATCGTAGCGTTTGTGTATGTGCCATTTTAAGCTTTTATGACTGATTCATTTCAGTTCCATGCAAATGTCTGTAGCAAAACCTAATGCAAGCCTTTGAGTTGTTTTTATCGAGTCACTTGATGATTCACACCTGTCAATTTTCTAGTCATCTTGTAGAATGTTTACGCATATTAAACAGCAAAATTAAACAGCAAAAGACATTTATTCTGTTGTCTACTCTTCAAGGTTGCTTTTTTTGTGTCATGCCATGTCAGTCGTAGGCTAAGTAACTGCAGCATTTTTATACTGTACACGACGTTGTGTGGTTCAAATCCCATGATCGACAGCTTGATTCTTATAAAAGAATGCAGAAACACTTGTATGCCATCTCTCTTGAGATGTCGGTGCTTGTTAAAGGAGCACTGGCACAATAATTTTGCATCTTTTTTTTATTTTGTTGTTGCAATAGGCAGCTTATGACCTACTCATGACGGCTGAAAACCTCGTTTGTTCGAGCGCTCGACAGTTATTTATTTAGATACATTTTTTTGAGCACCCAGTCTCAGTTTAGTTTAAAGAGCGCCGATCCAGGCAGGATTCTTTCGTCGTGGTGATACAAAATTTGGCGCCTGCCAATAACTTTTGTTGACGTCACATTGTAAAGGTCGCAACTTTAGTTAGCGAAATTGTCAAAACAAATAATTTACGCCGCCTTATTTTTCGTTTTAGAAAGTTTGTTCGCTCACGACTAAACTGGTTTTCTTGAGTATCTCGTGTTTAGCGATGTTTAGCGCTTCCATGCGCATCTGTGGTGGAGGCTGCAGGCAAAGCCGACCCGTCTGCAATGTGTTGATGCGATGCCTCCGTAGCTTCGCGGTTCGAAAGCGTAGATTCGGGTAGTTTTAACTTAGCGAATGTTACCGAAAAATGGGGTGTTACAGGCGCAACACAAAGATCAGAGCACCTCGCTAGAGGTTCCGCGGTGCTATGGAAGACAGCGGGATCGACAGCGATTCCAAGACGAACAGCTGTAATGGTGGCGATCGGCCGCAGCAAGATGTACCGGTTCCAGTGATGAAGTTAGATGGCGGTGAAGCGGACATGAATGAAGCAGAAGCCGCCCAGGACAAACCCCAGGCTCGTATACTTGCATCTTTACTGTTGTTTTGGTGTGCGCGGGTGCTAGCTTTCTCATATTGCCGAGCCTTCGCTGACTCTGCCGCACACGAGGGCACTCGTAGCGACCATCTGTCGCCTTCAGCAAGTGGTTACTTGTTTAGTATAGCCTTAGGTGCGCCTTGAGAACCTACAAAATAATAAAACGGTATCGTAGTCACTACACAAAAAAAAAAGCCTGTTTAATTTTCTCGCTATTCATTGCGGCTTATAGAAGAGGTTTACACCTACGGAGCGGCAAAAAAGCAGTCGCGTTTACCACTATTGGTTTTTATTTGCTCTCTGATAGTGTTGCACCGAGAATAATCATACGTGTTCCTTTGCAGCCTCTTCATCAGAAAAAAACGCGTCCCGGCTTTTTCAGGCCACGCATAAACGAATTAATAAAACTAGTGTGTGCGCGTACGGCGGTCGTCGCAGTTTTGTGTTTTGACATTTCACTGTTACCGCGCTGTTCTGACGGTGTTCTCAGTAAAACGTTCACTTAATTCACACGGGAACTGGGGTCTTGAAAACGCGGGGGGTTGTGAACATCGATTAATAGCCACGAGCTTCGCAATATTGCCAATTCATAAGTGCATCTGTGTTGCAGGAGGCACCTCTTGAAGAACCACAAAAGACACCGCAAGAGCAGGCAGCATCAAAGTCGAGAGCGCTTCAGCTCCATAGACGATTAGGTGCGACATCACTTGATTTTTTGTTCCTCTTTTATGTGCATAAGTCTACGTTACCCCTTTGATATATTGGGATAAAGAAATTATATGCATGAGCTACAACTGTGCTTAAGTTACTAAGAGCAAGGAAATGGGAGGAGGAATCAGAGACAAGAAGAGTACCTAGCTAATTGGTGTTAGCACATATTGCATGCTTGAATGCGAGGAGAGAGCAACAAAAATTGACGTGTGCGACTAGGTTGCACAGCCCCATCGAGTTCTTTCACATGTTATTGTGTTTCATTGCATTGTGAACCACACATGGTGGGACACATGTCTCTAAAAAATCAACATTCAGTTAAAGTTAGGCCCAGTGCAATCTTTGTTTGCCAGTGCTTGACAAATGTGTCTGATGATCCACTTCTGCATTTAACCCAGAGCGGCACATACAGCAGTCAAAGAAAATTCGACAGCAGACACGAAATGCGTGCATTGACACTCAGCCCAAGAAGATGCTCCTACCACGAAGCAGGTAAAATTGTGCCGAAATTTCATCTGTTGCTTAGCAGGTACCACCTGAATCACATTTGTCTGTAGCAGTTGAGCTTGTGACTGGATGCTGGTGCCTTCTGCACCTGCTACCTTGCGTTATCTACAAGCTTTCATCTGTGCCTGAATTATAGCAAACAGACCTATAATGCGGTATGACTATTCTTGGCATCATTATGGTGTGGGTCTTAGCATATTTTTGCTAAAAGTGATGGCTGAAGCAGCCAACTGACCACTCTAGGTAGGTGTGATTGTGACTATACAAGCTTGCGCCTGTTAGCATGAGGGAAAGGTTTTTATTTCTGGCCTAATGATTGCATTTCAATGAGAATAAAGTACAGGAACACTTGTGTACCCAGGGTGAAATTCATGTCAAGGAACACCAGATGGTGCATAGTTATCCGTAGTGCCCAAATGGTAGTGTGCCTCATAATTATTATGATTATAGCATGTGAATTCCCAATTTAACCGTTTTCAATTCATTGTCAATACAACACAGCCATAGTAACCCATCGTCGGTCGCCCACCGGCAAGGGTGTTGTGGATTTAAATATTGTGATTTTTCTCACTGTGGTTCATGCACATACTATGCTGACATTACGTGCCATGTCTTGAGAAATAAGTGAGCTCTGTTTGTTGATGCTTACTTATATTTTACTCTAGGGTGCAGCACAACGTTCAGAAAGGCTTCTAGAGCCCAGAGCATTCTCAATAGTGCACTGTTGGCCGACCACTTTTTCACCACTTTTGTTTACGGCGGTGCATTTCCCGAAAGCAATGATGACTTTAGCAAAAACAAGAATTACGCGCCTCCATCAGATAGTGATGACAGTGATGACAGCCTGGGAGACAGAAGCTAGTGGCGACGACGATGGCAGTAGAGACAGTACCATTTTTGACACACAAGGGAACAACATGCTTCGAGTGGTATCACACACTGCTCAAATGTTGGTAAAGGAATTAAAAATGGATTGCCTGTAAGTTTTTCTTGCACAGTTCGTGCTTTTCTTCATGGCGCCAAAATTGGCAAAGTGTTTCGGACCAGAACAGTCGAAACGTTTGTAAACGTTTTGGTCCATAGGGGGTTGAAATTTCTTTTTAATGTCAAGAAAACAATGTGCAGATGCTTTGAACCTTTCATCTTATCCCACACAAACAGGCTTCCTGTTCCCAACAAAGGCCAAGGGTCAACTGCCCAGCCTTCAGGAGACACTGAGCCTTTGGTTACGTGGAAGTCTGACAGGTAAATTAAGCTCCATCGTCACTTTTACGTATTGCCTGTGCTGCCCCAATTACGACCACTTCGGCGTCAGCCATGTGGTGGAAAGGCTTGAAAGCTGCATGGCCATGCTACCACTCGCATAGTATATTTACAGCTTACATATGAAGTACAAAATTTTATTGTTGGCTGTGAATATAAAAATGTCAAGCCTTTTCTAACTTACTTCAAGCACCTAGCTGCTGGTTCCTGTCTCACTTCATTTCGAGCACCTTCATTAAAGACAAATTCAGGTGTCCTTTAGTGAGATTGAACTTGTGACTTCCAGCTAAGCAACTTATTACTTTATGATCATGTATAAGTTTTTTTTTGAAGGCGAAAACCTTAGACATTTCATCAAATGCAAAATTTGACTGATGTACTGCATCGGCGTCCCACATTGGCAGCATAAACCCGAGGGACGCAAAAAATTATGTGATGATGTCACCAACAATAACATTACAGATCACCAAATTTTTGACATGGCATCACATAATGACATCATCATTTGACGTCATTACTTGGTCAAAGGTGGGCCTATCCCAGGGGCCATTAAAAACAAGGTGACATGCAGACACGTTGTAATGCATACAATTATCAAGGCATTGCAAAATCACATTACTTGCAGAAAGCTTTTGGAAGGAGGCAAGGAAGGTTAAATGCATCGACTTAGACAAAAAAAGAAGAAATGGGTTTCACTTTCAAGGGAAAGGGATCCTGTGAGATTTTTTTTTCTTATTAGTCATTTGATTACTAACTCTCTTAGACGACAGTCATGTGCGTCGCATCACAATACAGCACATGTGCTTACCACGTTAGCTGAGCCCTTTCATGTCCGCAACAAACGGCGATGTGTCATTTCCACCACTGCAATTGTCACATCTTTTGGCAGCTAGCTCTATTGAAGGCTGTTCTCATGGGTTCACAAAAGCAAGTGGAACTCACTCAAGACATACATATATTGCGCTTTGAGCTCACTCAGACTCGCCAAAATTTTCCTGGGCTGAACTCACATGGATTCACGCTCGCAAAACTTTTTTTCAACCAGACTCACTTGGACTGAGACTCGCCAACATACTTTTATCTGAGTTTGAGCGAAAGGACTCGTGAGTGAGTTTGCTGACCTAGGGCTCTGTTAGATGGCACCATCTATGAGGCCAGCCTATATATAGTAGTTTATTTCACCGCAGACAACGTTGCGTTTAGCAGTCTTCAGGATCGGCCCAGGATGTAATGGACCAGGTTGTAGTGTTTATTTACCGGAGAAAAACAAAAACGTTCCGTCATGCCATTACTGTTGCACCATCATCATTGTTGCTGCTATCTTGTGTCTCTTGTTAGACACCGTTGTTTGTTTCACAAGCACCTTGGTATGTTTGATAACACTTTGAAAAACTAGAAGTGAAGTTGGATTGCCATTTACTAAGAAAAAAGTTGAAAGAAGATCACCTTTGACTGTGTGTTCAGCCTACAAAACCTTTTTTCCTCTTATAATGATGTGGTAGCTCTGGGAAAGTTAAGGGGTCATGTAGAAAAGAAAACTGTTTTTGTTATTTATGGGGATGAAGCGGGGTGAAATTTGGCTAGCTCATGTAATTTGTTTTGGCGGTATCACAACTGAAATGGTTTCGAGCTGTTTTAGTATTTGAGTGACAACAGTTGATAAACTCTCCGTATCACTCCAAAATTAGTCAAGGTAGTGAAAATTTTTGCATAAAGTTAATCGCAGGGGCTCATTTTATGTCGTAGTGCATTTGGTTTATTCCTTGACATTCAAATAAGCTCACAGAAAGGTTTTGTAAGAGTGTGTAAATATATTAAATGTAGAATATTTTTCGTATAGTATTTGCTATTCAATTTGATTCGCACTGAAATTTTACTATTCGAACTTCCCAAAAACAAACACAGTCAATGTCAGATTGGCAGTGGCGCCCTTAGATTTTCAATATGCTTCACCCAATCACACCTGTATTGCAAAAAATCTGCCTTCCAGGCTCTGCTACTGTCACAAATGCATTGACTAGAAGAAAATGCTGGTTTCAACTTGGTGATGATAAATGCGGTGGGTGGGGGTGGGGGGGATAAATGCTGTTTTAGGTCTGAAGTTTGGCAGGAAGTTAGAAAAATCAGACACTAAAGATTTTCAGAATCCAAAATTTCAGATGTTCTTATGTATAGACGTCTACAAGGCAGATTTGGAACTCCGGGCTAGAAGAGACCACACCTTTGTCTGCCAGATCAGTTGTGCTTCCACACGAGTTGTAAGAGAAAAAGAGGCTGAGGAAATAGCATCTTTGCCTCAACGTGTAAAGTGTTGTTGGCAACACTTTGGTTGCAACTAGAATTGTATGTAAATACAATTCGGCGTCCTCATTGCCTCATTCTTGATAAGACAACTATGAAACACCATCTCACTAGCGCTTTATCAACGTGGCCAATATAAACACTATTATGTTTCTATCATAAGAATATGCTTAGGAATCCTCCTAACTTTTTTTTTTTTTGCAATTTGGTTTCAAAGTATTAAAGAAATATTCAAGAACAATTAGAAAAATATTCGGTTCGATTTGCACCCAGATTTCAAGATTGAAATTCGCTTCTCACTCGAAATTTCGCTATTTGCGCCGCTATAGATTTTAGGGGCAAAGCTCCTTTTAGTCTGGGCTTATCTTGCATCAGACGTAACTGGCAGTATCAGACAAATAGACGGGTGCACAGATAGATGGACGGAAGCATGGACAGACAGGCAGATCGACAGACAGACAAAGAGAAATACGAACAGACAGACACTTGGGCCCACTCATCATCATTCACTCTGTGGATGTGCTTTTTTTTTGTTATCTTTGCAGATTGTTTTACTACAACTTACACAAAAGGCCAATAATTAAAATCTCTATGATGTGAAGACAGATATGGAAAGTTTTTCTGCACTCACAAATGTTTCAGAATCAAAGGACAAAAACAGTACGGTTATAGTTTTATCTTTTGTAAAATGGCACAGGGATGACTGGCAGCAGAAAGTGCATGAAAGAAAATTAAAGCTATGAAAATGGAGCCTAAAGGAAATTTATTTCGAAGCTAAGAAAACAGAACTTAGAAGAGAGCTGATTCTACATTGAAAAATACGGCATTGTGGCTACCTTGAGCTTCTATCTAACCTCTTTGTGAGGTGCCGAAATGGCAACACTGGCAACAGCTGCAAGATTTGCATTTTCTAAAGGCCAATTTTCTCACTTCTTGGTGACGGCACACTAGTAGAGTATATTTTTCCGAGCTTCTACTGCATATTTTGTTCTGATATTTTGCTATGATGTCTGAGGTGGTCAGAGAATTGCAAGAAGATTAATTCAAAAATTGGACATTATAACCAGATCTATCATTGCCACGTTGCCCCTTAACATATTTGTGTTCACGGTATGTTTTCTTGTGGCAGGCCACTTCAAGTTGGCCAGTACTGAAGTTGTGTGTAAGGGGAAAGCCAAATTAGTAGGTCTTGGCATTAGTCACCCATATTTAGCTGTGTAACTGGCAAGTACACAGGAAACTTGCTCACTTGTAAATCAGCTGAGCGGCTTATTTATGTATAACTTCTGTGATTTCATTACAGTGAAGAGGATTTTGAGTTTCAGCCCACTTCTAAAGCAGCTGCCCGTGAAATCACTCAACAGCTGATTAAAGATGGGTATGATCTTGACCTGACCCCCGATGATGATGATCTGGACCTTATCCCACCAAAACCACTGACTCAAAGGTGTTCCTGCTGCAACCCATCTCTGACATGCTCCATTATGTGACGAACTGCTGTTCTATTGCTGATGTGACTTTTTGGAAAGGACATTCGTTATCTTGAACATTGCGATGGGTGCAGGCGCGAATTGACCAACTGATTTAACATTCCATATTGTTTTTGCTGCCAAGGCCACCGTATAGGGTTGTTGCAACAACTATAGTAGACAAACTTGTAGCGTACTGTGATGAGTGTTGCGTGAAATTGTGCAAAGTTCGATATTTTAAATTCTGACTTCCCTCTAGTCACTGCAAATCGCTTCAAATTTTAAAAATGTCGTCCAGCAATTCCACGATGTTCAGTGGCAGACATTGCGTGGGACTCGATGCTTTTAACTGCCATGAGTGTGTTTTAGCATTCTGAACCTGCTACTTCAGGTGGCTCAAAATGTACATTTGATGTGTTTATTTCGTTGCAAAAAAAAATATTTCGAATCTCTCTAATTCTGTACATAATGCCTACTGTGTTTTTGCAAGGAGAATGGTTCCTCACATTGTGCTGTCATACATTTTCTCAGCACAGCATTGTAATAGTATTGTGCTTAAGATCATGAAATAGGAGGTGCTTGTCTGATTTGGAGGCAAGTGATATCTGCAACCACATGGAACATAATTATGCTTTGGTATAATTTGTGATTGGGTGCAAATGTCATTGGAAGTACTGATGCATTCATTTATTGAAGCTGATAATATGATATGTAAGTATTCATAGAAGTGCTTATAGGCATTCAAAGCTAAATTTGAACCTGAGTGTATTGATCCGTGTGATGACAAAACGATTGCAAGAAATTTTCGATACGAGTACTTTGTATAGTGCAGCAGTCATTCTCGATTACCTTTGAACACGTAAATCAATTTGCTGAATAGCAGATCTTGAGCTACAAAGTCTTGCCCTTTCCTGTAGAGTTTGTTGTAGAGATTATGCGTGTTAGTCAATGCACAGCCATGACAAGGTTTTCACATTGCCCTCATCGTTTGCTGTTGCAACATATTCCAGTGCCAAACCAATCTTTACACTAGGGCCAGCGATTAATACCCGAAGTTGTTAAAGACTTTCCTAGAACTAAATAATTGCTTTATCTCTAGTTCCTTAGCCTTAGCAATGCCGCACAAGTATACCAAGTGATTCTTTCTATAAACTTCATTCAGATATTTGAACTTGAACGAACATGAATCTGCATTTAAGGCTTGCCAGGTAGCTCGTGAAATGGTACCTATCATATAGTCAATGCATGAGCTTTGAGAAAGCATACAAGTTTCATTACTTGGCTACTGCGGTAACTGAATTATATGATTTATGGCGACAGGATGGCCTGACTGATGTGTGCTGGAGCATGTCATTGATATTTGCAATTCATAGTTCATTTGCATATCAAGAGTCAAACAGTTACTTATTATTCCTGGACTTTACTGATCTGTGCATGAGAATGTAGCCAAGTTCCAGCAACTTGAACCATTATTCTTACATATATTACAGCTTGCATTTCTGTGTACGCTCATAGCATTGGTTGCACCAACAGAATCTGTGCACATTACTAACCTTGATTTTACTATGACACACGCGGTGATCAATTTTATGATCGTACGTTAGTGCTTGTCCACAGCACATTTTGTTCATGTGAGCAATGTCAGTATTGTATTGCTTTGAAACACTTCCACTTACTCTAGTCATCGCCGATGCACCATTTGGTGCCCGGCTTGGACGCGCATTTTTACGTAAATGTTATGCATTAAAAATGTGGCATTTCGATGTCTGGTGGTATGAATTGTGGGAACACTGCTGCCCGACTTGCATTGTGCGGCCTTTGCACCTGCCCTCATGATGCATGTGACAGCATGCCTGCATGATGCACAGCCAGAGATGGGAGTTGGTGTCATTATGCAGCTGTGACAGCTGGTGTTGCATGTGTGATTTTCACTTCACGGTGTTAATAGGACGCAAGAAAAACCCAGTTTATTCGTATTTCATTTCATATTGTTAGGGTTCACTTGTAAGTGTGTTTCATGAGACAAACCAGCTGACAGATTTTCTTTGGTTTTTGACAAACTGCACCAGCATTGGCCATTGCTACTGCATGGGTGTGCTTTCATTCACAGAAGCACACAGACATAGGCAAACAGTTCCTCGGTAGTTACTCTTGGTCAATAAATGTAACTTCATGGAGGAGCTCCTGCGTTCAGCTAGCTGGCTTGTTGCATAGGAGCAATATATGCTCTTTTTTTATATGTTCATATGGCTGTGTGATATGTCCTTTGTTAATAAGGTCTTTTCAAACTTTGCAAATTGCTTTCAACATATTCAACATACCCCATCAAACACATATGCCTATGCTGTGATAATGCACAACTTTGGGGTATCTTCGAAAGAACTGGTGCTGCCAAAAGTTTTTTCGTTTATTGGTGCTCAAGGCTGAATTCACTGAAGACGTGTAGATGTGGCTTGAATATCAGAATAAGATAAAAAAGAGAACATCTGGTTTTGTTAACTGGCTGAAAATGATTTCAAGCTGATGGTTTATATTTTCACTTGCTACAGCTTTTACAGACTACTTTGCTACCAGAGAAGGCAACGGTGTTGCTAAATGCGATGGTCATTCTGTACAGGGTGCCACAAAGCTATTTCATTTATTAAAGATAGTTCAACAGCTGTTTCACTCTTGGAATGCAAGAAAGTGAATGAGTCATAACAAGCAAGTAGGTACGTTTGGCATTAATCGACTTTTTGAAAGTCTAATGCAAGCAATTTTTCCCGTCTTTTACGATGGTGTGCAGACTTTTGTTTGCCTCGAAAAGTCCCATGGACTCCACATCCACAACTTGAGACTGTACGTTTTTGCCAGGATTACATCTGTTAATAGGACTTCTCGCTGGTATGACGGCTGTATATATATTTTTTCGAAGCTGTTCCGAGTACTGGTGTGGCTCTGTGGTACGATACTTGTCATGCTGAATACATGGCACTGATTCTGGCTCGAACACTTGATTTTTGTGATTTTTATTCTTTGCATCTGTGACGATTTTCTTGGAAGGCTTTCAGATTTTCAGGCAGTTTTCACTTGCTTATGGGCGAGGTCACCGCCAACATAGACACCCGATAAACTCTCAACTTTGTCAACCCGGGGTTTTCTAATGTACTGCTGAATTTATGTGCCTGTGTTTCTGTATGTTACCTTTGTTGAAGTGTAGCTATCAAAGTTGCTGTTGAGCTTGGCATTGGTTCATTGAAGCAGATGTGAATTCTTCCGCTAGTTTTTCAGTAAAAGGCCAACAAATTAATTTGCATTGCATATTACCTCTCTGGAAAGTTGCTAAGACCTAGTTGGAAAAATAGTAAAGAAAAAATTTGCTATATAGAGGCTTCATTTCTAATAAACTCGGGTCGCCTGTGAAGATAAAAGTCATGGGCTGCACTGGCAGTCTTGGCCAACTGGGCACCTGCAACTCCTAGATGTAACACCAGAGTTCCAAAGCTGAAATCGCTTTGGAGTAATACGTGTCATAAATTATGCAAGATGCTTTCATTGCACTTGAAGGGCCCATAAACCACCTTCAATATTTTTTCAAGCATTTCAAGTAAACGCGCGCATCATGTGCAGAATGACGTCGTGATCAACAATTCTGCACGTGGCAGCGCTACGAGCCGCCGGCGCTCCACAAATTCCAAGAAAAACTCATCCTTTCTGTCCCCTTTCGAGCCTCCGCGTGACACTCCATGTCACATCTCTGGCGCGCCGAGCCAAATATGCTGTCGAACAAGAGCCGACAACTTCCGGTTAGTCTGTAAGCAGCTGTCTGCGCTGCTTGTTGTTGTTTATTGAGTTGCCTGCGTGTGTCTTACACGTGCGGGGTGCGGCGTGTCCTCGTACGGGTCCATCGCATTGGCAATACTTTGAAGGCATGCGTGCAACGCAGGTTCCATACCGGCACGATTATGGCAACCACGGTTCGCCAACAAGCACGCAACTGACAAAGTCGACGGTTGAAGTAGCGGCAACCGGAAGTAGACGGTATTTCACGCAGCGCGTCAGCGATGACATATGCCATGCAAGATTGAAAAGGACGCTCGGCGAGAAGGCAAAGCGGCGTGGGAAAGGATACCAGCGGAGGGAAGCGCAGGAGAGAGCGAAAGGTGTGGTCGTCACAGTTTCGTTAATCAAACGTGTCTAACTCTGCTATTACTGCACCGTTTCGAAAAATTCTCACGGGTCCGTGTTCTTCGTACAATCGTGCACAATTTCCTTACAACAACAGCCTTTCGAGCTCTGGGTGGTTTACGGGCCCTTTAAGACAAGAGCACACAGACGTAAGAGCACCCATTTGATTTGGTGGTCAAAATACTCCGCAAGTCCATGCAGTTTTTCAGTCTAAGTTGTTTGTGTGACAGTGAAACCTTCCTTTAATTTGTGCACACTTTCTTTTATTTCCCTTTTTAACATTACTACTCGGCGTGGGGATAAGAAATTTTCTTTGTGGAAAACTATTTTTACTCCAACCAAAGTAAAGTGCGTGAATATACCTAAGAACCCGACGTTTCGGAACCGACTTGCTTCTTTCCTCATGGGGGACTGTGGCGATGTTGCAGTGGCGTCTTGAAAGCACTCGCGGGCCGAGCATTGCGAGACATTTTACCACCAGATAACTTTCGAAGAAACGACCATCCTGAAAATCGAGACTAACTGAAGGAAAAGGCTATTCGAGTCATGGCATATACAGCGAATGACCCAAAACACCTACCGTTCTTTCGAAACTCTTCCCCCGGTGTACTCACTCTGACTGTGCTCCGCAGCAAAACTGGGGGTCGTTAACTGCCCCGCGAGTTCCTTCAAGATGCTGCTGCAACGTCGCTACAGTTCTTTCCCTGTGGAAGGAACCAAGTCTCTTCCAAAACATCAAGTCCTTACGTATTTTCACGTACCTTACTTTTGTTGTAGTTAAAATAGTTTTCATAGTTTACCTACCTAATCAGACAGGTATCTGTCGAATGTTTACATATGCAGTACCTGAACTACTGGAATTGCTTATGAGCTTTCTAGATATGTTGCAATCAGTGACGTGTTCTGGTGTATGCGTTTTTTTCAGACACAGGAACTGATGTAGTGGCATTTGGAGCTTTACTGGATGGAAGCAAGAAAAAAAGACCATAATAACTAGATAATTTGGAGCGGAGAGAACACCAGTGCTTCATTTATTTTAAGCCTAGGCAGCGGGAACAAACAACCTTGCATACTAAGCCATGGCAGGTACATCCTTCCAGCATGCAGCCGAAACCTGTAAGACAACAGAGAATCGAATTAATTACGTGATATTACAGTAAAAAATTTCTAAGTCATTGGGAATGTGAGAGTGATAATGCAAGGTCTTCTTGAAGTAAGCACGTCTGTTGAGAACATACTTATGCTTCATAATTCTCGCAGAAAGATGGTAATGGATACTGAGTGCACCTCCTGTTTGATTTGTGCACATTTTTGAAACTGCAGGACAAGCTCGCAAGCTCCTCTGTGGAATTTTACATGTGTGCGAAATGCCACAGCAATTTTTTGGCTGCCAACCTTACTTTGGCCTGTCTATACGGCCTCCATGAGATGACAGCACCAATATAGCTAAATGAACAAAATGCAGCAGTAAAGCAGCATGTTATGCAAGAACGTATCCTCTGTGTCATGTCAAAGGATGCAGAATATCTGCGATAAAGATACTGATGTGTGTGTATGGTTTGCACAATGAGGTTGAAAGGTTTGCGCAGATACACGCTGTATTTAGCTACAAAGGTAACAAAGTGTGAAAGGTCGATATGTTGTCCCACAAAGCTCAAGTGGCTGCATTGAAAATTGAAGGCATGCGTGCAGTGAATGTCCTCTCAAATTGGCAATCGAAGATAAGTTCTGCAGAAAGCTTCATGCTGCACAATAGCCATTGCTATTATTGTGGCAAAAATCGTGACAGACATTTTGCTTGAATGTGATCGACACATCGAAACACTGTGGTTAAGGCTACAAGTATAAGATTTAGAGGTCTGTCAACAAAATCACCATTTGAAGACCATTGTAGTGAGTTATAATGGGAGTTTTTGATGTGCCTCAAATTATTAAATAAGGAAACATTTGGCTCTACATTCAGGGCCATCAGTCTGCCATGATGAGGATGTGTAGGGCACGGTACTGTGCTCTTGTAAAATTAGCAGAGTACAGCTAGCAGAACTGTCATGGCGACAGCAATTGCCCTCCTAACACAGTAATAGTGGCTGGTAGCAATATGCCGGTATTTGTGAATCTAGGTGTGAAGTGTGGCACATGTTAATGTCTTTCATGTAATCTCAGACTGCTACTGACGCCACACTTGTTCTCACAATAGCAGAAGTTATATGAACTGTGAAATATTAAGTGGCTCCAAGTAAACTGAATACAATAGGACAGTAGAAGTTCTGAGGGTTACCTGGAGAGATTAGAACTTAGAACATGGGGATTTTGAATCGTCACAAGTGAAACGTGCACACGAATTCCCAAACAATCGCCACAAGCTGCATGACCCACCTCTACGTTTCGTAGTCCAGAGGCACGTAGTACTCAGGCTTGTCGTAACCCAGCTCTTCAGGAGTGTTGATGCCCAGTTCAGTGAGTGTCGGGCGAATCTCTTGAAGAATGTATGGGTAGATCTCCTTCACCTTGCTGCCACACTTGTACTGAAAGAGAATGATGATCGTGTGACATCCAAACCCTATGACTGCCAAGCCGTTGAAGATACTTAAACAATCAACTACAAATCAAATTCCGCAGGACAGAACACTCCACTATATGTTCTTGCACATCACACTGCCTGGAATAAAACATTCAGAGTCCTGCGTGATATTTTGCCTTTCTCTGAGGCACTTCTACGAAGAAACATTTTTCAAAGTTGAAGCACCGCTTTATCATGACATGTCCAAGTTGTAAAGCAAACAGGAATCTGAGAAGTGCGATCACAGTGACATGCGTAAGAGTAACTCGTATCAATTAACTTTAAACTTTAGCATGTAAAGTCAAGGCAGTTTCTTAGGTTTTACACAACATGCTAACCGAGACAACAAACGCCGCTAAACTAAAAACGCATGAAAACAGGAGCACACCGGGGGAACGAATACCGTGTTCGGAGCACTTAATCAACAATCGTGATATTGCCAAATTGATCAAGCTCACCTTGATGGCCTCGAGGAATCGAACAGCCAGGGCGAAGTCGTTGGTCCGTCGGCAGGCTTTTAGCGCGGCGATGACGATTTTGGGTTCGGGAACGACGTCGAATCCCTGGAGGTCGTTCATCGCCTTGCGGATCTCCCAGCCGTCAATGTCCTTGCGGTTGAAGTACGCTTCGTACCGAGCGTCAAACTCCTCCTCTGTCTCCTGGTTGTGCTTGGACATATGCCTCGCAGAGGAAATTGCTGCAACACAGTTTTTTTTAAATGTAATAAACTCGCACGATGCGTTACACTTGGATCATTGCAGCAAGAATGGGAGGCGTCCCACACAGCGTATCGCCGATGGCGCAGTCAACAAACTCGCAATCGGTTATGTAAACGCAGGTCCTGTGAAGGTCAACTGGCACAGGAAAAATTCAACGAAACTGAGAGCAGTAGTGGCCTTTACCGAATATATTGCGCAAGAAGTGCGGAAAGTAACGTTTAACTTTGTACCGCACATCGTATGAATACCCTAGAAAGCGCAACAGAAATTTCGCGAGCCGGCATAGCACACCGACTGCAATTAGACGTAAGTTCGCTAAAATGAAAGCTAGCTTTATGATTTATGGCAATAATTTACAGCTGACTAGGATATCGATAAAAAGGAGTATCTAATACAACGCAAGCGAGTTTAATGCGCGTACTTCAACGTCCTCCTATCGATGTTTAAAATAAACGAATACTGAAACCGTGCACACCACAGTCAGGGCTAACGGCGCTGAATGAATTTACTAGAAAACCTTGGCCAATAAATTAACATCGTGCACGTACCAGTTGGCAGAACTGCATTTTTGGGGATGGCAGCGGCTCGTAGCGCGGTCACACCGGAACGGGCAAGCACAGCAAACATTTTGCTCGAATTGATTCACTTCGACCTACACCGTTCCTCCGTATCCTCTGCTAGGACAAGTGACGTCACAACCAGCGTGGCCTGGCGTGAAGTTAGGCGGCGCTAAATATGGCTAAAAGTTTTGGGTTTTTTTTTTTTTGTTAATGCGTACGCAATGTCTAAAATTATTGAACACTCTGTCGCATAAGGTAACTACTGGTAGTAAATCTTCAGGTTACAGCATGGCAGCTTCAAACAGAAATTTAAACAGAACTTATGCAGCAAATAAATTGGCACGATATTTTTTTTTTTTCTTGTTGACACTAGTCAATGCCACTTTTATACGAATCTTGAAGTTATTTTGGTTAAAAACAGCTACATTAAATATAATAAAAATCCTGAAATTTGTAACGTTACTTTTCATTATGTATTTTGTGGTGAATATAACAAGTTTATGACACTATGAGTTAACAAGCCGATCAAAATTTTTGGAGCAACGCTGCTTCAGTTTGCTTCTCGCTTCTTATTCTTCTTCGATACTGAACTTGTTACATTGCTCTTTATTTTATAGCGTATGGTAAACCGCCACGCATTGGACGCACATGTTCACGCTTGCGTGCTGAAGAAGGAAGAAGCGTCATGCCCGCGCGAAGATGCACAAACGCCCTTGCCGTAAGTATTGCTGAATATTCTGTGCCAATTTTTTCCCCCGACGGCTGTCATCTTTAGATGGAATGCAGGTACGTTTCGCCCGCAAGAAAAAGTCAAGAAAACGTGACTTAACTAAACCACACAAGCTGCAGGGCCACTTCGAGCACAGCTATGTAAGGGTCGGTGACTGGTGATATGTCACTGACAATCAGCGTGACAGGTCCGGCCTGAAGGTTAATTAAGGAGAAAACGCGGGGTGTCTCCACGGTGAATGGGTCGCTGTTACGCTCTTCGGAGTCCTCTCAACAGTCACGAAGCAGCATTTGAGGCGTCAGTGACGACTGACGTCGCCGCGGGTGTCTCTTTCTGAGCTGAAGCATCGCTGCCATAAAGCAAAAAAAAGGCAAAATAAAAACAAACAAAAATTAGGGGTTGGGCAGTGCCTTTTCTTGAGGGCGACGGGAAAGGGAGAGCGTACTTGTTTGTTTTAACCTAATGTCGTCACAATAGCATTGACCGACTTACAGCGCCCTCTCTCTTTGCATCACTTTTTTCCATCCGTTTTTTGCAGAGCAGGCCTGACTATATAACCATCGTCTGCTTCAGCGCAGCGCCAAAAACGACTTGCGGCGTCGAGCGATCGCGAGCTTCGCCGGCGCCAAGCGAGCGCAAAAGAGGAGCCCTCAGCGATTTCGTCGCGTGTCGACGAAAAACATGGAGCGATCCTCGCTAGCCGAGAAGAACGAGGAGTGGATTAAGATGGACGACCGCAAGGACAACCCGAGCAAGAAGCAGTCGCGCTTCCAGGTCGCCAAGGTGGACTTTGCCGTCGAGAAGCACTCGGACGGCGAGAGCAGCAACGGCGAGGACGATCTCGACCAGGACGGTGACGGCCAGCCGGACGGCCAGTCATGGAACGCCTGCTCGTACGACACGCACAACGTGCGCAGCCTACGCCACTACACGCGCGAAGCCCTGCCGCGGCTCGACCACTACCGGAACCTCATGTCGGTGCACGGACACATGGAGCGGCCCACGCTGGACGAACTGCACAACGCGACGCTGACGCTGATGCCGGACCAGAAGGTGAGCAGCTGTAGACTCAGCATCGCCTCTCATCACAGCGTAGCTACACCTTCCTTCGCCACTTTTTGATCCGTCTTTTTTCCCCATTTATTGTTCTCGCGTTCATTGGTAGGGATCGCGTAATCCGATACAGAGACTGGCTCATGCTCGCCAGTTCACCCTCCGCAACTCGTTTCAGCCGCTGTCGACCGTTCAAAATGCCGGTACGCGGCGCAAGCAAGCTCCCTGGCCTTCACCCCGTCGTCTCCCCTTGCCGCCGACTCATTGAGCTTCCACCACTGTCTGGGCCGACGATCGAGGGATGTGGTTCTCGCGCGTGTGTTTTATTATCGTCTATCCGCAGCCGCGGTGCCACGCTCGAAGAAACCAGCAGTTCCACCCTCTTGCCACCACAACCACTCCGGGACGTTTTCATGCCCCCCCCCCCCCCCCTCCCGTCCGCCTCCATTTATTGTTTTCTCCCTCTCTCGCGCTTTCTTTTCCCGACCACATGCGCGAGCTGCGAGGACCGTCTACGTATCCGATTTCTCTCTCCTACAAGCCGAAACCCGGCAGGAGCGAGAAGGAATGGATTACGATCGCAGGTTCGAAAGGAAGGCGCACGACGAATAAAAAAAAAGAAAAAAAAAAGAATTGAGCCTGTTACGAAAGGTGCAGCGAAAGAGTGAGATGCGCCGAAAGCGAGGTAGTGACAAAAAAAAAAAAAAAAAGCGGCCCCAACACGACGTGTTCATCCTTCTCGTTGCTTCCTTAAAAAAAAAAAAAAAAAACGAAAGCTGGTCTTGGAACGACGTGTACATCGAGCTGCGTCTACGTCGTCTGTCCGACACGCCGTAACGCGAACACACACACAGCTGTCTGGGTGGAAAAACAGCAACTCCGAACGCGTCGCTGAAGTCGCTGTGATGCCAACGCGGGCGCGAATATTCAAGCGAACGAAGGCGCGACGAGGTCCCTCATATCTTCGCCCTTTACGCGCTGTCGTGAGAAAGAGTGGGAGACAAGGGCAGTTTGAGAGCGTGCACTTCCTTCTTCTTTCCCCATCTTCTTTTTAAAGCGTGGTTTTTTTGCTTAGGAAGAAACGGCGACGGCCTTTTCCAAAGCATGCGGTCTTGAGTGCTCCGCTGCAGCCACGCCGCCCATTGGTGAGGAGGAAAAGCGGTCCGCTTTTTACGTTGTCGTCTGCTACTGAATGGCGGCCGCCGCTCCCTCCGCTTTTCGTACTTTTCTTGTCCGCGTGCCGCCCCTAGTCCGTGGTACCGTGCTTTGCCGCGAATAAGCTTGCCGCCTGTGTCGTCGATGAAATGGAAATATGTAAACCGCTTACGACTGTCTCCCGTTCTTTTAGGTATAAGAATGACATCCTTTATGCAAGTGTCATGAGCAGCTTAAATTTATTCCCGTTCAGTTCAACGAAACAGTTATGGAGTGTATACAGGCATACCACATTTACCGCACCGCCGGTTCCGCTTCTCACTTGCTTATCCGAAGGCAGCTTGCCCGAGAAAAAAAAAAAACAAGGAAAATGAGACATGGAACTATGACGTGTTTGAAACAGCTATGTAGCGTTGCTTATCGTCCGCTGTGCACAAGGACGCTCACAGAACTGTTTGCAGAAGGGTGCATCCAGAGAGATAGAGAGGGGGAGGAGGATTATTAAGATTAGCCAGCTGCTTTTGCTGTGACATCACCAGTATGATTACTCATAGTGTGTAACGTGAAAAGGTTGCTGGCAATCGTGTAAGGCGTTTCACGCAGATATGCGTGGCCTAATAAGCGTGCTAATCAAGCTGCCCAGCTTGTTGCTACTGCATAGAAAACTTATCCGAAATTCTAAGGTGGGCAGCCCCCTCCCTCCCCTTGCTCCCCCTCCGGTCGCCCATCACTGTGCGCAAGCTCAGTTCATTTCTCGTTTTTCATTCGTTTAAACGGAAACTATAACAAGAACATGTT
Organism: Rhipicephalus microplus; assembly: GCF_043290135.1. Taxonomy (NCBI): domain Eukaryota; kingdom Metazoa; phylum Arthropoda; class Arachnida; order Ixodida; family Ixodidae; genus Rhipicephalus; species Rhipicephalus microplus. The sequence continues at coordinate 286,312,259 of NC_134700.1, forward strand.
CACACGAGCGCTTCGATGTACACAACAAAACAGTAAAAGAAAAAACCGTTTTCAACGTGCACATAAGCGTTTCGAGTCACCTGCTCGTATCTCGCCCATTTCCCTGAAAAAGAATTTTAGTGTTAAGTCCGGTTGCCATCATCCGCTACGCGGAGTATCCCAGCTAATGTATTTCAAGCTTATAAAGGAGAAACAACTTAGAACAAGTAGCCTAACATACAGTGTAGAGACCTATATAGTGTTCAGTCATCTGTTCTTTATCGCTACTAACACAAACTTTTGTACTGGTGATCTGTATAGTAGGGAAACAAAGTGTAACAAAACAAACGCGGTACAGCTTGGCTCATGTTAGCAGGGGCACCCTATATAGAATACCGAAAAAAAGGAGAGAGATTGTGTGGTTCGCATTTGTCGGGGAAATACACCATGGAACAGCCTTTGTTCCTTTTTTTTTAAACGTGGAGATTGATTCAGTATATTTTCTCTGCGAAGGGATCTAGAAGAGGATTGTGTGCAGAAAATAAAGTAAAACGCGGAAGACAGTTCGTTAGCGCTACTTCGCACGTGAGCAATATTCGTAATGTTATCCCAGAATGCATTCTTATATTCACACTATATTCACCAGCAGACTTGCCTAAGCATTTGACTACTGAGAATGCCTGCGCCGGGGATGTGTATGCGTTGGTTGAAGTTAAAACTTCGAGATTCACTACAAAATACCATGCATGCTATCACGACTAGAGTATGCCTGTGTAGACAGCAGCTCTAAAGTGTAAAATATGTATGCGTGGTATACCAGATAGGCTATTTTATTTCTTTGTGTGTATAAACAGAGGCGTACATTTGTTATCTCGAGTAATTAAATTATAGAGTGGAAGTCGAGACTTTCTGAATTACAGAAAAGCGCTGAAACAGAATTCTGTAAAGGTTGTCGAAATAAAAGTTTAGCGTTTTATTTATTTATTTACAATACCTACAGCCCACGCACGGTGCATTAGTGTACATATAAGGTACATATACAAAAAAAGTAATACATTTTAGTAACACATTTTACACCCTCTGTGGCGCATGTTTTGCACCCTCAATATATATATATGATGATAACGCGCGCCAGAACATCTTCTTTATTGTGCACCACGCAATAAAAAAAGAATTAAATGCTCATGAGGGTAGTGAGTGAGTTAGAAAATCTGAAGCACTGACGGTAGTTACACATATATTCTTCAGATGCAGCACAGGAGGTAGTCTCGCTTCCTCTCAAGCTCCGATATTCATGTTCACTCCCGTGAACATGACTTGCTGGGAGACAGTGTCACCCAACAAGTCATGTAGCGCTTTATTTATTTATTATTATATTTCATCACGTAAATCTACTTTCAGACGAAACAATATGTGCAATTATTGTTCTCAAGTTGCGTCCAAGAAGAGTGAGTAAGCTCGACAGGCATTACCAGTGCTTGTCGGTCACGATTTCTCACCCATCATGGATGCAAAGTAATTAGCCCACCAATGTGTCTTAGCAATGTTCAAGTTGGGACGCCTTTTTAAATGCGAAGCATTTCTTTGCGTACTGCAAGCTCTTTTGGTATCTATCTATCTATCTATCTATCTATCTATCTATCTATCTATCTATCTATCTATCTATCTATCTATCTATCTATCTATCTATCTATCTATCTATCTATCTATCTATCTATCTATCTATCTATCTATCTATCTATCTATCTATCTATCTATCTATCTATCTATCTATCTATCTATCTATCTATCTATCTATCTATCTATCTATCTATCTATCTATCTATCTATCTATCTATCTATCACCTCTTACGTTTGGGGGCTCTCGTGATTCCCCCCTTAACTTGGCGAGAACCAAAATTAGTGCAGGAGGGTAAGATGGTTTGATCAATATCACGTGCTGTTCAAGACATGAATAGTGTCACAATCCCGTCGCGTACGTCGTCAAACACTTACCGCCAGACAGCGGCACATACGCATGGGTGGGTATGTGCCACAGCTGATTAAAAGTTCGTATCTACCCAAGAACGGCGAGAACAGACTTGGGTAATTGTAATGCGTGGGCGCTAAAAAAAAGCTGACGTCGGCAGCGTTGACATGACGAACAGGAAGGGTCCCAGCAGGAATTGAACCAAACCATTCTGCGTGGTAATCAAGTATTCTACCACAGAGCCATGCCAGGTTTCGGAAGTACTACGTCAACTGTGGTTGCATGTACCGGTTGTTCAATGTTTTAAACATTAGATATGTACTCCCATGATACAGCTGCCAGATCGGCTTAACGTTAATTGTGGTTGAGTGCCATGCGCTGAAGTTGATTTGTGTATCAGTGTCCAGGGATATAGGATTCTTCAGGTTATCGCTTCTGGTGTTGCTAATACTAATGTTGCTATTCACAGAATTGCACAAGTGCAAACAACTGAATATATAAGCATCTGCGGCTGTTCAACATACGTCTATGCGTGCAGCATTTGTACATACATTTAACGTCATTTCATAACGTATCGCTAGAAGAAAAATTACAGCGTGGTCATCTAGCTCCCCTCCGCATGCTTCGCGTAACGTTATTCCCAAGGCACGTGGCATCTGCCGTTTTTCTAGTTTTTGTTACCAAAGTGCGTACAGCTCTCATCGGATGACGCAGTCGTGTTTTGCAGGTGGATTTTACGATATGCATTCTGTTTTCATATTTGTTCTTTGAAGCATATGCAAGAAGGCCTATAGTGGTCACGGAAGTGAAGAGAGCGTTTTCAGAGGAGGTTAGTGTTGAAAAAAGGTGGTCACGTGTCTCTTGCTTTTTTATGCAGTCAATCTAAAATTGGCAGTTGGTGAAACTATCACCAACTTAGTTGGTGATAGTTGCGTTAGTTTACCATGTAGGGCTGAATATCCATGCGTGGTGCGTACTACGCCAGAGTGACTCAGGTTGAACAACAACAAAAACTCACTCCGCCTTAAAACAGCGTCATCGTCAAGACCATCTCCTCTACTGTCATTAATTTCGCTCCAGACGTAGATAGGAAGGTGCAGTTTCCCCCTACATACTACATGCATCTTCCATTTCCCATACGTCCGTAAAACGTGCTCAACCGTTTTTTACTGATAGTTCCTTTGGGACACGACCAACCCGTGGTGAAAAAATACATCACTTTTTCTCCTGACTAAGGGAAATGTTCTACGTGGCTGTGGTCGCGCCAATGCTAACTTTGGCAGCGCCATCACAAATGACATGCATTCTGGGGTGGGTGTCAGCAAGGAGTCGATGAGGTTGCAAAGCCGGCCCGTTCCCTTCAGCGGTGCAGCCCTTGGCCTCTATAATCTTTTTTTTTTCCTCGTGATATGCTATTCCTACACTGGCCCTCCACTGTATTTGCGCTTTGTGTCACCCTGTGAATGATGGAAAGCGTCGCAGCGCTCTATATAGTGCATTCATAAGAAAAAAGAGCGTACAGCGAGGTGTTATATACTGGAGGACACGGTAGAAGTGGTTTTCGGCCACCGTGGTCTGCCGGAGTTTTCGTCGCGTGCAGCGCTAACGGAAAGCCGCGCGCATTTTGTCCGATTGCACGGAATGCTTTCCCCTCACTGCATAGTAAAAGTTGTGTGCAGTTACGGTTCGTCCGTTCTCGAACGAGTTGGCCGTTCATGAATTCTCGTTAAGTGCCACGCGTTCCCCAATCGGCGTAAACACCCTTCCCTCGAACGCAGGGTGTATAGCACGCCGCGGATTCGTCATCTTTCGTAGCGCCGCACCGAACCCAATGTCGAGCAAGCGCCGTCGCACTATGCGTACACCCCTATATCATCGTCTTATTTTTATTCCAAGCAGCAGAGAGCATGATCTTCTCCCGTTTCTGCCTCCTTCTTCTCGCCCCTAAGGCCGGAGCGGTCCCCCAGGGTTCTTCCAACGTTTTCTGGTCCGAGCTGGCTGCTTTGGCCGGCGCGGGTCACTATTTGTTTTTGTCTCGTCAGGTGCAGATCGAGCACGTGACACGCCGCGAGGAAGAGAGAGAGAGACTCTCGTCGAACGCCGGTCGCCGTCTTCCCGTTTTGGGCGATTGCACATTTATTTGCTTTCTTTACTTGGCCCTTTTTTCGGCGTCTAATCTTCTGCCGTCCCATACTCTCTCCCACTATCGCCCTCTTCTTGTTCACCTTCCACCTCTGTAAGCTTCATTCCCCCATTTTCACGTGGCATCTTACCCTTTAGCAGTCCACGCCCATCCTCTCCCCTGCGGCGAAGCCTTTCTCTCTCGAATCCACGACCAGTGAAAGGGCGCGTTATAAATGAACCCGATTCCGAAAATTTCGCTACTCTCCCCTGTCTTTACCTGCCCCCGCCAGGGGTCGGAGGGGACCAGTTCCGCTTATTATGCAAGCGGATATGACCGCTGGTGTACTTCACTACCGAGTCGCTTATTCTTTCTATTTCATTATTTTTCTTTAGATTGAGTCCTTCACAAATTTTGAGCGGACGAAGGATCACAGGGAAATAATTATACAGACAAAGCGATGATTGCAATACTCATTACAGGGTTCATTAAGGGGGAGGGGGGCTTGCAGTGAGAAATGTTTCAGCGCAGCATCCCCCTCCTCCCCCTCTTCACAACCCCGTCGCACTTCGGTATTTACGATGTGTGCGCAATGCAAAGCCTAGATATTAAGGTGAGAGGGGTTCCTTCACCCCCTCCCCCTTAAATAAAAAAAAGACAATTTGTATGCGCAGATGTATGATGAGGATATAATAAAGATATCATTCAACATTAGCAACCGTTTAGCTGCGTCTCTCATAATCATATGGTGGTTTTGGGACGTTAAACCCCACAAATCAATCAATCAATCAAATCAGCAACCGTTTAGCCAACGTATGTAACCATTAGCTGATAGTAAACGAGTCGGTACGGTGATTGAATGTGGCCAGAAAGCGGACTTACCCCGCGTGTGAATATGGGTGGAATAGGCCTGAATACAATTGCCGTGGGGAGGTACCGGGGGGCCGAATTCACAACACTCCTCTATCGTAAATGGGCTTTTCCACTGTTCAGCCGGCCTCGCTAACGATATTTGAAGTACCGTGATTGGCTGAAATGTTCTCTGACACAAAATCTTACCGTAAAGAGTTTTTTTGCGAATACGGGCCCAGTTTTGTACTGACGTCGCTTTCTCAGTTCTCTTTACTCGTTGAAAGCAGCGTAGCCAGGACCCTTTTTGCCTGATCCGCTGTAAAAACAAGAAGGGCGTAATCGGTTTAAACGTGATGGTGATTGACGCTACGCACTTCGCCACTGTATAGAGCTTCGACGTTGCGTATAAGCGTTACGGAAAGCCGATTGCGCAAAGCGGGAAACAGGCAGGCGTGAATCTGCTCTGAAACACCTGCTGGTCATAACATCTGTGTCAACCTCGCGGTCGGCTAGAACGAAGTTTTTTTGTTGGTTCGGGATTGTCGCATTTTTTTCCGCGACAGCGAGAAAAAAAAAAAAAAACAGACGGGGAAGAACAAAGGAAAGTGGTTCTTCGCACAGTGACGCTTGAACCCCCGAACCTGACATTCTTTAATTGGTGTATGGGATCCCAACGCTATCGTATTTGTGCCTTTCGCTCTTACTTCCGCATCTTGCTCCGTATACTCTACTCTCAACTTATATTTTGTCAATTCGCAAGTACGTATTACCCAAAGCTTACTCTATATACGTGAGCCAATATAGCGCTCTCGATATGTGATGCCCGCTTCAGGTGAAGATCGATTAACTATATACGCTTGTAACACGAGAACCGCTGTTGAATATACGTTACAACATACGTTGTATGCGTGAAGTTGACCTCCCCACATTCAAATCCCGAGGCTGATCTGTTTTTACATCACGTCACCCAAGGTGACATTCTTCACTTCTTCTTCAAGTCCTGGCCGGTTCTTGTGAAACGATTCGGTTCATGCCTTCTCCTGACAGCGTCTTTATTAAGTCGCGTGCCACCTGATTGTTACTCGTTTATATTCACACGAATTTTTCTCCCTTTTGCTTGAGTCAAGGAGAGTTTTATAGGTGAAGTTACTTCACGATGTGTCACCGCTCTTAAGTTAGCGACGTCATTGCATGTAACGGAAGTACAAGAGGCCAGTTTGATGCCCGTAAGCCGACAAATTGGCCCGACGCTGCTTTTCCCGCACGTATATAGGAACGAGTTTTACCCGTGCGTTCCAGTTAATGAATTACCCGCTGCTTACAGAAGAGCGGGCTGTGGCACTTGGAGGTTCAGCTGCGTTCAGGCTAGGTTGAACCCCTACGGTCTCTTGATAGCGTGTGTGGGTGATCCATTTCGTACAGCTCCGTGTGGTATGCTGCATGTATGCGTTCGTCGCATTTCCTTCGCGAAAGGGAGGCTTTCATAACCGTCACGTGCCCTGCTCTGTATGTACGACGACTGGCGATCGCAGCAGGTAAAAGGGGTGGATGATGGCGTTGCCCCGCAGCGCGTGAAGTCCGGTGCTTCCAGTTCATGCCCACCACCCTCCCTCCCGGTTTGTCGGCGGCTTTTTTTTCTGGGAAGCAGCGGCCGGCGCACCGCAGGGTCTTTCCTCCTTGTCGATCGCCGCTCTGCCACCGCGGCTCGGAACAGGGCCTGTCGACTGCTGCTGCATATCCTTTTGTGCTTCCTTCGTATTCGTGAAAAGGTGAAAGGAGAGTGACCTTGAAGTTCCTTGCTTGCTGGCGCTTTCTTCTTTCTCTCTCTCATGCGCTCTATGTTCTGCATGGGCGCGGTCTTCGTCTGAACTCTTGCACGTCGACAATCTTTTGTAGGGGCGTGGCAGGCAGCGCGGGCTACCAAGGTGCAGCTCGACATCATTTGTGTGACTCCCACGTGATCTGTAAATGTGCCCCTCGCGTGTCTGGGTTTGTATATCTTCTCCTTTCACCCGTGGCTCTTTCTTTTGGCGCGCAGATCCTCCATCTATTCTTAACCATTCCATTCCATTTTACCTTCCCAACTTCACGCGAGTTTAGAGAGAGCGCGCGAACGCCGTTGGACGCGTACGGAAACAGAAGCGAAAAAAAAAAAGCGCAATGAATGAAGACGAGCAGCAGCCGACGAAAAAAACCGAATCGAAATGAAGTAATGGACGAACGAAAACAATAGGGACGGCTACACTTTGCCCCTCTCCGCGATTTCAAGCTCGCTACGTCTGTACGCAAGAGAGAGAGAGAGAGAGGGAGAGAGATTTCTTTAGAATGCAATTGTGTACCGCGACAGAAGTCAACGTTCGCAGGTTCTTCGAATGGTGTGTGTGTGTGCACGGTGCATTGGTGTCGGGAACCGCTTTAGGGCGGTACGTGCATCGTTCCTCGAAGAAGTTCGCAGGGCACAGATCGTTAAAATGAATGATCGGCCCAAGCGAATGGCGACAGGTGCTATAGTGGGCCTAATATACCAGGAATTGGACCTCAAGAAGAGCTCTCCCGAATTCAAGGATCAACACACAATAAAATGACGGTGGTTCCTGCCCTTTATAAAGTCTTTTAGCGCTGTTTTCTACTGGAAATCATGAGCCAACCAGCACAATATGCGTATTCTAACATGAGGATTTTCTTCTGCTATGAGAATAACCGCATATTCCATATTTAACTCCGACTCCAAGAGTTTGTTTGTTATAACATACGAGCTAGTACGTGTGTTGACGAGCCTTAATAATGATAACTGTCGGGATTTTACGTCCCACAGCAACGATTATGAGAGAGGTCATAACGGAGGGATCCTGAAATTTCAACCGTCTGGGGCTCTTTGACGTACTCTTAAATCCAAACAAACGGGGCTTCCATGTTCTGCCTTCATTAAAACGCGGCTGCTGTGGCCGGGATTCAAACTCACGACCTTCGGGCGAGCTTTCAAGTGCCATAACCACACACTGTAGACTGCAGAGGTGGGTGACGAGCCTGATTCGTGCGCGAAGCCTATACTTGCGTATGCTGTCACTTCTAAGGTGTCGTCCGAGTGTAATATAGGTCATTGAATTGCTCCTGTAAAATTGTCGAAACAGGGGCACGTCTGGTCTGTGACTTCGTGCCTTCAAATTCGTCGTTATCTCGTCTATATATAGCCTCATCCGAGAACTTCCCCTGCACAGGTATTGAAAATCGGAGAAGTCACAACTATATACCTCACCTTCATGCGCATCTCATCTTGCGTTATATCGAACGTGACGCCGCTTTGTATCACCACACGTCCATCCTCCGCTTTATGCGGCGTCGATTTTCCCCATTATTCCGCGGGCACACTTCGCTATACCCGCCGCCGGATGTCCCCGCCGCTCTCTGGCGGCTTCTCTGGTGACGGTCCGCTTTTCCCTTTCGCGGGGTTTCCCTCGAGGAGAAACACAGGTCTCAGTTGTACCCTACGCGTATACTTTGTATTGTGCCTTTATACGCGCTCTAACGTGCGAAGTCGGGGCCCTTCTGCGTAAGGCTTTTCGCCTCCGCACCGAAACTGGGCGGGTCAGCAGCGCGGCTTCATTATGTATGCTCTCTCTTGTAGTTCGGCGCCGTGCAACCCATTATTGCGCCGTTATCAACACTGTTCTTCGCTTCGTCTCTTCTGTGATGTATAATGACGGGTGACGACGCACGTCTGCGGTAATCGTTTTTGAACTGCGTGTCTTCTCGGGAAAGGCCTTGTCTCTTGGCTTGTTTGTTAGTTGTTCTGTTGAACTGGCAGCTACAGTCTGTGGCACAGTTTGGTGCCTTTGCGTGATCGCAAGAACCCACTGGTCGCACAATTTCACGCGTGCAAAGTATAGTGGGCTGTGGTCACGTAAGGTTGCGCAGTTCTATACGTTTGGGTTATGTTTGGTTGGAAGAGTCGCGTGACAAGCCGTCTTGTGTACGTATTGCGCAGTCTGATGGCCACAGTCCGAAACGTGATAAAGAGGGAGAGATAAAGGGAGAGGTGATGGGCAGTCAGTTTTTCGGTTCAACAAAGGAGGTGGCACGCATGCGTTGCAGAGAACACCTCCTTTTCATGACGGTGACGTCATTCGCCACTTTTCGTGGTATTGTGTTTCGCTTTTTTTTTCTCCGTCAGTCGCGGTGTGATTTACGAAAGTTGGCCGAGATGGAACATGGTTTGGTATGCCTAACGCTGCCATTTAGCCACGCACATTGTATACTCTATGTTTCACGTCAATAATCGAAATCAATCTTAGGCTCACTCCCTGACTGTATACCTTCCTGCCATGAGCGCTAAGTTTCTATGTTTCGTATGTACCTGATTGTTATATGAGCACTAAGTTTCTATGTTTTGTATGTGCCCGATTGTTATATGCGCGAGTGACCGAGAAGATTATGTTGGCTACTTTATAAGATGTAGGTTCAGAAATAAACCAGTTCTTAGGTCGCGCTCGTTTGTCATAAACCTTGCGTCGTCCTTGTATGTCTCGCGCAAAGTGGCTAAATTATGATTTTGTATCTCGCAAGTTAGTAGCGGGAGAGGAACGTTAAAAAATAGAAATTACTAAAGGGGACAGTACGAGGCTTGAAGGGTACAATTTTTTTTCGTTATGGGATGCTTGGAAAGGTCTAATGCCCTGACGGGACTTATTTTAGTGGAGTTGACTTAACACCAACGCTTATACCCCCGCTTTCGCTTGGTCGTGCATTTTCCCCGGTAAATGTAAGTTCACACCCAGTTTGTTCTCTCAACCACAATAAACCCTCTTGTGGGACGAGTGTGGTATACAGTTGAACTGATCCGGGCAGCAGTTCTTGTCTTTTATATGGGATGTCTCTTATAAGCAGAGCACCACGTATGCATTTTCTTATCAAGTGGTACTTTACTGTAGGCACACTGGTGTCTGTTATACCCCTTTGTCTCATATCTCTTATAAAAAGGGTTCGACTGTATCTCGAAAATGGAGTGGGGCGTAGTTTACTACCGCTGAAAGGGATCTATTGATTGATCGATATGAAGGGTATAACGTCCCAAGACCACCATATGATTATGAGAGACGCCGTATAGTGGAAGGTTCCGGAAATTTTGACCACCTGGGGTTTTTTTTTTTTAGCGTGCACCCAAATCTGAGCACCCAAATCTGGGCCTACAGCATTTTCACCGCCGAAAAGGAGTCGAGAACACATGCACATTTACTACACGAGTGTGAACTCCTCCCATCAACGCTGTTTGCACGAAGGAAAACAAAGGTTTGGGAATAATACGCAAGCTGGCGGCAATGTGAAGCAATTCTATGTGTATGGACCCCGACACATGGCTTTGTACAAAAGAGGCTGCGCATGTATGTAACCGGTAATGCGCTTGTCATACGCTATCCGCATCGCCATCACGCGTTGCATATACTACATGTGTAGACAATAAATAGCGCACGCATGACAAGTGGCGCGAATGCAGAAACGCTTTCGGCAGGTTGCCAGTTACTTGTCTCCCTAAGATGGATTGCTTGTTTATCGCTAAACCCATCTTACGCTGACGGAGACACCTGTACAAACTTAGCGCCGAACGCTTTTTGCTATACTTTCAATTACCGTGGCGCACCACTAGTATCGGAAAACAACATTACAGGCGCCTCCAACGCTCGCAATGAACGCACAGTCGAGCTGTACAGATAAGCATGAACACTGCTGCTTGCTGTCTGCATGGGCATCCAATTCATATGTATTGATGACTTTTGGGTTGTTTTGAGAGCGCTCCACCAATGAGATAGGCCATAAAAATACCTTTCAAAACGAAAAAAAAAGTGTAAAATGTAGATAAATTGGCTATGTTTGTAGTCAATAGCGTAGGCAGATTTTTTTCCCGCAGGGATGGGGCGGGGGGGGGGGGGCATTAACCATACGAGGCTCGTATGCTAGTGCGTGTGTTTGTATGTGTGCCTGCATATATTAAAAAAAATGAAACGTTTTTGAGAGGAGGGAGATGGGGGGGCGTTGGCAAACCCCTGGCTTCGCTAGTGCTTCAAGTGCTGTGGAGCTTGCCGGATCTTAAATTCGAGGCATTAGACAACTATAGTACTATTCTGTGGCTTTGGGATTTGCTTTTTCATCGATGACTTCTTTCCGGTCAGAAAGCGCATCAAATTTGTATAGATACACTCTATTTAGTATAAAATCAACAACGTTTTAATCTCGGTGCTAAACGAGAAATGCTCCACAATATAGGCGGCACTGCAGCAGCTGAAAGACAGTATAGTGATATGTTCGGTGAAGTTTAGGAGTGTGGCTGCTTGGGCTAGTTGGTATGGCATGACGATAGTTATAGCGCGAGAACAAAACGACGACACATAACGACGTACTAATTCGTGTACTTCTTGTCTCTGTTTCGTCGTTTTGTTCTCGCGCTATAACGTTTTGTTCTCGCGCTATAACTATCGTCATCAAGTTTAGGCTTTTGCATCGTGCAATGTCTGCCTTCGCTGTTGTTCTAAGATGCTTGTGTGAGTATATGTGTATTTAATTCTGGGCTGTCTGTAGTTCACTGTGTGAGCATGCAGGGACACGAATTAGTCATTGGTGTGACAGAAGCTAAGTGATGGTGGCGTTATACGCTGCTCAGCGTTGGTGAGTGCGTGAGTTAGTGAGCGAGCGGAGGGAGTGAGACAGATCACCCTTTGCAAGATGTGTTCTCATCGTTCTTCAGTCGGCGCTCAGTGGCTGGACTCTCGCCGATAACAGCACGTGTATGGATCCTGCAACATCCGTCAGCGGCACGTATATATATACTCGTCGCAATGACAGCCCGTCGTTTGTATACGACCTATTGTTGCCTAATGAACACCGCACGCGAATCGCGTTGCCTATATAGAGTGCATACATTGTGTGTAGAGTGATCTGTAGCACGTTTTCTCGGCGGGCACTCGTCCGGCGTGCTGCTCGTACACACAGAGAGCCGTGGGCATTCCGATGAATCCCATTAACGTCCGTTTTTCGCTTTCTAGGACAGCCTCGCGACGTTTGTCGCAGCGTTTGGACAAATGACCACTACGTGCGCGTTCGTTGCGACTGCAAGCGGGTATTTATGAGTCACCTGTCTGTCCGCATAAGTCATCTTTTTTTTTTTTTTGTGCGCGCGTTCATCAAAGGCGACATATATCCGGCGTTCGACGGCTATACAGTCAAAATGGACGGCTACAGCCGTCCTCCTCGGCAGAATCAAGCGCTAACTTGCGTACACAAAGTCACCAATGTTTAGTTCGTATACGTGTTCTCGAGTTCACGTCCGCTTCAGTGCGTTATGCTCACGGAGCTTTGGAAAGGCACCCCATTCAGGATCAGCCTATATAGGTTGTCACGGACGCAGAAAGACACGAAATTCGGGGCAGTTTGTGTACTGCATGCATGTAGGTCGGATCGCTTCCAGAATGCTTATACTTTACGGTGATTTTAATAGTGCAGTTCCAGGGAGCGAATGCAGGGATCGAAAACGCAGTCACTTCCGTGTGTCCGCTGCATTCTTTGCGCTACACATTATGATTTTCATCAAGCACAAACTATAGCCCAAAAACCAGTCCTTCTGCAGTCTCTTCGTTCTTTACTTTATGGTGCCGATACTTACAGTATCGAACACGTGACCATTTATATTCGGGAAAACCGAATCCCAAGTGACGCACGGAATAACGACGCTCCGGGGAAACATATGCGAGCGAAGCCTCAGAAATCAGCGCGCGATTGGTGCGCACATGTCTGCGTGGGTGCCCTTGTTTTTGGAGCTATGTGGAACCGTTCGACCTCAGACATAACAAAGGAGAGAAATGGGCAGAGAACTGATGGATCGTTCACAGCAGATTAAAGAGAGCAACGCCTTGAGAGCTCTCTCGCTCTCGTCCATGGCGTCTTAGTGTAGATGCTGTCGGTCTTCCAACTGCTTCATTTTTTTTTCTTTTTTTTTGTCGTCGCTGAAGGAAAAGATGTCTGTGAGTATTAGAAATTTCGAGTGCAAACCGTCCGATGTTTGTATTGAGTCAAGGGTCTGGCATCAAGTTTTTTTTTTTTATGCCTCCGGAATTCCGAGTTCGGTCTGATGTTTGCTTTATTTTTACTTATATTAGGACAATGGCAGAGCATACGTGATTTATGCTACACCGTTTTATCTACGCTGGTCAATAATAATAAAAAAAAATGTGGGCTTGTGCCGTGGAATCGAAAAGCCAACAACCGGCCGGAAATCCGCGTTAATGCTTCGCTGTTTGAATCTGGAAACTGTACATACTGAACGATCAAAGCGTCTTCCTTCCATTTTTCATTAGGCCATGTATACGCTTCAAGCCCTAGAAAAGCAGGAATATATGTGTAGTATTCGATTTCCTATGTGGGCCCCATGTAAGGTTTTCGAATATTGGTTGAATTTCGAGTTCCAGAAGTTTGGATGACGCTCTTCGTTCAAAATGCAGGGGTATTGGCGCCACGATGACGTAACGGGGATAAGGACGGGCACTGCGGTGTTTTTTTTTTCTATTGTTATTACGACCCCCTACCATTCGTTTATTTGATTATTTATTTTTATTTTAATGCATACTGCAGACCTTCTCAGGTCAAGGCAGGTGGGCACGGTACAAGTAGCAAGTACATGTTAGGCACTCAAGTCACGTAGAAAAGGAAAAAAAGGAAAGAATTCAACATACAAGTACATGTTTACACACCCAACACACTGTTTACACACAGTAAACCAACCAAAGTGAATCTTTAAATAGAGTCTTTTAGAAGGTTCCATTCTTCCACTGTTCTTGGAAAAAAAGAAAATTTAAATGCATCTGTCGATGCAAAATAAGGTGTTCGTCGAATATTCGTGTTCGTTTAATATTCGAAATTTTACACAATGCGTCCGCCACTTTGTGAAGAACCGCCTGGTGATCGCCATCTGCTAAAGGACCTGCATGGGTCGGCAGTGGTTTTCGGCGTTTTCCTCCGCGGTCGGGACGCCACGACGTAGCCGTTCTGGCCGGGCGCCATACGGTGCAACGGCGGTGCCACTTTGCTCTTTCCCGGGGCCAGTGGCGTAGTTGCGTAATCGGCGCCCTATACCGAGGCACACACGTTTTCCATCGGTTACGCAAGCGCGCGTCTCTTTTACGAAGCGGCGGCCGCAGCTGTTGCGCCTTATCTCTGGCTGTCGCTATACCCGCGGTTACAATATATAGTATACAGCTGATGAGGTTCTTTGCAGCTATAGAGAAGACGCTTTATCACCATCACGTCTCCAAGGCTTAAAGTGGGGCTGGTTGGTACGGTAACGTTCTGTTTGCAGCTGTTACACAAAGATGAGAAACGTAACACCGACATATATACCGACTAGCCCTAGTTGAAGCATCATTGAACGTTATTTCGAGTTAAGTGCATGTGTGTCTTTTCTCTTTTTTTTTATAATAGCGTATAGTTAACAGAACAATCCGATCGCCTTTTAAAGGACCGTCATCGTAACAGGCGGAATTGACGCTGACATGAATTCGAATGAATGAATGAATGAATGAAGGAATGAATGAATGAATGAATGAATGAACTATTGAGGAAGCTAAGGGACACCTCTTAGATTGAGGGAACAGATTCCGTCTCGAGAACGAGCCGGGCGTCGCGTTTAAGTCGCTGAGCGCTGTATAGCGCGCACAACACGCTCTCAGTGCTGCCACGGGCCCCATTAAACTCCGTGTTCTCACAGAAATTGACATAAAAAGCCCGAAACGAGCTTTGTCTCGTTTCCATCCCAGGAGCTTTGAAACGGGCCTCGTGCATGCGCTTCTCAAGATCGAGCTACCCGCCTAGCTTTTCGTTCGAAACCCCATTTCCTCTTTTTTTGTTGCTGTAAACATTCATTCATTCATTCATTCATTCATTCATTCATTCATTCATTCATTCATTCATTCATTCATTCAAATACCGCTTAAAGTGTGAAGCGGTGGCTTTACGTATAACTTAGTTACAGGACGGTGGGCTTTCCGCTAGATCAATTGGGTGACGGATGCCCTTATAGCTAATATTAGAGAGTTTTCATACTGCGTACGCTGCGTACGTGGCGGCGTTGCGTACGTAAGGACGCCACGTTCTGCGTAGTGCGCATGCGCAGACCGCAACGCGCACGTATCGCGATACGTACGCAGCCGCTACGCACGCACGCATGAGATGCGTGCGTGCGTACTTACGAGGTGATCGCGCCGCTCTCGAACAAGTTCGCGACAGCGCGAGACTTCGTTTTGCAAAATGGCGGCATCGAAGGCAAGCACAGACCGGCACTGTGGCTTGAAATATGGCCATAATCTGGCTATAACACTTGGATTGGCTCACATTGACTGTCAACAACACGTGCTTCTATTTTGATCTACCAGATGACGCAACACGCTTCACGCGCTCGTTACGTACGTGGGTACTACGGCGTACTAAAAGCCGATTAGTGGCAAAGGACGCTACGTAACGCAAGGCGCTTGCGTGATGCGTACGTAGCACTATTCTGCAGTACTAAAACTCTCTAATATTGTGAGATTTCCTGCGGACTCCGTTGTTTCTTTTTATCTCAGAGAAACATGTGTCGCTCGGCGAGTGTGTATATACTATGGCTGTTAAAGCGTGGTGTGCGCGCGGGTGTCCGTGAACGGCGGATTCTTGACCCCTGCAGCTGGACTGCCCGCCCTCGTACACAGAAACGACACTACGCGTCCCTTAACTTATCGGTGCAAGCTGCAGCCAAGTTGAGCGTGCGTCGGCTGCACGTGAGGCTATTTTTTCGCTGGTAATTCTAGCCGCGTCGACGAGGCTACCGCGTTTGTCATCAATATTTTTTTTTTCCTTTAGGAACTTGCTTATGTACACCGCGTGTGGCTTCCAAAAGTTATAGTGCGTCAGACGTTTCGCTTGAACGATACGTGCACGGTTCAGGTCGCGCAAGTTACTCGCATCGTCTCGTATTTGCGATGAACTCTTTGATTAATATGTGGGGTTTAATGTCCCAAAACCACCATATGATTATGAGAGACGCCGTAGTGCAGGGCTCCGGAAATTTCGACCACCTGGGGTTCTTTAACGTGCACCGAAATCTGAGCACACGGGCCTACAACATTTCCGCCTCCATCGGAAATGCAGCCCCCGCATCCGGGATTTGATCCCGCGACCTGTGGGGTCAGCAGCCGAGTATGTTAGCCACTAGACCACCGCGGCGGGGCTGTGATGTGCTCTTTAAAAACAGAGAATGACTCAAATATGCTTATGTCAGTATTGTTGACGGCATACAGGTATTTCTTAGGCCAGGTCAGGTTATACAGTTTGTTTTTTTGTTGCGACCGTCGATGACACATCAAGGTGAACGAACGATAGCGTTGTTTATCGACAATATCGCCCACTGACCCCTTGAGGAAAGCCCTCTCTTGAAAGGCTCGAGGTTGGCGTAGAGGTCTCGGACTTACCTTGAAGGTGTTGTCAAAAAAGGAAGGAGGTCTGTTAGTATAGTTAGTTTCGTAGTTTAAATGGATGAGCTCGAATAACGGCCTTATTCAGGGAAGTGGCACTTTCGTGGCATTTTGTGCAAACAGCAACAACAACAACACCTACAGCGACCGCAGCACAGCAACGAAGACAATAGCAGCAACAACGCGCGCTACTTAATTCTTTTTTTTTTTCGTCACAAATATGGTGGACTTGTCTGTATACGTGGAGTGATGGATCAGGCAGTGTGTTGCATCGGTCGTCGAAACCTTACGAAGAATTTACCGAGGGAAGACACGTGCTGGGCTGAAGATTCTGCATTTCGCTGACCAGCGTTGAACAACAACAATAAAAAAGGAACTTCCATTACGCAGGAAGGTCTTCACGTAATGCCTCTTCTAGGAATCGGCAATGAGTCACTCACTGAAGCGTTTGTTTTTTCTTTTATTTCGTCACTGCCAGTTGTTGCACAGAGACTAACCTTCTGTTTCTTCCTCTTTTAGCCAACGAAATGAATCAATAGACCTGCGTACCGTGTTTTCGCACCTGCGTGGTCCGCGCAGTTTGTTGCTTGTTTCTCGAACGCAAAGGAGTTTGGCTTGGGGATAAGATGTTTGCTTGTGTTCTGCTCTTAAGGAAGTGTACAACTGATTGATTTGGTTTGGCTTAATCCCGCAAAGTAACAGTACGTAGGCCTATGGGATACGCCGTTCTGGGTTGATTTGATTTGGATCACTTTAGAGTTTTGTTTACACGCATCAAACTATATACGTATTTGGCAGAAGCTTTTTTTTTTGTTGTTTTTTCTTGCCGCGCTATAGAGGTACATTCGCTGGTAGCTGATACTGCTCCAGCTCGTTAGGTTTTTAAATATAATATAACGTCGTGGTGATGCATTTCTCTATTCCTTTCTTTGCCTGGCGATCGAACCAGACTTTCTTGTGTTTTATTTTTGATAGCAACACCACGTGATAGAGCGTCGAGCATCCTTTGTAGTGGGTAAGGAAGGAACATGAACCTCCACCTTTCCTCTCGCACCTCTCTTGTCGCTATCGCCTCCGAGCATGAGGGCGTGGGTTCGACTCCTGGCCACGACGCCCGCATAACGATGGATGCCAGATACAAAACAACAACAACAACAACAACAACAACAACAACAACAACAACAACAACAACAACAACAACAACAACAACAACAACAACAACAACAAATGCCGTGTACCTCAATTTACGTACACGTTTAAGTACTCCGCGTCGTAAACACTTTTGCGGGGGCCCCAACGTACAGCGTGCTTCATAATCATATTGCGCCGTCTGCCAGGGCATAATTTTTGATGGCTTCCGCTATCGGGTGTCTGGAACTCGCTTGCGCATGCCGATCTCGGAGGCAGTTCTGTTGAAGAGGGGTCGCTTACAATGAGAGGCCGAAATGCGTGTTACAAGCGAGGGATGTTCGCGCTGTCATCGTTCTTCTTTTGTGCGTGCCAGCGCGTGCGAATTTGATCGTTCCTTTATTGTATATGCGAAGAGAAAAAAAAAACACAAAGAAAACTGACTGTTCTTGGGAAGGTGTAATGCGTAGTTTGCGCCGATCATCGCACAAAAAAGTTGCGCGCGCTTCCCAGGAAAAAAAAAAAAAGGTCATAAAAAGTGTTATCGTGGGTGCTCAATGCATGCTTCCCCGCACGCACACGTATAAAAAGAAACGAAAGTTAGTTTCGTAACTACACCGCTTAAGCAACGAGAGAGGCTCTCCGCGGTGCATTGCACGATCTCGCGGCAATGCCCGCCGCGCCGCGGTGGCGCTGCACTCCGTGGGTGTCGAGGTGCGGTTGGACACGTGGTGAAGACCGGTCGGGCGAACGATCGAGTAGGTGCGTATATACCTCTTCCACTGCACGGAATTTAAAACGAAGATACAAACACGACAGCGCGAACGTATAGCTGGCGTGAAGAAGCGCATTCGTACGAAACTGAAGCGAGGGTGGTCGCAGTCAGCGAAGCCGCCTCTTGCACAGCGGGGTTGGATGATAATTTCTCGTACACTGCCCAAGGAATCGCACGCGTCCGCCCTTACCGACGCCATCTATCGGCTCCCCGCTGCGGCGGTGCAACACTGCAAGATGGACTTGACGGACTTCCTTGAAGTTAGAGATAAGTTGGAGCGTTAAAATGTCACGAAGCTGTGTGCTGGAAAGGAGTATAGCCACCGCGGATTAACTTCCGAACACTGAATACGTTCTTCTTCTTCTTGGTCCGCCGCGGTGGATCAGTGGTTATGGTGATCGGCTAGTGGCCGGAAGGACGTGTGTTTGATGCCGGCCGGGACGGTCGCATTTTGGGGGTGGTGAAATGTTTGGAAGCCCGTGCGATGGTCAGTGCACGTTAAAGAACACCCAGATGGTCTAAATTTCCGGAGCGATCCACTATACCCGCGTCTCTCATAATCACATAGTGGTTTTAGGTCGTACAACTCTTCTTCGTGCTTTTGTATTTGTTTTTGTTTTTCTTCGCCGCACGTGAGACGAACCAGCGCCTCTAAGGTTACACAAATTGTTTACTGTAATATGCTATTCGGCAGCATTAACTGTCGAGCGTATGTACAAATACATTTGCTACGTGTCTACTTCTACATGATTTTCACATCTGGAAGCGTGGAGAATAAAACAAAAAAAAATGTAGGGGGCAGCAAATGTTATGTATGATTGTTAAGGTCGACCGATGAATATTCACATGGTAGACCTAGCGGCAAACGCCGCTGTGTCCATGCTTATTGGTGTGCATCAGTATTTTGGGGTAGAGATAAGGAGTGCATTGTTAAAAAATTGAAATCAAGGTTACGAAGGCAGCGTTACTGTTTTAACTGTAGCAGCTAAACAGCATTAAGCGTAATTTAGTCAATAATTGGCAACATTATCCAGCCGGTTACAGCCAACTTACCCCAGCCAGTGCTTGATGTACACACCAGCTAGTACGGTAGGGGTATTTGGTCAGAAACTAACATCGTGGAAATTGTACCTCGTCGTAGAAAGTTCAATGTCTTACAGATGCCTGCGTTGTCTTCGAAAGTAACGCGGACAAGCGCGTTGTTTTCCGGGAACGCAAAACAACGCTTGCATTGACATGATGGCACACGTTATATGTCCCCGTGTATACGACTACCGCCGCTCCATGGAGTGATAGCACGCAACCTAGAGGTTGCGCCCGCAGAGTGGTGCGGAAGGAATGCGCATTGCACGTACTCCAGGTAGACGTGCGAAGAAGACACAAACTTCAAGATAGCGATGTCGGATTCTAGATATTGGGCAAACGCGTACGCGACGTAACTGCGCAAATGAAGGCGGATAACGAGACTCTTCCGGCGTGAGCTGCGAGTTCGTATCGGTTTGGCTTGGTTCGTTCCATCTGGTTTTTAAGGACGAATATAGCTAAGACTATAGACAGAAAGCTCAGCAAGTGGGAATGGAGAATCGGGACACACGGCGTCGAAATTCTAAGTGATACAAAAAAGAAAAGAACGAAATGCTATAGGTGCACTATCGAGTGAAATCTCGCGTAGTGCCGCAGAGAGCGTTTATGAGGAGTTGTCGTTTGCAGTTGTCTTTTTGCCAACGTCTTTTACATCTCGCCGGAATGAATGACCTGCCAGTATACGTTCGAGCTAAAACGACATACACTCTATGAAGATTTACGCTGCGCGTTAACGAGTCTCGGGCGACCTCGATTGACTTCAGCCCCTCTCATAGCCCGGAATACCTCCCATACGGCATCACCTAAACTTGTGATGTTTAAAGCCTTGCGATTTTTATGCACACTTGAAGCCTTCGTAGCAGTTATTTTCCTTTAAGTTAGTTACACTAATAATTAATGAGTGATAAGAATATAATGACCTATATAAAATTCGGCTAATTAATAATAACGCGGACAACCTTTCTAAGCAAGAACACCAATCGCTCATTGTTATTGGAGTTTGAATGATTGATTGCCAGTGAACGATTTATTGTTAATATGCATTGCTTTAACCGCCGCTTGCACTCTCACGAATACCCATCGTTATACCACACTGCCAAACACGTTCAAAAGAATACTGTTACGCTTTAGTTCACAGAGTTCTGACAAAAGTGGTTCGTAGAAAACAAGCGCGTATGGGGAGACAGACTTTCTCTTCAAGTGAGGAGAACGATGTTATAAACAAAAAGAAAAATAAAGCCAATGCCACGCCGTGAAAAGGTTCGCACAGTAAAGCTGTATGCTCGCGAGTGTGTAATTGGCTGGCAAGGTCAAGAGCATCATCAGTTAGTATCATCATTTTCTTTTGTTTCCTTAGTCACTTCCCCCTCCCCCTCTGTTCACGTGACATTCGTGACTACTACTACTATTGCTACTACTACTACTGCTAACATAGCACTACTAGTGATACTACTACTACTGCTGTTAGCACCACTACTACTATTGCTACTACTACTACCTACTACTACCACTGCTACTATTACTACTAGTACTGATTGATATGTGGGGTTTAACGCCCCAAAACCACCATATAATTATGAGAGACGCCGTAGGAAAGGGCTCCGGAAATTTATACCACCTGGGGGTTCTTTAACGTGCACCCAAATCTGAGCACACGGGCCTACAGCATTTTCGCCTGCATCGAAAGTGCAGCCGCGGCATCCGGGATTCAATCACGCGACCTACGGGTCAGCAGCGCGCAGGCCAGTGGACCACCGCGGCGGGGCATTACTACTAGTACTACCACTACTACTGCTACTACTCACCACTATTACTGCCACTAATAATACTAGTACTACAACGAAGACGACGATACAATTTAGACCAAGGCGGAGCGGCTGTGAGATGAATACTAGAATTTCCCGTTTGTTGTTCTTCTTTAAGATAGTTAATGGTCTAATAAATAGTACCACAGGTGAATACTTAAAGTTCTCTTCCGGTTACTCTACCAGACAACGTCGCAAACACACTTCGTTCCTTTCCAGTTCAATAATAATACTTTCAAATATTCCTTTTTTCCGCGCATTGCCAAAGAATGGAATGAGCTTGACAGCAAAATTATTGAAACAGCCAGTATCGAGGCATTTGAAAAATTTATATATGACTAGTTTTTTTTTTCTTTGAAGTGCTTTGTTCTGTGTTGACGGCAGTATTGTACTGTTGATTTTGTTGTACTATGTACACCCACTCTGCTATGGCCCCATGTTGGGGCTAGCAGTATTGCTAAATAAATAAATAAATAAATAAAATAAAAACAAGATCCGTTTAGCAGGATATCTGGCCGATTCTCTGTTTTCGTACTACGTGTCGCTCTTCAAGGGCGGGGTCAATGCACTTCAGCGTGGATGCTGGCAGCCCGCGTACGTCGTCTCGTCCCTCCAGATGCTGCTCCGATACATTGTGGAGACAGGAGCGATGGGGGGGGGGGGGGGCAGTAACGCGGCTGTCTATTTCAGTGCCGGCCCGCCCCGACGCTGTGCTGCCCTTGAAATAGCGCCGGGAAGCCATGAGCTACCGCGCAGACCGGAAGAGACGCTTCCGCGGTACTTTCTTTTTTTTTCCCTTTCCTTCTGCGGAATGTAAATGTTTTATTTACCACCTCCTTCCTGTCCCGTGTTTTCGCACGCTTTAAGGAGTGGGCAGAGAGAGAAGCTGTCGAACACACATCTCGGTGTGCAGCATAATGTACTGCATGAACCTTGAGCGATTAGGAAAAAAGAAACTATTTACGTTATGTTGTTTGTGTCAACCTGTTTACCTGTAATACTACAGGCAAACAGGTTTGATTGATTGATTTGTGGAGTTTAACGTCCCAAAACCACTATATGATTAAAGCAAACAGGTTGGCACAAACTTTTGGGTATATGTAGTAAAGAAAGAAAATGTTCTTGGAAAAGGGGGATGGGGGAGTGTACGATTGTTTTTGACATGATCGTGCGCGTCTACGTGCGCGCGTATGTATATACCGATGCGAAATTGAAAAATTTTCGGGGGGTTTGAACCTTCCCTCTTCTCCGCTCTCTGGATACACCTGTGCAGGTGGGCTTGTGGTCAGACACCGCTTTCGGAACGCCCCGAGAATTTGTATTCGTTTTTTTTTATTTGTTTGCGCGCTGTGCATATCCACTGCGTTGACGTATAGGGTTCGTGCACCGGACGGTGGGCCGTCATCCTCATTCGCAATTCATTGTACTAGGCGAAGAAATACTATTTCCACGGAGAAAAGGAAAAATGAACATAGAGGGGGCGCAGTAACACCGTTTGCGCGCATTCCACGTAGTGTTGGCTAATACATCGCTCCTGGAAGTCTTGTATAAGCGTATCTTCATTGCGGTAAAGCTTGTCGGGGACTTTCTTTTCCGCGTATTTGACGTCGCCACGTTGGTTAACCGACGCTGCCGTGTAACGTGAGTGTACGATGTCGACAGTGGCGGAAAAGTAAACAGAATCTTCGAGCGGCGGCTCTAAATATCCGCCGGAAAGTGGTATAGGCTCCGGATAAGGGCCCTTCCTCCTTCCATCAACATGGCTTGGGTGTGGGCTGCCAGGGCGGCCGCTTTTGCTTCCTTTTCCAGGCTGTTAGCGTGGCCTTGAAATTTTCCGTTCGATTGCCTGTTTGGCGCCGTCCTTCGTATCAAGCTAGCCCATTCGATGAAATCACTGCTGGTGAGCCTCGGTTAACTTGTTTTCATCGTCATTATCGCTCATGCTTCTCGCTTATGCATTCTATAACACATGCATACTTAGCCTTTTCATGGGAACTGCTGTGTCTGTTTTCGTTTAAATTATGTAATTATATTGATTGACATTACCGTATTTCTGTATACTATGTTTTTTTTTATTTGTATGCCAATGCTTCTGACCCATTCATTTTAGGTAGCGGGAGCTAGTCAAGCTGTTTTAATACAGCTTTTACTCCCGCTATCCTTCATGTAGTCTGAAGCATGAAAATAAAGATTCAATTCAATTCAATATACCATAACGACCTGATAGAAGTCATAATAATGATAATTTGTGAGAATTCACGAGTCACAACCGTGATGTGGTTATGAGACGCGCCGTCGTGGAGGTGTCTGGAAATTTACACCACCTGAAGTTTTTGAACGTGCATATAAATCTAAGGACATGGGCCTGTGTAATTTTCCCTCTATTGAAAAATGCCACTGCATGCCGCAGCGCGAATCGAACCCGCGACCTTCGGTCAGCCTCCGAGCATGCACCATAACCACTGTGCCTCCGCGGCTTTCTCGTAATCAAGAGTGGTTGCCTGGAAAAAAGGAGGGTGGGGTGTAATCATAGTTCGGATATTTCCTAGTTAACAGCACAAGCGTAGAAATAACGAAGCGATGAAAGCCACTTGAACAAGCTAATCAACAAAACCCAAGGTGAACAAAAATATGTGCAGACATGCTGTAGTATCAAAATCGAGTGATATATTGAAGCACTGATCGCGACAAATGAATTTCAATCGGCCAGTTATCCGAAGTAGCGCAAAGAGTATGACGCAGTGAAAGTTAACATGGAAACCTCTTTAACTTGGGCCTATATTTTGGGATCCAAGATTATAATTTGTTCAAGTTTCGACCCAAGATTATCTCCAACTCCGAAGCATATTGCGTGATAACCCAGAGTCCGCGGAAAAAAAAACGTGATGTAGTTTTTACGGGAAAACCTTGTTATAGTAAAGTGTCGGTTGAAACCTTTTCACATACGCGACAACACTCTATCACGTGCGTTAGTGGAGTGCTTTGCGGCGCTGCTAATGAATGAAACATGCAGAGGAATGTTTATAGACGCCGCGTATGTCTTTACAACACGCGTCAAACATCTATTGCGGGAACTCAGTGTAAATGTTGTGTAAATATACTAGTTGTGCACGGGCTTCCAGAGTATATATACTCTGGAAGCCGGTGCACAACTAGTATATTACATATATATATATATATATATATATATATATATATATATATATATATATATATATATATATATATATATATATGTAACGGGCCGTGCCGTGAACTTCTCTTTAAACAGGTGTCAAACAATGTCGACGCAGTGACCTCTGTTGACATCGCCGGCATTATTTTATGTTTTTAGTGCAGCTCTCTTAAAATGTTTCTATGAGAGGTGGGGGAGAGATGACACATCTTGATTAGCCTGAATGCCAAGCGGAGGAATTCAGCGGCGTTCTTTTTTTGATCAATTTATCACAATTAGATGTTATTACCTTCGCAACCTTACAAAGAGGGTTCAGCTTAAATTGAGGACGACGCAGCGAGCAATGGAAAGGAAAATGGTAGGTGTAACCTTAAGAGACAAGAAGAGAGCAGAGTGGATTAGGGGACAAACGGGGGTTAAGGATATCATAGTTGAAATAAAGAAAAAGGAAATGGACATGGGCCGGGCATGTAGCGCGTAGACAGGATAACCGCTGGTCACTAAGGGTAACTAACTGGATTCCCAGAGAAGGGAAGCGGGTTAGGGGGAGACACAAGGTTAGGTGGGCAGATGAGATTAAGAAGTTTGCGGGTATAAATTGGCAGCAGCAAGCACAGGACCGGGTTAACTGGCGGAACATGGGAGAGGCCTTTGTCCTGCAGTGGACGTAGTCAGGCTGATGATGATGATGATGATGATGATGATGATGATGACCCTCGCAACCTAAAGTAGTGCCACATATTTTGCTCCACAACATCCACACGGCTGCGGCAGGGCTTTCTGCCGATGAGCCCGATGTCGTGGATACAGATACTGCGGTCGTGGTGGTGGTAACCTGAAAGACACTATTTTGGTGCCCGATGATGAAGCACCGCGGATCGCTTCGCACGAAATGCGTGCGAAAACGCGCGAATAAATTGCGCGTATGTAAAAAAAAAGTGCATTGGTGCGCGGATTCATGTAAGCGAACAAGTTCTCTGCATGCTTGTCCGTGTTTGCATGTCCTTGTATTCTAAGTGCGCAACCATATAGTTACCCTGCAAGATCCTTGCAGCACGCCTCGCAATGTGTCGAAATAAACCCTATGCTGCACAGTGATTCGATAACTTGGTAAATGAGTGGTGTGAACGCTGCCAGAGAGAAATATAGTTCACCCCAGCCATGACGTCAGGGAAACGAGGAAACGTAATTGGCGGGTGCGTTTATAAAATGCAAACGTCCCTTGAAAGTCCGAGAAGTGGCGTATACTTGACTCTGCATTCTCGTGTTCTCGCAGGCAATGTGCATTCGCGTGGTCGGTTACATCGTACAAGATTCCACGCAAACATCAAGTTTGATTTCAGTTGAACTTGCAAAGGGACGTTGGAAACTGGCCATGCAAATAAAGCGTGTGATGTCAAAAAAAAAGAAAAAAAAGAAAAAAAAAACGCGGCAGTCGGCTACCGGCCATTATTGACCGGCAGTCACTTGTACGTTACTGTAAGAATCCTCTTCTACTTCCCCAACGAGGCTACCCGATTCTTCGACCGCAGCGCTTGAGTACAGTTTATTGTATATATATATATATATATATATATATATATATATATATATATATATATATATATATATATATATATATATATATATATATATATATATATATATATAGGCAAGAAAAAGACGACGAAGCTTTCGTGGAAGCGTCTTTACTAAACGTTTTCAGCTGGTGGACCAGCCTTCATCAGAGTGACGAAGGCTGGTCTGACGAAGGCTCTCTGACGAAGGCTGGTCCACCAGCTGAAAACGTTTAGTAAAGACGCTTCCACGAAAGCTTCGTCGTCTCTTTCTTGCCTACAATACGTCGGGTCCAGCGTGAATGACGTTCAAAAAATCTGGTATATATATATATATATATATATATATATATATATATATATATATATATATATATATATATATATATATATATATATATATATATATATATATATATATATATATATATATATATATATATATATATATATATATACATATATATATATAGGCGAGCTGTCTGCAAAACAAAACAAAACAATGCGTCGGGGTGGTTGGCTGCAACTGGTGGACTTGCGTTACGTACAGTGCACTGGTTTGCACGCGTATAGTGCTGTTCGATTGATCGATATGTGGGGTTTAACGTCCCGAAACCACCATGTGGTTATGAGAGACGCCGTAGTGGAGGGCTCCGGAAATTTCGACCACCTGGGGTTCTTTAACGTGCACCCAAATCTGAGCACACGGGCCTACAGCATTTCCGCCTCCATCGGAAATGCAGCCGCCGCAGCCGGGATTCGATCCCGCGACCTGCGGGTCAGCGGCCGAGTACCTTAGCCACTAGACCACCGCGGCGGGGCAGTGCTGTTCGAAGCATCGGCATAAGGAAGCGACGCAGCTGCCGGTGAGCCATCCGTCGGCCGCGGTCAGCGAGTCCGGCGTGTCGTCAACTGCCCGTGTGTACCTGCTGCCACTTTTTTGGAAACGAGCCAGACACGCGCGAGGCATGCCCCCCCCCCCCCCCCCCCCCCTGGCTCGCTTGCGTAAACGCCGGTGGCCGACGGAGATAAGCTGACGCCGAGGCGGTGATGGGGCCGCAAATTACCCACTAAATTACCACGGTGAAACTGTTGGTCCTCAAAGGGGGTATCTCTGTGAGCACCACCCACCGACGCGAGCTTCTTTCTGTTCGTTTTCAGTCTACTAACTGCAGACTGCGATCAAGTCTTGCAAGGCGTGGCGGAATGCGACAATCTGAGCGTGTTTGAGTTTTCTTCCTGAAGGCTGGGGTATTACCAGCTTAATGAACGTATGTTGGAAGACCGAAAATGAGCGCGCTGTCACATATTACTCCTCTGATATTAACATGTCAAAAAGCGGGGGAAAAAAAGTGGACAGCCTCGTTCTCGGAGGACGCACGCGATGCAACCAGTCATGCGTTGGCATTACAGCGTTCCAAAAAAAGAACAAAAATTTCATTTGACACTCTTTTTGTTAATCCTGGCTTGCACATATATGACTCTCTTTAAAGAGAGGCGTGAGCTCTCTTTGGAGATCATTACACCCCTATCAGAGAGTCGTGAGATCTAAAAGAGAGTTATACCCCTGTCACACGGCCACCACCAAACTCCGTTGAACACCGTCAACGTAAATCTCCCCTAGGGGGTTCGACGGAGAAGGAGTTGTGGCAGTGTCACACGGCAATGACAAGGTTGTAACAGTTGCCGCGAGGGGGCTCAGCTGGCGCTGTTTGATTTTCGGAAAAGTATTCTAATTTGATCCCTATTGATTTTTTTGTGAATCCTCGTTATGCGGTTTTTACAAAAAAGCACTATAAAGTAGGTATGCGACTAACAAACCATTAGAAATAATTTCAAATAAAAACGCATTTGCTAAATGTAGCAATGCTGCTAGTGACGCTGGCCACATTGTGCTTTTAGTTGTTTTGTTGCCTGTGTACATGCCTGGTACGAAAGTTCTTATGCTTCCTTGCCTCGTGAGCGCACATTTTGTGTTCTTCAGCCATGAGTGGCACAGCGGACGACGTGAGGAAGTGGTGTGATATTGCGCTGGTAATGACGTTGATCGGCTGGCGCCGGCTGGCCCGACTCGCGAGGCACGGAGTGTAGGGCATCGGTGTTGAGAGTAAGTGAACTCTGGCGGGCGTAAATATTGTAAACAAACACGCGTTGTGAATGAGTACTACAACGAAAGAACGTTTAATATTGCTAAAATGTATTATTCTTTCATTGCGGCCACTTAGTGCTCGAAATTTTTCTCTGACCTCTAGACTACTGAGGACGAGAGTACCTCGTTTCGCTGCGAAGGAAGATCGTTGAACGTCCTTTGCGAAATGCTCCGTTCAGCTTCGTTTGCGTAGGGTGGCCGTGTGACACCAACCGCATCTTCGTTGTCGTAAAGACGAGGGAGTTAAACGGTCTTCACGGGTGCCCGTGTGACAGGGGTATTAGCGTGTCTCTTTAACGAGAGTCACATGCAGGGTTTTGCTTTTTTTAAAGCAGTACAGATTTTCAAGCAATACAGACTTTTTGCTTCAAAATTATAGCAGATAGGTCCTTGTAGTTTTCACAGCCAATTTCTACGCCTTCTCTCTTTTTTTATTATCAATTTTAGGGTGGTTGTTTATATGGCGAAGTTGTTCTACGTCACAAATTTTTCAATTTTTAAAAGATAAGCTTGCCATAATTTGTGACGTAGAACAACTCCTCGCTCTACCGCGAGATTTGGGTCACAGTACCCAAGCGGTGGCAAAAGGAAGTTCTGATGACGTAAAACCTTACGCGGTTCGCAAACTACACACCGGTCTGCTTTATTTAACGTACGGTAAATGACAGGATGCGAAT
This sequence comes from Rhipicephalus microplus, assembly GCF_043290135.1. NCBI lineage: Eukaryota > Metazoa > Arthropoda > Arachnida > Ixodida > Ixodidae > Rhipicephalus > Rhipicephalus microplus. The sequence continues at coordinate 286,341,015 of NC_134700.1, forward strand.
AAGCCTCCGAAGGATCCTTCATCAGCCCGTTTGAATTGTGACAAACACATTTATACGCCTATATACACACGTGATCACTTCACATCGGCCAAACTTGTTCAACACTTATTTCTTTCCAACGCCCCAAATCTCTTTCTCTCTCTTTTGTAACCTCACTCCAAGCATTTACGTGCAGACATTCAGAGTCTCCTATCAGTGGCTGCTTATTCGATGGCCAGTTCCTATACGATAGATTCTTGTTTATTTGTTAGTACACATGGCCGGCGACGTCGATCGTTTTGCCGCGTTCAACGCTTCGGGGACCCACGTGATTTTCTCTCTGCGATTCTTCATTTGTTTGATTCTTAATGTATGGCTTCCCGCCGTGCACTTAAAGAGCTCGACCAAGGTTGGCCTTCCTTGCGATGCTCCCCCCTCCCAGACTGGTTTTGAAGCATCTCGTGCTATATATAGTGCATTTGCGTGTCTCTCTAATCTCCTTCCTCTATATCTGAGCAGGACGCCGCCAAGGGAGAGATATAGGCGAAGAGCAACAAAAAGAAACGCGCTTGCTTCATTCTACTTACAGGAACTGGTTCCTAAGATGGTTATATATATAGCTTCTTCGATCAGAGTGGAGTCTGCTCCGGCTTCTGTTTGGTTTCCTATCGGCGTGTGAAGTGCTAGGTGCCTGTAAAATGGTTAGACAACCCTTATTGCTGCGTCTTCGTTTCCACCCGTACATGGCTGCCGGAGATGCCGAGTCAGATTAGAGTTGAAATCCAAACTGCGTCTGTATACGGTTGCATCCGGATAGTTTCGGCCTTCTATCAGTCCTGGAATGTGGTCTTCTCACCCTTCCATCCTTCATAAAGATAACATACAACTTTATGAAGCAAGTATTCGGGTACAGCTTATTTCCCTCGTTATCAGCTTCTCAGTATCACTTGGGAGTTCGTTTGTCCACCTAAAAAAAAAAAAAGCTGCGAATGGTTTATTTACGTGTGACTTGAGGCTCTGGATGTTCGATGGTATACACATTCGACCCACATGCAGTGCAGTTTTTTAGCCTTGTTTGTCAGTATAGTTGGACGTTCTAGTTCATGCTAATCGTCGAAATATAGTTCCTGGCATGTCCTGCTGGGATCGTTTGCCGGCCGCTGCATGCATTCATGCTTGACATCCGTCGCATACGTGCTTACAAACTCCGCTAAGTTGTTCGTGCAGCGTAGTAGAAAAAAAAATAGATCAAAGCCTTTCTTTATAAAACTAGAAAGTAATTCTACAAGACTGTGTACTACCGCGTAAGGTAATACTTATTGCGAGAGAGATTGTTAATGCGTTCTTTTTTTGTGCGTGTGTGCTCAATATCAATTGAAATAAACGCCAAGCTTTATCTTAGTTTGAGCTATATTTGTGATGCGTGGTGCTGTAGCAACGAATGAAAGCGACATGGGTGTGCTGGGGAGGCATCATCGTGGCCGCACTTGCGTAACATGCCAGCCACGTGACAGCTTCCTGATGCCCACTTCGTATGTATATGTATGCATATATGCGCGCAGCGGCGTTGTACAATCTGGGCAAACCAAGGCCATTGTCCGGTACGCAAGCGACGCAGCTGCCCTACTATAGAACACTATATAGAGCATTACAGAACATGTGGTTATAGATCAATCAGCATTAGGGGTGCGGTCAACGTCAGTTCTCTTGTCGCATTACGTAGCGGCAAATGTTATTACGGGGGCCACTGGCGTGTTTGTTTCTTGCTGTCAGCGTTTGTTAAGGAACGTCAGCCACTTCTTCGATCAACCGCAGCTAGGTATGTACGCATAAACTAATCCCATGGGTGAAAGACATCATCATTCGCGGGATATGGTTTGGAAACGTTCCAAGAATGGCACCTTATTACGTTTGAAAAAAAAATATTATGTAACCCTCTCAAGAGTGGGGCTATCAGCGCTGGAAGTGGCCGAGATGATGTTGCAGAAAAATAGCCCGCCATGAGAGCACGTGACGCGGTATAAGGGAAACTCGTTGACTCAAACTTTCACGCTGCGTCTGCATCATTCGGGAAAGTTATTGATCTTTTAGCAGGAAGCAACGCGGCTTGGAAGCAGTGTGGCTTCCCGCTACCGCACTTGCGCCAAGGCACTGGAAAGTTCCCCTGACACGTCACTTCCTTTATTATTACTTCTTACAAAGCTTACTTTTACGCACGCTCTGACCTTCGCATGCTGCACTTCGACGCAGAGAAAATTTCGAATCTTTACTTTTGTATTTCTTGTCGTTTAGTATAGCGGTCTTGAAACTCCTTGGGATATTTAAGCATGGTCGACAGGGTGTGATAGGGACGGAACAGGGGGCCCGTGCATTCCCCCTCTTTTACTGTTGTATAGGGCTTAACGTTATCAGCGTCATAAAGTCGATGACGTGTATTCTTGTAGTCTTCTATTCTATTGTTGCTTGCCTCTGCCGATAACAAAGTAAAATGCCCCCCCCCCCCTTTTTTTTTTTCACTGTATAGACGGAGCACACGCACGTCTACCTGCTTACGTTGGCATTGTTTCTATAGCGTTTCGTTTCAACCTCTCTTTCATCTGGCGTGCTTGCTTTATAGAAATAATCGGAATAAAAACAATAAGGAAACAGAAATAACTCCTGAAACTGCTTGCACGGAGGAAAAGTACGTGACGCGCATTCTGAATAACATCGGGCGGCAAAGTATACTCGCCAGGTTGCATTTCGCCTCTCTGCGTGTGTGTTAAATATTAATGGAACTCGAATTCAGCAGCCGTCAACGACAGCCAATTGTGTCATAGCCGGAGGGTTCAGTGTCCTACGCCTCGTTTCATTCGTCTTGGAACCGATTAATTGATCGGATGCGACAAGTAAGGACGAAGCCTAGACCCGACGGACTAACCGTTACGCTTGCTCGTAGGAGTTGAGGAATGGCAATATCGAACTCGAAGCAGGAAAGTGTGCGTACGTATTACGCACTGAAGGGAAGAACGAATAAAATAATGGAATGGCGGCGATATGAAAAGACAAAAGTAACGAAGGCGCCTTTCGGATGGAAGTTTCTTCAATGGAAGAAGCGAACTGTGTGTGGAAGGAAGAGGTGCGGGGAGGAAGGGGGCGGAGGTGGCAGGCCCGCCCCAACCTTGAGTGGAAGCCCCCCTCCGGATCGGCCTTGGGTGACGTGTCGCTGGCGGCGTCGGGGCACGTCCAGACGTCGTGCCGAGCTCCGCGCGGCGCTGGCGGTGTGCCCGCCGCTATCCGACTCTCCCTCCTCTTCCTCCTCTTCTCCCTCCTCTTCCACCGCCGCCGGCACCACTCGCTGGCGACGCTGTAACGTGGTCGCCGCCGCCGCCGAGATGGCGCCTCGCCGTTCATTTTGGTGCCGCAAGCAGAGACAATGTGCCTTCATCGCTCGCCTCGTCGAAAAAGTACTGGAAGGGAAGGGCGAATCACGCACGCCCCTTCTCGGTGACGCTCGTCCGTGGGTTACGTACTCTTCCCCACGTATGCGTACCCTTCTCGCACTCTAACCTCCGTTTGCAGCGAGCCGGTCGAGAAGGAAGTGGGAGATTGTGCGCGTAACAGCTTTCGCGGGTAGACGCGGTGCGCCCTTTTGATCGTCATTGAACGCCACGACGAGTGCCCGGGTGTCTCCGTGCATCGAAGGACGTGTGCGAAGAACAGCACGAGACGAAAGACATGTTGCACTTCGTGCGAGGTGTCCTGTACGTTAGGAATCAATCAATCAATCAATCAATCAATCAATCAATCAATCAATCAATCAATCAATCAATCAATCAATCAATCAATCAATCAATGATGATGATGATGACTATTTCTCCGGGAGAAATGCGGAGGTTACCAAGAACTGAAATGTCACATCATAGGCTACCGCCCCGAGTCTAGTGATTCGATCATGAATGTGTTTATCCGTGCTTTAAAAAGCCTGTTCGTGTATAGCAGCTCCGGTCCAGTGCGTTTTATATTTGCACTTGGTCTCGCTTAGCGCTCTAATCATGTTCTTGCAACAACAGAAATCAACTCAACCAACTATAAGTGTAAAATGGGAAAGAAAAGAAACAACTGTTGAAACATTAGTAGACAACGCTGCCTTTGATATCTGAAGACGTCTTCTGAAGAATACGCGGGCACTGTCCCCATGCCTTCATGCAACAACAAGGACAACAAAAACACCGAAAAAAGTTATGTTTGCAAACTTTCCACACGATGCTCTTGCTTGTCCATTCTTTTCGTCCATTTCTTTTTTCATTTCTTTCTTTTTGTTGCAATGAAGCCAGCACTGTGTCCCTGAGCAACTCGGCAAATTTGCTGTGGGAAGTGACCGTGAGAACCGCGAGAGTGCCAATTTACAAAGGTCAATCAATAGCGTCTCCAGTTTTGTTTCAGAGTTGTACAGGGACGCTCTTATTGAAAGCGGAAAAGTCGCAGTAACTCTATCACGCCAAGGACGCCTTCTCGGCAGTGCCAGAGAAAGCGAAATGGTCGTGAGAGAGAGAAAGCGACATTGAAGGAAAGAATTAGTAGTTTAGTGCATAAGATCGATGGCTTCAACCCCGATGCAGTGGGCTGCATCCTTCACCGTTTGTGCTGACTGTACGCTCGGAATCACGAGTGACCTTTCTATCGAAGCTGATCGGAAATGACCACTGCGCTGAGGCCACCTTGACATTAAGGCGTCGCTGGTTTATAGATCACTCACTAACAAGGCCGTGCAACGCGTCGCCGCAGCCGAATCACGCACTTTTCTGACGGCTAGACGGCATCTATTTGATTCTCGATTTACTTCACAGAAACCGCGATTCCCCGAAACGAAGGCGATAACGTTATGGTCGCACGCTGACATGCACCGGTATCAGTAGCGTAAATAGCGTGTAATGAAATAATACGAAAGAACGTGATTAAAAAACGTGGCTGATCCCTCTAATCGGTATTACACGAAAGTGAAACATGTCTTTACAGAGGTAGTTGAGCGTTTATTGTGCATTGCTTCAGCAGCGGTAGCAAATTCCAAAGTCACGTTAAGAACGGCAAGCATCTCGAAACTTGCAGCGCGCACCGCAAGCAGAGAGCAGTACGCACGAAATCAGCATACACATGACGAACGCGGACTAACAAGTGTCACAGATCGACACTTAAAGCGCGCTGTTCAAAGAGAAAGACGCGCGGAACGAGCGCACGACTATAGACAGGACAAGCGCAAACAGCTGTCACAATTATTCCTGCGTTGTGTGTCAGCAGCGCGCTCCTTTCGTAAACGCGGCCGTGGCAGCGTGCGAAGTGACCTTCGTCCTCTCCTGAATTACGAGTTCGTAAGCGCGCGCGCGCGCGCAGGAGAGTCTACGCTCCGTGGAGGTGACGACCTTTAGAGAGCGTCCAACGCAACCCCTTCGCGCAATATCGCCACTAATAAAAAAAAAAACGCGCTAAAGTTTCGAAGCTCTGAGGGCTGTCAAACGGTGTATATAGCAGTTCAGGCAACGTATACGTTTGGAGGCGTAGGGGTTAGCACCGCACGCGGAGATTTGTGAGGTCGCTAGTTCGATTCCGCCTGGCAGGTTGTTGCCTTTCGTGTTTTTTTTTCTTTGCAGTCTATTAGTGTATATTTCTTAACGTCACTTCCGTGACGGAAGTACGTCAGTGGACCCGTGGTGAACCATGGCATAAAACGTTTTCGTGTTACAATTAAGGACTTAGAGATAGCGCAGACAGAGTGAGGAAGAACGGGAATACAGGCTGCTTTCTCGGCGGGGCTGTCTATATAGAGGTTAGAATTTAGGCTAGAATTATTAATTTTATTTCTCGCTTTCTTTCCTCCTCAAAATTTGCGACTCATAAAATATTTATTCTATCTTTTTTTTCGCGGCTGTTTAAGAAATTATCAAGTTGCTATGTGATCTGCAGCGTTTGTTGTGAGCATATTGCTTGGCGTGCTCATTCCCCATCTTCTTCACTCTTTTCCCCCTTTACCCCTTTGCAGAGGAACTGCATGGCCAGTGCGCGCAAGCTCAGGTCGACCTCTCTGCCTCCTCATACTAATAAATTCTCTCTCTCTCTCTCTCCCTCCGCTGTATCTCGGAGCTTGCGTGTGTAACTTTGCTCGCTCTCGGCTTGTCTGTGTGTCGGCGTACACAAAAGGAACAGTTTCGGGACTGCGACCGACAGCGCTTGGAAGAAGAACCGCCCCTGACGTCTGTCGGCGTGCCTCTGCGCACGAGTCACCCGTATAACCACAGCCGCCTGTGTATACGTATTACGCCAAGGGCGGCGTGGTGTGCGCGCTCATATCCGCCGTGCCTGTCACACGCGGCGCTGCATAAATCCGTCGCTCGGATCTGCGCACGCTCCCGAGTCCGAGCTGCGTGCAGAATCGTGGCAAGTGAACGTTGGCCGAATACATTCGGTGTAAAGTATTTCTCGGCAGAAGGCACCAACGAGAGCAGAAGGTTGCTTATTACCAGCGCAAACGACAGGGCAGGAGGGGACAGGACAAGAGACGAGACAGAGCGCTGACGTCTCTTCTCCTGTCCCCTCCTGCCCTGTCGTTTGCGCTGGTAAGCAACCTTTATGATGTTATACCAACGCGCCCAACCTCACTGTCTCTTGAGAGCAGAAGACTGACGATCCACTTCTGATCGTACACGTTGCTGTCCTCTTTAGAGTTTTCTACTAGACGTCCTTAGCACGTGAAACCAACTGCGAGCGCAGGCAAGCACGATTATCTCGATGAATACATTGATCAGGACGTCTTGAGGGGCTAGTTGGTTCATTCTATTCAGGTAAAAATTGCGCTGAAATAGAAAGGACACCACAAAGAAGGAACACTTAAACAGATCGATCTGTTTAAGTGTTCCTTCTTTGTGGTGTCCTTTCTATTTCAGCGCAATTTTTACCTGAATACATTGACATTTGTGCTTTCACTATACCTCCCCCCCCCCCCCACTTTTTTTTAAGTGAGCACTGTTTATTATCTGTACTGACGAATGTTGGCTAGTATTTACCGATTTACTAACAGTAACATTATTTTCATTCATTTCTTGACCCTCGTTTAAACAAGGTACGTGGGCACCAGAAATAAACATGCGACGACGCACAGCTCTAAATCTTCATCGAACCTTAGTGCAGTGATAAAAGATATCCATCAGTTTTTGTTTATTTTCGCTGTCTTTGGAGTGCCCACCTGGGTGGTCTATAGTGGTTGCGGTCCTCAACTGCTCACTCGAAGGTCACGGAATCCCATCCCGGCGGCAGCGGTGGCATTTCGTTGGAAGTGAAATGTATAAAATGCCCGTAGATTTAGCTGCACGTTAAAAAAAAAAAACACCATATATATGGTCAAAACTTCCAGGACACCGTATAAGATGTCCCCCATACTCACGGTTTTGGGACGTGAAAACCCAACAATAATTATGATACTGTCGCTGTCTTTGACATATGAGCGATTTGTAATAGCATTTTCGTAGCTGTTTGCCGCATAGCGTCGACCGCACGGCTCACCACACCTTTTCTGTCTGACCAGTGAATACGAGGCGTCGCTTATAGGGCTTCGAATGTACTCAGGCGTCACATGCACTTTCCCCTTTATATCTGCTCTGTACGTGCTAACGTGCCTTTGTCTCACGATCGAGTGTCACGCCGAGACAATTACCGGCGCAACCGTGATTGCGCGGTTGCGCACGGAGGCTGCGAATATCTCAGTCAACGGCGTACGGGTTGTGGCCTGCTGCAGAGAGCACGTTGCTACGCGGCCGCAGACGCTTCGTCATCGATTCAGAAGCAAATAACAACGACAAAAAGAAGCCTGGGCTTTTTTGGCGCCAACCACGTGTCATTCGATGAAAGACCACCCGCTGACGTCACCATTTAAATAGCATGCCCGTGGCCACAGGTTGAGGCTTTAGCGGGTCTTTGTTGCCTGTCTTTTTTGTTGTTGTTGTTGCACTGTATAGAAACGCACGCACTATAGTGAGAGTCTTCGCGAATGTTTTGGCTTCCGTAATGGCGTTACATTTATTTTTCTTTCTGTTACTACCGCTGGTCACGCGGATGCCCTCACCCTCTGCAGCTTTCTTTTATTTTTCTTCTCGCTTCACTCAACGTAACGATCCTATTCGAGCTAACTGCCCCCCCCCCCACCCCCCCAGTCACTCCCATTTACTCGCTGTTTTTTTTCTTTACACTGCATCTACAGCTTCATTTCCCCTCCGACTCTTTTGTGTAGCACGAGCCTGACCTTGAGTTATACAACACATGTCGCGACAGAGTGGCGCAACAGTATGAGCCGCCACTACGCTGATATACTTACCTGTTCGCGCATGCGTGTATATGCTACGGAATTACGTATACTGTGCACGCGGCGCAAACGAATACACGCAGTCGGCTCATTAGCAGGGAAAGCTCCCTCTCTCTCTCTGTGTGTTGCCGTAAGGCTATACTGATGCTATCTGGGGTTCTGGGCGCATGGGAAACCCCGATGTGATTACGGGGGGCCGCCGCTGCATATACAGTGCACTGAAATCGCACTGCACACGAACCTCGATCGCCTCCGTCGAAACGCGATCCGCCGGAATCGAACCCGCGAAATGCGGGTCAGCACTCGGCAGTCGAGCTTACATTGACACAGATATAAGTTAGTCAGTAGGTATTCATGTTCAACCGACAAGGAGCGCAAGCACAGGCAAAGCACCTTAACTTTCGAATCCCGGCTGCGGCGGCTGCATTTCCGATGGAGGCGGAAATGTTGTAGGCCCGTGTGCTCAGATTTGGGCGCACGTTAAAGAACCCCAGGTGGTCGAAATTTCCGGAGCCCTCCACCACGGCGTATCTCATAATCATATGGTGGTGTTGGGACGTTAAACCCCGCATATCAATCAGATCAACGTTCCTTAACTACCGTGCCGGACGCTTTTGTAACGTTAAAGCCACGAGACGGCTAAACTGAAGGAAAGAAGTGGAATTTCTAGGGGCTCGTTTTTCTTTGTGTGGTACAATATTGATGAGAACTAACGGACAGAAACACCAAGGAAAGTATAGGCGATGTTACTAGTAGCCAATGTAATGTAGATGTGAAGAAAGAAAAATGGACGAAGAGTTTGCTTGTGTATAGTGTCTGCTGCATGGTTCCCATTAGTATTGAGACAGCTGAATTGTGATTCGCTCTTCCAGGCGGTGTATTGACGTTTAACGGCGTTACAGTCATCTTAAATAATACGAGACTTATGTTCTAAATGAAAGAATCTGATCTTATAGTTGTGTTGTATGTATGTTTACCTCTGCTTTTGCTTCTGCTACTCTTTTTCGCCGTACTAAGGCTGTGACGACGAATTCCTCGTAACGTCCTCGGCAACTGCGTCATCTGAACGTTTGCCAAGCAGGGCGGCCCGTTTTGTATACGCTATGCGCTACGCACCCTTTACAGTCATTCCTGAGATGTAAGCCGCTGTATGTGTCAGCAATCCGAGGGCGCATTAGTGACTGTAGTAATTTCTCACCCGCGCGACTGTTTCGTGACTGTAATGTCGGAAACGTCTTAATAGACGTCTGTTTTAGTTATCTTTTTGTTTCCCCGGCGCTTACGGACGTCGACCACAGCGTTCCCATTCGATACACGTCACTTTCAAGTAAAGACATTACTTCTAAGCGTATACGCTCAGTACATCGTGATGGCGCGCAGTTTACTCATTTAGTTGTTCTTTTTCTTCACAAGAATTCTCTTCGTCGTACAAAGAGACGTCAGTTACCGTAAAATTGCCGAGTGCAGGCTTGGGTATTTTGGTAATATATTTTGCTATCTTAGAGCGCTTGTAAAAGAAAACAGAGGACAGAATAACGACACCGATACAGCGCTGGGTATGTAGCGCTGTGTCCACGTCGTTATTCTCTCCTTTGTTTTGTTTTAGAAGTGCGCTGAAACCGCTAAATCGATTGTATTACGCGTGCCGGTTAGGAATGCTCTGGCAAAGCCCGTTTCGTTGGAATTTCCTACCCCAACACATGCCCCATAATTCTGTTAAGATGCATCAGAGACAAAAATAACACGCAACTTTCCAGTTACAGAGCCACTGCGATGACGTCAGTGCATATTCTCTGCTGCTAAAGTGTTCAGAGAGAAATCAGTAGCTGCTTGTGAATTTGCAGTACATGCTATTGGTTTTATGAATCTGGAATGACTAATTCATAAAGCAGGGAGCTTCCTTGCTCACTTGCTGCCGGATGATAATTTTCAATGGGACACGTATGTTTAATTCAAAAGCAAAAGCGGTGTTGCCGTCCCTCCTCCCTCTCCAAATATAATTTTCGTCACCACTCACGTCACCACCATTTTTCGAAAAGTCACCAACCTTCATTCTTTATTTGAATTTATTAAAAGTATTTGCACAGTAATTCTGATAGGCTCCTATCAAGAATCTATAGACACCATGTTAACATAGTTGGTTGGTAACAACTTTATTGATAGTCCGGCAGAGCTTTCGCCGACCGGGCCATGTTCATGTGTCTAAACACTTTCATGTGGACTACAGCTAGATATATTCTGCTACTCTTTCACCATTGATTGTTTGATATGTGGGGTTTAACGTCCCAAAACCACTATTTGATTATGAGAGACGCCGTAGTGGAGGGCTCCGGAAATTTAGACCACCTGGGGTTCTTTAACGTGCACCCAAATCTGAGCACACGGGCCTACAACATTTCCGCCTCCATCGGAAATACTCTTTCACCATCTCCGACACGAAACGTCAGCTCCGGCGTCCTGCAGCGGAAGTACCCAAAGGATGGAGACAGCGGAGGACGCCGAGCGGTTGGAGGTTGCAGGGGTCGTCGGGGGGGGGGGGGGGGGTGCCGTCGAAGGAGGTACACATCCGCTTTTCCCCCGTAACTGCCGTTTATGGTCACGAAAGCGTGGCTTCGCCTCGGCCCCATGGCGACGGGCCGCGTGCTAAAGTGCGAGCTCGGTCGGGACCCGGCGTCTTGTGTACTCTTTGTAGCGTGTATGCAGTGGCAGCAGGTCGCACGCAAGGCCGCCGATGCACGCAGCCGCCGTTGTGTATTATATACTACGTGTAGAAAACAGATTGAAGATGGAGCTCGGAGGCGAGGAAGAAGAAGTGGCCAGGGGCACGCTCTGCATATTTTTTTTTAAATTTCTGTTCTGTCAACAATAAACCAAAGACGTATCGGTTCTGCGGTCTCTCTGGTCCTTCTGAAACACTATGCACGGGTCACGCGCATTCGTTCTGGACCCTGTGGGATTTTCGAACGCGCCTGTGTGCCGCACGCAAGAGCGCGCTGCCGAACGCTTCCTTCTCACTAAATGACGTCGTCAGATGGGGGGTCGAGAGGGCATGCGCCATTGCCTCTTCGTGCTTGTCGGGTGCCTTGATCGCAGGAGCGACGACCGTTATCATGCACAACGGCCTTTCATTTGTGGCAAGAGTTTCTTTTTATTCGTGTCTAATGCAGGATGCAACACGCGAGAATGAAAGAATAAGTAAACGAGGGTGATCGTGATTAAATCTAACAGAGCTTGACAGTGTCCTTTAGAAGGCTTTGTTAACTGTTTAATGACGACTTAAGTGGGAATTACGAGTCCTCCCGAGGAGCCAGGAGTTTCGACTAAAGATTTATAGCATGTTCGATTCCGTAACGTTTCTATAAGAATCCAGAAAGCACCTCGAAGCGTGTGACATGATCCGCCGTGCGAGCAAAAGAATGAAAGGAAGGCAGAAAAAAATGAAGTATTCATTTAGTCTTCGTTTCCACCTCTAGTAATATAACCACTTTTTTTTTTGCCAGATGAATACAAACATTTGAAAAAGTATACTCGACCATATTCCGATCTCTTTTGCTGGGCTCATTTTCGCTGTCACTGCGTTTAACGTAAAGCGCACGCGCCGAGCGGTGGCGGTGAAATCGGTGGCACAAAAAAGCCGTTCATTACTGAACGAATATAATTTTACGCAATAAACGACACACGTCGAACAGCTGTACTGACAGACAGAGAGCACGACCTTAAGCCCAGCAGGGTCAACGCTTCTCACCGGCTGTGCAAAGGTCTACGTCGTTTGTTCATTCATTTCCCGTCGATCGTGCTCTAACGAGCTGTAAGCACCTGGCACATGCCCCCTCGTTTCCTGGTTTTTAATTATTTCCAGTTGTCAGGCAACAATCTAGCAATGGCGGCTCGCGTTACGAAATCGTGGCAGCTGAGGGCCAGCCTAAAGGAGTGGCCCCGAGGCAACAACATACAGCACCCGTATATATCCGTGTATCTACTTATCTTATAACTCTTATCTGTAGGACGCTTAGGTCTTAACGCTTCCACGGAGGGGACAGGAGCAACAATGCGGATGCATATGCACCCTATGCTGTTCACTTCGCCTTCTTGAAGCCTGTGCCCTCCTTTTTTTAAGTGTGACAGACTGTACCACTACGATTGGGACAATATGAAGAAAAAAAATAAAGAATTTGGAAATGTGAGGTTATACCCTTTACGCAATTTAACTGAGATATTGCGACATTGTAGTCGAGTGGATAAAACCACTCACGATACGCATGCAAGTGTGGTTGGGTATAAATGAGCAACGAAGATGTCAAAGCCAAGGCTCCAGCTTGTTTTCTCGTTTTTTTTTAGGATTGATGGACATTGAAGCGTGACGTGGGCATTACTAAGGGGTGTCATTATGAATCACTGATATACACAAAACGCTCATTGAAACAGGTAATGAATGTTAGAATGAAGATTCACTGGAGAATGCACGTTATACAACGCTATTGTTCAAGTTGATAAAAATAACAGTACTTTACAGATACAACATTGACGTGAATACTGCTGAATTCCGTGGAAGAGCGGTGAAAAAAGTGACAGCAAAAAAAAAAAAAAACCATCGTGGGCCAGATATTTCTCGAGGTCAAGCCTTGTGAAGGTGCTGGAATTGAGGAGATGCGCATTGTGGTTCAAGGTATCAGTTGGTAAGCTTGGTTTTCGTCCACACGTGTGCAGAGTTTAGCACATAACAGCTAAAATAGCCGCGATTAAGTAGCAGAGCTCACTGAACTTATTTTTAAAACTATTATTTAAGAAAGCTTGGCAGAGTCAATAAGAAAGGCTACCGCGCTCAACAGCTTGATGAGGTTGCCCCCATGGGGTTGCTTGCGGCCTAAGTTAGGGGCGCCCTCTTTAGCGCTTCGTATTTGCACTCTCCATTACTGATCGTAAGAGCCTCAGAGGGAAGAGTTTCGCAGGAGTAACGGAGAGGGGGGGGGGGGTCATCGCTCTGGGGAAACTTTGCTCGCTACATACATTGATTGATATGTGGGGTTTAATGTCCCAACACCACCATATGATTATGAGATACGCCGTAGTGGAGGACTCCGGAAATTTCGACCACCTGGGGTTCTTTAACGTGCACCCAAATCTGAGCACACGGGCCTACAACATTTCCGCCTCCATCGGAAATGCAGCCGCCGCAGCCGAGTACCTTAGCCACTAGACCACCGCAGCGGGGCGCTCACTACATACATTCGCACCCCCCCCCCCCCCCCCCAGCGCCCCTCCTAACGGTTAACTACGCGTGTACGCCAATCTTTGTCCCTTTATACGCAAAGTCGAGTTTGCATACTGTAGTATGAGAGAAACTTAAAAGTTAGTACTGTTCGGCACAAACATTGTTCAAGCACTGCACGCACATCACTAATTTTGCAGACTTTTAAAAGGGATTGAATTTTCCGCGCGAACTTGCATCCTCATCTTGAAACACCTTCCAGCTAGCCCTGAACTTTACCTCTCGCGTCGCGTGACCCCCGTTTTTACACAGAAACGCGCTAACGACTGCACGCGTCTTTTTCTCGAGTGTGCTTGATGTCCTACGCAACGACTGCACTCTCCCCCTTATTCTAGAACCTCCCTTCACTCAACGCTTCGTCTTCACTTGATGGATGGATGGATGGATATGACTGTACCCTTTAGATCGGGCGGTGGCTAACGCCACCAAGCCGTAATACTTAGTGAACCAAAAACTACATTTTTTTCCTTTAAATAGTGAGGCGGACTGGTACTTTGCAGTGAAGGGTTTAATTTTCACTCGTGCCTTGACTTTAGCCACCAATCAGATAACCTCCTTCTAGTTAAGTCTACCCGCCTAAAGTCTATATTGCCCTCCCTGTCCCTAAACCCCAGTGCTTTGAAAAACTCTGCGCCATCATCCTGAACTATAGGGTGAAGCCCTTTACAGAACATTATCAAGTGTTCGGCAGTTTCTTCTTCTTCTCCACACGCACTGCATACTGTGTCTACCCCTTCGTATTTGGCCCGATATGTCTTGGTTCGCAATACTCCCGTCCTTGCCTCAAACAGTAGAGAACTACCCCGAGTATTATCATAGATCCTTTCCTTGGCTATTTCCTGCTTAAAAGTTTGATAGATCTCTAGTGCGGACTTCTTAATCATGCCCATTCTCCACATATCGGTCTCAGCTTCCTTCACCTTCTTCTTAACCGATAGTTCAATTTGGTTTGGCCCCCTGCTGTTGATGCCGATGGATGCGCCATCTCTAGGTACGGCAAGTCACTGCATATCGGCAATAGCTTTTTTTGCGATGCTTGAGCAGCGCAGCGTCATTTTCAGCCGAGTGGTGGCGCAGTGCTCTACTCTGTCAAGTGAAGGGTGAAAGTCGAGTCGAGGAAGGAGCGTTTGTGGTGAATACGGGGGTGAGTCACGTTCCGGCACCTGGCCCTTCTGCATCCGATACGCGTGCAGGGTTCGGCGCGGAACGTGATACGAAAGCCGAGATAAGCTGCTCCTCCTGTTCGCGCGCTCCGAAAGCCACACATCTGGAGCCTGCTGTGCGCGCTCTTATGCGCGGCCGTCTGCGTACGTACTAAACACGTGCTGAGGCGCCTGCGAGGCGCCGTGCAACGTCCAGGTGTTTGCACTGCGCAGGACGAAGATAGAGCCGTGCGCCGTAGCGAGAACAGGTGCTCTCGGCCGTGCGTGCTGTACGTAAACCCTCTCTTTACCGCGCTGACATCCCGTTGCCCATCCGCAGAAGGGGTCCAATACAAATATTGATAGAAAACATGCATTTGTTTGTATTTGCCACCACTCGAATAAGGACTGTTTATATTTCTATTCTTTTATTCACACTTCTGGCAGTTCCTGTTCGACTATGGTACCCGTTGATTGATTGATTGATATGTGGGGTTTAACGTCCCAAAACCACTATATGATTATGAGAGACGCCGTAGTGGAGGGCTCCGGAAATTTAGACCACCTGGGGTTCTTTAACGTGCACCCAAATCTGAGCACACGGGCCTACAACATTTCCGCCTCCATCGGAAATGCAGCCGCCGCAGCCGGGATTCGAACCCGCGCCCTGCGGGTCAGCAGCCGAGTGCCTTAGCCACTAGACCACCGCGGCGGGGCGACTATGGTACCCGTGTAGGATAACACGTGATGTTGTGATTTTCTGAGTATTGTACTTGCGGTATGTTTCTGCTTTGCTGCCAGGATGTCTTGTCTCTGTGTCGTCGTTTTGTTCTCGCGCTATAACTATCGTCATGCCATACCAACTAGCCCAAGCTGCCACACTTCTAAGGCACGACCAAGTCAGGCTTTTACTTAGCCTTTAGTCGTGTCCCCCAATGCAATCTTGTTCAATTTTGCCTTGAATAAAGCGAACCAAAGCAAACCAAACCAAACAAACGCACCGGCTTGCGATTACGCAGTAAAGAAAAGATTGATTGATTGATATGTGGGCTTTAACGTCCCAAAACCACCGTATGATTATGAGAGACGCCGTAGTGGAGGGCTCCGGAGATTTCGACCACCTGGGGTTCTTTAACGTGCACCCATATCCGAGCACACGGGCCTACAACATTTCCGCCTCCATCGAAAATGCAGCCGCCGCAGCCGGGATTCGATCCCGCGACCTGTGAGTCAGCAGCCGAGTACCTTAGCCACTAGACCACCGCGGCGGGGCAGTAAAGAAAAGATGAAAGATGAGTTGGCAACTGAATCACTGTGTTGAGAGTTAATGAAAACAATGTTTCTGGTGGCCGGTATTAGTCGACAGATGGCAACAGTCAGCCGACATTTACCATCCTTTAGCCGTTATTAGTTGATATTAACGAATACGTATAGTTAGTATTAAAAATTATTTAGGCATTTTTGGCCAACACTATCGAGTGCTACCATTGCTGGTTGTACGCTAGTAAGTGCGGTCGGGGAACTTGGTCGGAATAATTGATCTTATACCATTTTAAACACCTTTGATGAATGTGGCACAGGACGACATTAGACAGTTTTGGGAGCACTTACGGAAAACTTTGCGTTAGCGTTTGCCGCCGCAGCGCATGCATCTTACGCTAATCTCTCGGGTACGTCCGTTGTATTTCGAAAATATCGTGCGCACCCAAGCAGCGCATACCTTACGAACCCAATTATAAATCAGTATTGTTTCAGAAATCAAACAAACAATGCACGACCATCTTTTAGATAAGTGTTAACTCCTTGCCAGTTCGTGCACCCACGGAACGTGTGCTAAGAGAGAGGCAGTCGTTGCCGGTAAACGTGGACGTCCGTCGGACCGTAACTGGCGATAAAGGGCGCTGCCCGTTGCAAGTGTCCCGTCGGGTTTACGAGCACGAACTGTTAAACGCGTCACGCCCATGTGCTTATTGTGCGCGTGAGGGTTAAGTGCTCGAAAGTTTCGAACCATTCACAGCCGTCACCTCCACACGTATCTACGGTTCGCAAACGTCAGAGGTCCCTGGCACGAATTTCTAGGAAGTCGGCGAAGCTAAGGTGTACAAGGAAGGAAGCCCACAGAGTCGGCACGTTGTCTGGGATGACCCACCATGACCAACGGTTTACTTATATGCAACGGAGTGTACGCTGAAATCTGTCATAACCCATTTTGTGCGACCGTCTATGCACGAAGACGCAAGTTATTCTCGCTTCTGAGGGATGACGACCAGGCGATAGCTGCCAGCGTATCGTGGCATGTATAAGTCACTCACAGCTAACAAGATACAACGTCCTATAGGTTTCTTCGAAGAGAGAATAATCAACGATAGTTTTGCTTCAGTAGGCTAGCAGCATTGTTCGACACGTTTCAAACCCTTGTTGCTGTGTGGCTTATTTTCTGCTTGCTATATACAGGCCTTAAGTGGATATCACGCACGCCTGCTTGAATAAGGAATATTTCATTTTTTTTTTTTGGTCAAAATAGCGCATACTTGTGTAACACGCCCAATAACTTCGTCGTTTTGTAATTTTCTCGACACACCTGAGATATATGCGGACTTCCGATGGGCTCAAATTATTTTTAAATTATTTTTGTCATACCTGCACAAAATCTGGATACATTTTGCTGATGAACTCACTTCAACGCAGCTTGTAAGTCCCAATATAGCCCTAGCGGGACGCAGCACTGGTGGTTTGTTGCAACTCTCTGAGGAAGAATTGGGAGTCTATCTAGGTGGTTCAATCGACATAAAAGAATTGGTAAGATGAGAGTGCTCTAGGGGTATTGCCAGTGATTAAAAAGCGCGATCAGGTTGTCACGGCTTTAAAGAAGGGTTTAAGGGTCTGTCTCGCTCAGGAATCTCGCCACCATAACTTTTAAGTGCGAAGAAAGAATAGAAAGAAAGAAAGAAAGAAAGAAAGAAAGAAAGAAAGAAAGAAAGAAAGAAAGAAAGAAAGAAAGAAAGAAAGAAAGAGATTGTTTGTTGTGATCAATAGGCTACAAAAGGCCTGACTCATTCTTCTCGGTCGTATTCGCGTGCAATACCTCTCCGAACGTCGCCGCTCTTCTGGGCACGTATGAAATGTAGAATCTATTCTTGATCAGGTACTCGTTTTTGGTGTAGGAGGAAAGAAATCGTGGTTTCACTATATATTGTTCTTGTAATGTGCCGCTTCGTTTGTTGAACCAATTGTCTGCGTGAACACGCCTGAATTCACTTATGTAAGACGCTGTGCCTCGTACAGCTCAGGACGCCTTGTTTTTCTTTTTTTTTTCACGGAGGCTCCTCGTACGATTTTTCCCTACGTCCTTACCTCGATACGTACTAGCTAACGTATTGTATTGCAAACCGCGTTGTTCTGATGCGCCGAAAATTCAGGTTTAAGCAGGGAAATCTTAAACCGGAAAAGCACTTTGACGATATGTCTGCACAGTATAGCGTTTCTAGCCCGCCGCTGTTGTGAATGGCTTGCCAAGCACAAATGCTGTATTATAATAATAAAGTTAAAGCTCTGCACATTCGTTTTCTTGATGCGAGAAATACAGATGTTATTTCGATATTCAATATGGCTCATGATGTTACGGCATTACACTGAAGGCTGGGTAAAAAAAAAAAGATTACATTACGCGAGACTTGAGAAAGAAAGATAGCGTAATATTTCTTGAACCTTGGATACGGCAGACTAGATTTCAAAGGTGCTGTGTGCAGCTAAGTATTGGAATGATTGATTGATTGATATGTGGGGTTTAACGTCCCAAAAGCACCATATGATTATGAGAGACGCCGTAGTGGAGGGCTCCGGAAATTTCGACCACCTGGGGTTGTTTAACGTGCACCCAAATCTGAGCACACGGGCCTACAACATTTCCGCCTCCATCGGAAACGCAGCCGCCGCAGCCGGGATTTGATCCCGCGACCTGCGGTTCAGCAGCCGAGTACCTTAGCCACTAGACCACCGCGGCGGGGCAGCTAAGTATATTTACTTTGCTGTCATAATACTGTTCCGTTTCAATATCTGTGAGCTAAACTTGTGCTGGGTGTTCGACTATCTTGTGGAATACTCATCACTAAACGTTCGACCCTGTCTGTGTAGTAACCGTATAATTATCTTTGCAATAATTAAGTTAGCAGTAATTAGGTCTGCTGTAATAATTAAGTATGTAGTAATTAAGTGTGCAGTAACCGTATAATTAACCGTATAACTGTTTTACGTCACTCTCTTGGTTTTTCGTGAGAAGTTAAGTTAACGTAAGCTCAATCCCCCCTCCACCACTGGGTTTTTTTGGCCCTTCTGTAATACCACGTTAACTCACGGAGAGTCGTGCATCCTACGGTTGTCCTAAAGATAGCTAAGACGTCTCTTTAGACGCTAAATGTAGTTATGTATGTGACAAAAATTAAAGGACTTCTTTCATTTGACGGTACCTATAAATGAAGGCCCCGGTAAAAATCGGTATATCCTTTACCCATATTGGTACATAGCCTCTGCACTGGACAGTGACACTTCCTTAGTAGTTTATTATTGTTTTAGAAATTCTTCTTCGTGCACGCCAGTGGTGCAGTCTCACGCCAATTGTTTGACGCCAGCTTGTCGACGCGCTTGTACGCTAAGCTGGCGGCCACGATTACGTCAATGCAAATCATCGATAAGAAAATTTGCCACTGGTTTTTCTCCTTTACGACGTTGCCTGGCACACCAGGTACGCGACCTCAGTTGGAGCTATAGCCCTTTCAATATTTCCCACAACGCAATAGAGAAATCTAAATTTTCCAGAATATTTTATTTATAGTTCCTCTTAAAATACAGCGCCGTATATTTACCTAATCAAATGCCGCGTTTTCTTTACGACTCAACACCCTACAGGTCGCCCCGCCGCGGTGGTCTAGTGGCTAAGGTACTCGGCTGCTGACCCGCAGGTCGCGGGTTCGATTCCCGGCTGCGGCGGCTGCATTTCCGATGGAGGCGGAAATGTTGTAGGCCCGTGTGCCCAGATTTGGGTGCACGTTAAAGAACCCCAGGTGGTCTAAATTTCCGGAGCCCTCCACTACGGCATCTCTCATAATCATATGGTGGTTTTGGGACGTTAAACCCCACAAATCAATCAGCCCTACAGGTCATCAGGTTCAAAATTTTTCGGCAAATGCGTATTTCGTCGTAAGCGACGAGCTGAGTATACAGACGGCATCTTGCGCATGCAGACAAAGTGTATGCCAGTCGCTCCCATAAAGGCAACGTTGGTTGCGCAGCTCGGGGGCAGCGTTCACGTGATAAGGCGTCGGGAAGGCCGTATAACTGCGTGAATATATCTGTGTCACAAGAATAGCTGGCATCCACGCAGGCGACGACGTGTTGTCACTGTATATGCGAAGATAAGCTCGCACATTCCGTCGCAAAAGGGAACAGTAAAGGAGTTACAGCATTCCAGAACAGCTGCGTGCACGTCGGGGAAGCCCTTTGTGACTGCAGTATCTTGGCGTTTATTGTACTCGTGAGCTTCAATCTCTGCGTATTCTGCATATAGTATTGTTACCCGTAACAATACCCCGCACCCCGTAACAAGTTACCCCGCACCTCCACCAATAATGTTACGGGTAACTTATTTAATAAATTAAATACGATGCACCGTGCTCGGCGAACAAGATGGCGACAGTTCATCAACAACCAGCCACCAACGTCGTCTTTCTCTTTCTTGCAGCAAGGCTGTGCCGGCTGTTGTGTGTCAGTATCATGCTTGCCACATGCAGGTGGTGCAACATTATGGCAATGTGATATGTGTAGCTTTACAACCGCCAGTGCACTTCGGCTATACGATCATGCCGTTGCATGGACGCGGCATTAGAAACGGTGCTGTTATATTGGACTGTATCACCTATGACGCACTACATCGCCATCCTGGCGAAATCTCCAAATCCCCGCGACGAGAAAGAGCGTCACAAAGATGCGCTCAGATTACACTGCGTGGGAAGTTATGGCACGGTGTGAACGTTCTTATGAACGTGCCTTGATGGTAGATTCCCCGCTCTCTTTACAGACGCGTGCCAGATATTCTATGCCTATGCACATTGCACGTGCAAGCGGACTCATCGTTAAGAAGCCGGTGACGTAGAAGATCGGGTTACATAATCGCTCTGCAGTAGAGTGCCTTCCGCGCGAAAGCCGCTCGTGTGCGTCCTTTTTATCAGTACGTTATCAAACGCACGTGTCATCAGTGAATGCAAGACGACTGCATCCTCTGATAAGGTCATGAATTCTTACCGCCGTATTCACAAACGCTCCTCGACTCGACTTTCACCCTTCACTTGAGGGAGCTGCGCACTGCGCCGCCGCTCGGATGAAAATGACCCTGCGCTACTTAAGAATAGCAGCGAATTATACTGATATGCAGTGACTTTTACTGCCCAGAGATGGCGCTTTTATCGGCTTTCTCAAGTGAAGGTGGAGCGTCGAGTGAAGGGGCGTTCTATAATACGGGGGTTAGACTCGCAAAACGGCCACTTTGAAATGAAAAACATGCCATGCTATACTCGCTTCGGAAAAGAAAGATGAAACACGAAAAGAAAGAAATTCGGTCAGTGAAGCTAAAAAGGAAGGATGAAGAAAGTGCCTGTGAAACAGCCATGAGCTTACTATGTCAAAACAGGGGGCGGAAACTTCCTATACCTTCCACGTATTCGCTCTCGCATGCTGAAACGCTGCGGCAGCGCCGCTTCTACCCCTGGTGGTTGCCGGGCATCCTACTAGAAATGAATCACGAACAGAAAATATCTTTCATGACGTCACTGGTGAGGTCACCAAATAGAGGGAAATGACGAAACATTGAGAGGAGGAGGCTTGCCGCGGAAGCCCTCCTTTCCCACTTCGCATACAAGCGGAAGACGTTCGTGCCTTATTTCAGGTCCGCTTGGTCGATGCGGCCATTCGTGAAATTTTTCTATTCATTTTTTCGAAAGTTTGTTCGTGTGTTCTTAAGAGGCGAAAGTTAAGCTGACTGATGTCTCAGTACAAGACGAAACTTAATTGGCACAAATAAAATGAATTTTTATAACACGTTTTGTATAAAAAAACATAACGTAGTCTCAAAGTGTTAATCTGTAAAATCAGCTATAACCAACACTGACATACGGGCATAATGAGCAAACGTTGAATCCAGAATCTTCGAACCACTGCGAGAATTATCAACAATTGCGAGTATAGGACACGTCGTATTTGACTCAATCACGTTATGACGGCGCCCATAGTTTTCTTACAGAACTTGGGTACCAAACCAGACTGAAGTTCAGAGGGACGGAGAGGCCTGAAGTGATCAGAAGTTTTTCGAGAAAGAACGTCGCTGGAAACAGTGTTTGACACGTCCTCGTCAGGACAATGGTGTTGCCGCGACGAAGAAAAGTTCACTTGTCAGAACGTTGACTCCACCGACGTTCTCTGTAATAATAGTTAGAAGCATTTAGTTCATCAAGTGTATTTGAGTGACAGTATTAGAAGTAAAGACTCACAAATTTTCAAAGAGCGGCTGCAAGAATTCCATTAGCAGGAAGCAGCCTATAATTCCTTGACATCATTCGAACTACACGCCTAAAGTAAAAGAAGCTAAAACTATGTAGCCGAGCCAACTCGAATTCAAGCCTTTCAGTAAGCGCATTTTCCCCACAGGAGCTTGGCTGTCGTCTTCACCAATTAAATAAGCGACACTTCTGTCAGTCCACTCAGGCTTGCAGAGAACTGGGTTTACTCATGTACACATGTAAAATCAATACATGTTCGAATAATGTGTCCAAGTTCTTGTGCTCATCCCGTTGCCTTTACGAAATGCCGAGAAACCTTTGCGGAACTAGAAATCGTCGGGTAAGCACACTTCAGAGCCGCAGAAAACGTGTGTTGCCCGATTATGAGCCATCTTCGACAAATCCGTGGCTCACTTGTTCGGCGTAGCTCACTGCGGCTTCCGTTCCCTGCCCGCCACCACTTGCTATCTTTTCCGCAGTTTGCATGCACGCCAGCCGAGCGAGATAACTGAGAGCGATCTAAATTCCAATATAGCTGAGCGAGGGGCGAGAAGAAGTGGAGGCAAACGCTACGAACTCGAGTGAATCACTTTCCGCGCTTCGCCCGATTTAAAATTCACGAAATAAGGAATAAAAAAAGGTATATAAACAAAAAAGTTCTTTACATGGGTATCATTTTTTATTGATAAAAACAGCCAATAAATGCGAACATTCACATCAACCTTACTCTGTTCGTCCGGATCTTTGATGCCCGGCAACCGCTACGAGCGTGCATGTTCATTAATACCGAAACTATAGTGCCGAGTTTCCGGGGCCTGCTGTCAAGGTTCCAAGTCATAGCTTCTATGTAGCGTCCCGCATTCTGGAAATAGTTGCGTGTTCAGACAGACACCTGAAAGGGTGCAAATGTGGGCATCCATATATATTGCCTCATACTTAACGGTAGCGCGAGCTAAATGACAGGGACCAACGGAAAAAGTACACCCTATTGTGTTCTGTCGAGTTTGCCTTTTCTGTGGTCCCGGTCATTTAGCTTGCGCTATACCTCCGAGTATATAGCAAACTGAGAGCTCAGTGACAATGCCAGCACGAAGAAAGCTCACATGTTATAAAAGTACAAATCTCTTATGAAGAAAGTGCACATCTTATAAGCTAATTTTCTAGGTTGAGGGTTCGATTCCAGCCGTGGTGGTTGCGTTTAGATGAACGTGATATGGTAGATGACCGCGCACTTAGCGAAGTCAGTGCACATTAAAAAAAAAAAAAAACACATGGTCGACATTTTCGAAGTCCTCCACTAAGGTGTCTCTCATAATTATCTCATGGTTTTGAGACGTTAAACCCCAGATATTATATATCATAACTTTGAAGCCAATTTCCTCCTCACTGCGTTTGGATGAAGCGATTGCGGGAGCAGAAAACACGTCATAAACTTCTGTTTTGTGTGTCCAGCAGGGAATTCTAGAACAACGACAGCCGCATATTTCAATTTGAAATTAGGTTCGTGCATATACGTGTGTGTAACGGTGCTGGTTTTGATGACTAGAACTTTCAAAATTCATTTTCATTTTTCGTCCATTGCTTGACTGCGGTAATATACTCGTATAATATAACTGTTGGGATTTTGCGTCCTAAATTCACGATATGATTTCGAAGGAGGCTGCCCCGCCACGGTGGTCTAGTGGTTAAGGTACTCGGCTGCTGACCCTCAGGTGGCGGAAATGTTGTAGGCCCGTGTACTCAGATTTGGGTGCACGTTAAAGAACCCCATGGTAGTCAAAATTTCTGGAGCCTTATAATCATATGGTGGTTTTCGGATTTTAAACTCCACATATCAATCAATCAATCAACCAATCAACCAACCAACCAACCAACCAACCAATCAATCAATCAATCAATCAATCAATCAATCAATCAATCAATCAATCAATCAATTAATCAATCGAAGGATGCTGTAGTGGAGGGCTTGGGGATTTCAACCACCTGGGAGTTCTTTACGGTGCACCTAATTCTAAGTACATAAGTTTCTATAGCATTTCGCCTTGAAATAAAATTTTTGCGGCGGCCGCTATTCGATCCCGCTATTTTTGGGCCAGCGCTTGAGCACCGACCGCAACATATACTAACGTGCCGGGGGGGTCTCTATAGGGTGGTGGCTGAAAACCGGTGTACAAATTTTAGAATTTATATAATAAAAAAGCGCAGTCGATTCCCATGGTTTGTCTTTGGTTTCGATGAAGACACTGAATCCATTTAGACACGCAAGTGGTTTATTTCCCCAGCAGCCTTTCAGCCATATATTTAGGGGCCGAGTTAAATATTACTCACATTGCTAAAAAATATATGCACGAGTGTTCCCAGCCACTTTCAAGGCGCCGGGGTGTTTTCCTATAGTTGCTGCTATACCGCAGGTGCCACAAGACTTAGTGACGCCTTTGCGCATTAAGCTACGAATGAATATAGCTAAGAACATGAAAATACGTAGAGTGATTTCTTCGAATGATAATATTGCTACAGCCGCTTTATCTTTTTGCGCGTGCACGAAGCACTGCCGAAGTCGTGCCGCGCGCGTATTTGCCGAGTTTGCATATTGTGGCTTGGGAGTGCGTCTTATTGCTTCTAGCTTGCTTTCTGCTGCGCTGTGCGTGCGTGAAGAAAACGTTCCTTTTCTCCTTTTTTTTATTCGCTCATTACGTATTCTTCGCCGTATTGATCACGCATAGATTTGAACGCCAATAATCCTTTTTCGCTGGTCGACCGACAAGGTCGTTTTCTCTCTTCTCCTTCGACAAGTTTATTCCGTGACCTTCTGTTAGACTGTTTTTATTCTTTTTTATTTTTTTTGTTTTTGTAGTGAGCGAACGCCGCCGACACGACTGCACGCAATGTCATGTGCGTGATTACGTTTCTGATTTCACTTTGACGCCGTATAACATGGCCGGTTATACGTGGCGTGGATTTTCTTTTTATATAGTTGGGTGTAACATCTTTAAAATGGCCCGCCACGTTGGTCTAGTGGCTGAGGTACTCGGTTGCTGACCCTCAGGTTGCGGGATCGAATGCCATCTGCGGCGGCTGCATTTCCGATGGAGGAGGAAATACTGTAGCCCCGTGTGCTCAGATTTAGGTGCACGTTAAAGAACCCCAGGTGGTCGAAATTTCCGGAGCCCTCTACCTACGGCGTCTCTCATAATCATATGGGGGTTTTGGGACGTTAAATCTCACGTATGAAATCAAATCAATTCCTGCTTCACTCATGTTAAGGGAAGAAAGGTATAGACAGTGGAACCAGTGCGTGCCTGTGGCCTAATGAATACAGAGCCCAGTGTTTCTGCGCAGGGCAGATAGCCGAAAGATTATGCACTCACGGCACGACGCGTAATCACTGGCAGTCCATGCACTCATTTCGGTGAAAACCGATCCACTGAAGCGCAGTCGGGCAGCGCATGGCTGCGCACGGTTTTCCGTTCACTTCATGGCACAGATGTGAATCGTGTCTCGCTTATATAATATTTGTATTACCCGGGGTTTTACGCGCCGAAACCACGACACTGTAGTGAGGCATGTCTTAATAGTGGTGCATGGCCTCCGGATATTTCGACAATCTGGCGTTTTTTTTTTCGCTGGTGTATTCACCGGGTTGTAGCACTTCACCTCGGCAGAAGTGGGACCGCCGCAACCCGGAATCGAACCCATGAATTTTAGGGTCAGCATCCGAGAGGAATCAAGGATCGAGCATTCGCTGTACACACAAAAACAATGTCACAAAAGAAAAAAAAAGCAATGAATACGCGCCCAACACACTTATAAAAAGAAACACTCTTTCGAGCATTCATTCCAGAAAGATTTGTCGTCACATCCACCTGTTTGCGAACCTGTACAGACCTACACTACCGTTATCACCCGCAGGGCGCGGGTTGAAATCCCGGCTACGGTGGATGCATTTCCGATGGAGGCGGAAATGTTGTAGGCCCGTGTGCTCAGATTTGGGTGCACGTTAAAGAACCCCAGGTGGTCTAAATTTCCGGAGCCCTCCACTACGGCGTCTCTCATAATCATATCGTGGTTTTGGGACGTTAAACCCCACATATCAATCAATCAATACACTACCATTATCGAATATGCTCGGGTGCCAGTGACATCGACTAAGACACGTAGTGCTTATCGCTTTATTCCATCATTGGGAGTGTTCGCCGTATCAACTGTCCCTCCCGCGACCTTTCGATATGTCGTGCGAGCGGCTTGCTTGTGGTATACGTCGCTTTGCGATGTATACGTTACCTTTCACTTACATCAGCGTATACCTGTCTACCTACGTCGGCAATGTTCTTGCGCGCCCCCTGGCACTCGCAATGCGTGTCCCTATATCGAGATACAAAAGCGAAAGCCCTTAGGAGAGTGATTGCCCGGCTTTTGGCCCGCCCGACTGAAACTCGGGCTGTAGTGCGTGAAGATGTCATTGGACAGCGTGTACACACAAGATCGTTGTAGTCATCCTTCACCTATTCATATACAACCAGTGCTCCGCATCTGCCTAGACTGCGAAATCGCTTCTCTGTGTCTGTCACATTTGTCGCAATGTCGTTGTATTTAGCGCAGGTGATTACTGCATCAGTAATGTTTTTTTTTACCAAGGTTTAGAAAGTCAGCGCAGGTCACAGGAAATAAACCGGGTTGTGTGTGTTTATTGCGTTTCGTTTATCAAAAAGTCAGTTGTGTACGAACTGACTCTTGAGGGTTGTGAGCAGAACAAAATCTTAAGGATGAGATGAAAATGTCAGAGGGAAAAGGGAGGCCACAAACGTATCCGCGAACTCGAGAGCAGGTCGTTTTTAATTTGTTGACCACGTCATCTTTTATAGTATTTTGTTTTCAGGATGAAAATGGTAGGGGAACCCCCACTACACCTTCCCTCCACCACGTTCTTCATATATATATATATATATATATATATATATATATATATATATATATATATATATATATATATATATATATATATATATATATATATATATATATATATATATATATATAACTTTCATTATTATGACTTAAATGTTGATGCGCCACATCGTTAACATTGGGACACTTAGCAGCATGTTGCTGAGCGTTTCCGCAATAAAGTTTATGTTCTTCTTGTAGTGCTGTATTAAGTATTCCTTAATGAGTATTCGTTGTATCGAGTACCGCCGTATCGAGAATTCGTTGTCTGCAGTACATGGTCGTGGGGACGAGCAACCTTCGTGCCGTGAGGCCAGAGTCTGTATTTGATTGATTCCGTGTGCCGCATACGCATTCGGCTGTTTCACGCACCGGTTCGATCTGGTTCCAAACCGGCGGCACGCGGGCATGCATGCAACTCGCGCTAATTCGCCACACGCTTTCTACCTGCAGGTGGACACCCCCACCCGGAATCTACTCGACGCTTCTCGTCTTGCGCGCACACGCGGCGACCCTAAAAATGGGACACCTCTGCATACTAACTGCCGACTTGTCCCTCGTGTCTTTCTCCCCTTCACTTTGCACGCAAACTGTGTATGCGTATATACATTGCGCCACGCGTGTATCGACAAGCAAAGGA
Source organism: Rhipicephalus microplus (assembly GCF_043290135.1). Taxonomy (NCBI): domain Eukaryota; kingdom Metazoa; phylum Arthropoda; class Arachnida; order Ixodida; family Ixodidae; genus Rhipicephalus; species Rhipicephalus microplus. The sequence goes on from NC_134700.1 coordinate 286,368,865, forward strand.
CTCACTGGGAGCACCGACTGCTGCTGCGTAACTCTGCCTTGTCTGAATTTCAAAGTTCTGGCGTTCCTTTGACCCTCCTCTGCCTAGTCCGCGCATTAATGCGACGCGCTGGCGGGTAGACTCCGAAGTCGACGACACGGGTCCATTCGCGTGCACGCCCATGGCGGCAGCCGGTCTCGCTTCTCCGCATCCGAGGATCGCCCCCACCACGCTTGCTTGCGCTGCGTGGAAGAAAACCGGCACGAAGTCCTTTCTTCGTCGCCGCAAGGACCCCGGTCGGCCATGCGTCGCGCTTATCGGATCGCCTCCGCTGGCTCGCTCGATGAGCGCATGCGCAAGTTTTCTCTAGGGAACGGTACCTTTCTTTTTTTTTCTTTTTTTCCTTGACCTTATCGTTGCGTTTGCATGTAGTTGCGTTTTGGAACAGAGAACGACAAGCGCTATGTTAAGAGGCACAGAGTGGCTCAAGGAGCTGTAGATCGAAGGCCGATAGATGACTGTCTAGTCGAGATCGGAGGTAAGTATGAGAGATGATCGAACAGCACTCTGAGAAAAATTACTAAAAAAAAGAGCATGTGTTGCTTTTTTCGGTAATTGCTGACTTCCCCCGTGTACGACTGTCTTGAAAGAGACAGGTCAACTTTGTTTTTGGGTATCCGTGACACTCATAATAAACCTCACTCTCCCTCTCTCTCTCTTCAAAGAGAGTTGTATACGTGGCAAGACAGGACTTCCAAAGCAAGTGTGGCAGCTTGGGCTAGCCGGTATGCCATGACGATAGCGCTCGTCTCCTTCGTGTCCTTCTCTCTTTGTCGTCGTTCTGTTCTCGCGCTATAACTTTCGTCATTCCAAAGCAAGTCGAAGGATTCGAGTCATTTGTTTTGTTTTGAGAATTGAGGCTATTCGATGTTTAGAAGGACGACCAAGGGCTTAGTTGACTGAAAAAAAAAAGAAATAAATGCAAACGAAACGCAGTGCCGAAGGAAATAAGGTGGTGCCATAAAGTCAAGGAATCGCGGAACCTTGTGACGCCTGCGTAATAACTACAATTTCACGTATCGCGCAGAGTGGTCATTGCCGCATGTTGAAATTAAGTTGAGTTCCTGTATGTTATTGCTGCTGTTGCAGAATATCTAGAAGCGAGTGTAGTTCTGTGGGGTAGTCACAGGTGTATGCTATATATTTTATATATTCTTTCTCACTTTTCGATGAGACAGCGCAAAAACTGATATCGAGGCACCTAACTCCGGCAGCCCCGTCCAGCGGTCAGATAAGCATTAGTGTTTGACGAAGTCGTCGTAGTTGAAAGGGAGGATAGGCGGAGAGGGCGAGTGCATTGCGAGGTTTGCAGTCATTGAAACAAATCGCGGGGTTAATTGCTATGGTAGGTCGTTTACACAGGCTCGCGTGCTTTTCTGAGAAGTCCAGAAGCTTTCACGCGGGGTTATGCCTCTCAATAGCTCTACCGTAAGCGCACAGAAGGGATGCACACGTGCTACGCAGATCGCAAATGCTTGGTTACACCTTGAAAATTCTTTTTTTTCTTCTTTCCTAACGCTGGAAGATCTACACATGTTTCTAGTACAAAACGTAGACGAAAAAGGAAAGAAAGAAAGCTTGCTTTAATGTGTTATAGATCGCAACCGCTGCAGTAAGTTTTCTTGATTGATTGATTGATATGTGGGGTTTAACGTCCCAAAACCACCATATGATTATGAGAGACGCTGTAGTGGAGGGCTCCGGAAATTTCGACCACCTGGGGTTCTTTAACGTGCACCCAATTCTGAGCACACGGGCCTACAACATCCGCCTCCGTCGGAAATGCAGCCGCCGCAGCCGGGATTCGAACCCGCGACCTGCGGGTCAGCAGCCGAGTAGCTTAGCCACTAGACCACCACGGCGGGGTTGCAGTAAGTTTTGTAACAGTAAGCTTAATATAAGAATGATGCCAAGATATGCCGGAGATCGGCTGCCTGTGCTGGAACGAGGTCTGGCGTGATCATCTTGTCAAAGTCGGCATAAGTGGAGCTCTGTGAAGAGGATGCAGTAGCGGGCAAAGGAGCGTCTGCAATGAATGCAGAAACAGAATGTTCACTGATGGAAGAGACGTTGGCTATAGAGTCATGTCATCTGGAACAACTTGAGCGCACCAGCTGAAGTTCAGTATCGGTAGCGATACCACATTATTCGTAATCGTCAACAGAGTATGAGGAAGGGCAACATTTCTGTCTAATAACACGTCCAAAATCGGTGCCAGCGCATAATCGCCGTCGGGTACCGGAGGAAAAGACCCCATCGTTACATAGGTAACGGCTTGGCACGCTAGGTGAACGTACTCGACAGAACACTAACGTGGTTGAGGTGTAGTTTGAGTGTCATAACAATAAGGTAGGTCAAGCTGAAGCAAGCCTATTCCACAGTCAATCAAGGCAGAGTGCGCGGCAAGAAAGTCCTTGCCCAGGAGGAGTTCATGAGATGCACTTCTCGTGCACGGCAAAAAGCACAGTATAACACGTGCGGAGCACATCCCAAGCACAGGAAAAGTTCCACCGTCGGCAACTTGGATGAGCGGCACTCTGGGCAATGTTAAAACCTTTTCAAGGTGGCCGCGAAGCTCTGAGTTCATCACTGAAATGTGGAACCTTGTGTCTAGAAGGGGAACAACAAGTGCATCGTCTACTTTAACGTCTATGATGTTGCGTCGTGTCGGCATAGTCAGAGGATTTGGCTGGCGAATCGTCGATGCAGCAATGTGAAGGAAAAAATACACGCACCAAGACAGTATACAATCGCGTATTAACGAAACGAAAGATAGAAATTAGTTTGTGAGTGTCGGTATTTAATAAATGCTCGAAACAGATGACTTCAAATTCAAATTTTCGCATCAAGTTATCACCTTTCTAGATTTATACGAACACGTACGAGTCACGTCAAGGTTTCCGTTACTCCACCTGACTTGCCTTTTGGCGTTATACCAGTGGTTTCCGACCTTGTCTTACCTTGTGTGTTTCATATGTTACTCAGGCGCCGCCTTGTGTGCGTTGTCTGAAGCATATCTCTCGCACAAAGAGCCGCCGCCGCCGATGTTTGCGGCCACGTTCGCACCGTTTTTCGGCGTTGTAAAGGCGTGGGACGAGACCGCCTCGGAGCCCCCTTCTCACGGAAGATAACATATTCATACTATCTATACGCTGTTTGAGGCAACACTCGATACAGATAGGTCAGCGGCTTGAAGCCGCTTAGCATGCGAAGGAGAGAGCCGAAGTGTCGCGTACGTGGAACTCGCCTTGCGCAGCACTTTTAAATAGCCGCCACGAGTGATCTTAGTACGGCCGCTTGTATAATCGGTGAAATTGGTGAAAGGACACAATATGTACGCGGGGGGGGGGGGGGTAGTTCCCAGGCCGCGCTCCCATAAGAATACATGGGATAGTGGCCTGAAAACAATTGGCATACCTAGCCCTCCTTGTACATTGTCGATTTGGTAGGATAGAAAATGATGGAGGCTGAATCTGAAAGAAGCTAGGTTCGAAACTAGGTAGCAGTGACGTATTCGGCGTCTGCCAACGCTTGCAGTACACGTGGCCTGTAAATCCATAGCCTTCGAGATCGTGTTCCGCCATTCGGATGAAAACCGACGCTGTGGGAGGGGGCGGGGCGTAAAAGCTACCTATATATAGATAGTATTCGCGTGACGTTGACGCAGCTATTTCTTTGTGAAGCTTGCAGCTTCTACTGCGCTTCTGTAGATGACACATTGGGATGAAGTGCGTCTTTTCACTGTGCTGGCTGTGACTGTCTCGGATGACTTTATTGCTCACGTATGACGACAGAAGAGAAAAACTGCAGGTGGCCAACACTGCGCATGCGCAGTGCGCGCGTATTTTCACTCCTTCAAGTACAGTCTACGCCATTCTTGACGGCGGCAACTGGCAAGGCTTCCTTATCCTTCTCCTCCCTGTTCCTAATTCATTTTGGCTGCTGACTCGCGCATCGATTAGATTCTGCAGCGTGTGCACCGCCAATATTGCTTCTTTCTTTATTTCTTTATTTCTTTCTTCCTTTCTTTCTTTCTTTCTTTCTTTCTCGTCTTTGCACCGTCTTCTAGCATTTCCTTTATTTTATTTTTTTCTTGGATCGACGCCGGCAACCTTGACATCGGCTGGTCCGAAACGTTGTTATAGAAGTGCCTAACGAGAGGAAGAAAAATAGCCTCGCCGTGTTGCTCGCGCACGGTTGGGCAAAATGCACGCGTATTGCGACGTGTGTATTCCTTTCTATGCCGCAGTCACGCGAACGTGATGGGCGGTTGTTCTCATGGCTCGAGGCGACGGCAGCGTGCGCTTCTTCGCAGAGGTCGCTGTCGGCGTGGTTAACGAGGCCTTCTCTCTCTCCATCTCCTCCTCCTCCTCTTCTCCTTCTTGCAGTTTCCGAGATCGTTCCTGGGTGTGGACGTTCTTTCTTATAATTGCAGCCAGGTGTAATATATGTCTGCGTTATGATTCTGCCGTGTGTGGCGCTTGTACGCACATAGCGATTGGTAATTTGCAAAAAGACGAAGAGCTAGTGAGGCACACAAAAGCGCACATGGCTGTTTCTGACTCATTCCGGCTTTTTTTGCCTTCTAACATACGGTATAAATCACGTTCTCCTGAGAAGCAGCACTCTTGTAGGAGCGCGTTCTTGTGAAAGCCCATGCCGCATATACGATAGCTATAGCGCGAGAACAAAACGACGACACAGAGACAAGAAGGACACGAAAGACCTTCTTGTCTCTGTGTCGTCGTTTTGTTCTCGCGCTATAACTATCGACATGCCATACCAACTAGCCCAAGCTGCCACACTTCTAAGTCGCATATACGTCAACGAGACAGGACGCGAGCATAAGTCATTCAGTGTGTCACACCGCCGCTGTGCACCTGTATTTTAACTGAAGAAGGGCGTGCACTCAGACAAGGACACTAGAACAGAAACAGGAAATCGAACAGTCCTGTTCTAGTCTCCTGTTCCTGTTCTAGTGTCCTTGTCCCGTTTCCTGTTCTTGTGTCCTTGTCTGAGTGCGCGCCCTTATTCAGTTAAAAGATGAACCAATACCAACTAGCCCTACTATCCGTGCTATACAGTGCAGTACACCTATGTACAGGCGCTGCCACGAGCCCGCCAACAGCCGGTTTTCGCTCTGTGGGGCGAAACCTTGGGGCAGTATCAGGCCCTGATGTGGTCAGCCTGACAACTAGGCCGTGCATGCTCCTGATACACCACTGCGGAACCCGAAATGACCTCAAGGTTTGTACCCGCAGAGTGAAATCCGGCTGCTCGAGTGCTCTACACAGACGTGACCGCAGTTGTACTGTATATGCAGTCAGCGACAAGAAAAAGCTGAATAATCCAGCTGCTTCAGCAAACAGTATCGAATTTTAGATTTCCGCAAGCGTGCTATAGCACGTATTGCGAAGTTCGACCGTATTCAGTCACAAATGGCGAATAACTAACGTTTTGACACCGACTGAACACTTGTTGACTGCCATCTAAGAGGGCAGCTGTCGTGCGAAATTGAGGCTTAAAATTGGCTCGCTGAACTAGTCTGCACGCCAGAGAAAAAGCGCAAGATAATTAAAGCCCGGTAATTGCGAGCACTTAGCGAAAGGCGCCTAGGCTCATTACAGATGCATGGTCTAGTGCTCATGACTTCCTGCTGCTAAGCAGGAGGTGGTAGGTTCAATCACCGTTCGTGACGGCCTATACAGTTAGTATAGTGGCGAAAACGTTCGTTTTCCGTGCTTCGGGTGCCCATCAAACAGCCCCAGATTGTGAAACTAAGCTGGAGTTTACCCGTTCAGCATTTTTTTACAACCCACCGTGGGGTTTTTCGTAAGTCGAACCGCCTTAACATAACTTTGAGATACACGAATGAGTGGAGTAAATGGGAATTTCGGTGGTTGGTTTATATATAGCGTGGGTTCGGTCGGTGTGGTACACGTGTGATTGGAAGCTTTGACCAGTCACACATGAACCGATAGTGAAGGTTGCCTCCGGATGCATCAGTGCGCCGTGGTTACGTCGCTCGGGTGCAGACCGGAAAGTCGCGGGTTCGATTCTGGCCGTGACGTTCGCATTTCCATGGAGGTGGAATGGTAGAAACTGGCGATCATCATCATCATCATCCTTACTACTTCCACTGCAGGACAAAGGCCTCTCCCATGTTCCGCCAGTCAAACCGGTCCTGTGCTTGCTGCTGCCAATTTATACCCGCAAACTTCTTAATCTCATCTGCCCACCCAACCTTCTGTCTCCCCCTAACCCGCTTGCCTTCTCTGGGAACCAGTCAGTTACCCTTAATGACCGGCGGTTATCCTGTCTACGCGCTACATGCCCGGCCCTTGTCAATTTCCTCTTCTTGATTTCAACTATGATATCCTTAACCCCCGTTTGTTCCCTGATCCGCTATGCTCTCTTCTTGTCTCTTAAGGTTACACCTACCATTTTTCTTTCCATTGCTCGCTGCGTCGTCCTCGATTTAAGCTGAACCCTCTTTGTAAGTCTCCAGGTTTCTGCTCCATAGCTAAGTACCAAACGTAAAACCTGACACGTTAAAAGCCTGACAAATCATTACGGGAACACCTACTTCCTTTCCCCTGTGCGCGTGTGCGCGTAGAAGCCGTCGTCGACGACCGCGGCGAAGCGGAGAAAACAACGCATCCGGATTGGATTGGATTGGATAAACTTTTATTTGGTCCTCCAAAAATACAGATCACTGTGTTGCGGGCAGCTCCCACGTGGGGACTGAGATGCCAAGCTCCTCAGCCGCCCCGCGGGCTTTAACGCATCGGGATGGACGCTCTCTGGGCACGGCAAGGCGGCCTCTGTGTACGCGGTCCTTACGCCGCCTAGGAGCGGACGCGGCGACGACAATCGGCCGCGATAAAGGGCTATTACTAGGCCGCGGCCGGGCGCCCCGGCGAGCGGCTTTCCGCTCCTGTTTCGCTTCATCCCGTCCTTTCTTTCTCCTCACGGCGGCGGCTGCGTTCCGCCCCTCGCCCTCGAAATGCCTGGACGTCCTTCGTGCGGTGTTATAATTTTGCTGCCGCGGCGCCACCACCAACCACCCCCTACTCTTTTTTTCATTGTTTTTCTTTTCCTTCCCGCATCGCCGCCCGCTCGGCGGGATCTGGCGTTTCACGTGGCTGTTTTCATCCCGCAGTCACGTGGCGCTAGCGAGGTGCGCTCGCGTTTCATCGCGCTGACCGCAGCGCTGACCCCTCTGGCGGCAACGGCCTTGCTTGCGTGTGCCGAAAGGGCTGCACGCGACTGCGCACGCCGAAGCAGCAGCGCCAGCGCCGCGTGCAGAGTGGACGAGAGGCGCGTTCCGCTCGCGTTTATTAGGCGCGTGTATCAGGCCTGGAATGTCGTCTGTAAGAGAGCTGAGGGCAGCTCAAAAGACTGAACCGATCGATGGTGGGAGTCTGTTCGGTTAAAGGGTTCTTCGCGAGGGTAACTTCAATTCTCGCACTCGGTCCCACTACATGTCTCCACTAATTAAAATTAAGGTTCATTCAACTTGTTCACTTCTTACCCCGTGTGGTATCTATAACAATTGTTGGTATCTATAACATCGGTATCTATAACATTGGTATCTATAACAATTGTTGGTATCTATAACAAATGTCTGTTGCTATATACATAGGAAGTAATTACGGGGACAGAGAGCAAATATTCCATTTCTCTTATTTTTCAGGATTTGCGGGCACATTTCTTAAGAGAACATGGACGAGAACACAGCACACACTGGGCAGTGATCACTACATTATACAAGTCACTGTCCCGTTCAAACCACCCCGGCACACATACATGACACACAAACTCATTAAGTGGGACGCTCTGCGTGCTGCGCGCACCACCCGCGCAGACAATCCCATAACCGACATCAACGACTGGGTGGAATCTCTTCAGACTGACATTCAACATCACACGCAACTAATTGAAACCACCACAGACACTCCAACACTAGACAACCGACTCGCTCACCTATGGGATGCCTACCACAGCCTTCTAGAGCGGTGGAAACGGGGTAAACATAACAGGACGCTAAAGAAACGCTTAGCCACTCTACAATCCCAAATCCAAATACATTCGGAGGAGCTGTGCCGCTCCAATTGGGGGCAGGTATGCGACGACATTGCTGGCAGACTGACCACCAAAAGGGCGTGGCATCTCCTCCGACACCTCCTCGACCCATCGCACACGAAAACCACTACCCAGCACCACGTCACCCGGCTTATACACGCACACATGGACAACCCCAATGATCTTTTGGATACACTCCGCGACACCTACACATCGCCCGGCATACCAACTTCTCTTCCCTCATACACAGGACAACCGAATGCCGAACTCGACACAGATATAACCGAGGCGGAGGTCAGAGCCGCGCTGTTGACTCTCCGCACTAAATCCGCACCCGGAGCCGACTTGATTACCAACACAACACTCCGCAACCTGGATGACAAATCGATCACTCGCATCACGGAGTACTTCAACCAGTGTTGGAAGGAAGGAACGCTTCCCCAGTCCTGGCGTCACGCGAAAGTAATGTTCATACCGAAGCCCAACAAACCACTTACACTCCAAAACCTTCGCCCAATCTCATTAACTTCGTGTTTGGGCAAGCTTTTCGAACATGTTGTACTGGCGAGGCTTTCACAGCATATGACAGACCGTGACTTATACCCTCACAGCATGGTTGGCTTTCGCCCCCATTTGTCCACTCAAGATGCCATGCTACAAATCACTCACGACATCTTCGACCCGCTCATTCCGGGCCACACAAAGGCAGTGCTGGCTCTGGACTTATCCAAAGCCTTTGATCGCGTTGAGCATCATGCGATCCTGACAGCACTTTCTCCACTGAACGTGGGTACACGTACGTACACTTACATTCAGGCCTTTCTCACAGCACGCACGGCCGAACTTCGGTTCGGCCCGCTCACCCACCCAACATACACACTAAAGAGTGTCGGCACCCCTCAAGGGTCCGTCCTCTCACCTTTCTTGTTTAATATCACCCTCATCCCCCTAGCTCGACAATTGGCAACTGTTCCTCATCTGAAACATACCCTATACGCAGACGACATCACGCTCTGGTCTACCCATGGCAGTGACGGTGACATACAGGACACCATCCAAACAGCCGCCAACCTAACGCAAAATTATGCAGTTAGCGTAGGACTAACCTGTTCTCCAGAGAAGTCCGGACTGCTCTGCATCCGCCCCAAAAGCCGCAACTCCCCCTCCCCACCCATCGTCATCGAACTGGATGGCAGATCGGTACCAGAGGTCGACACCCTCCGGATACTGGGCATGCATATCCAGAGTGATGGGAAGAACACAAACACAATCCGGAGACTCAAGCAGGTTGCAGGGGCGATCTCGCACCTCATCCGCCGGGTCTCAGGCCGTTACCGAGGCATGAAGGAGGGCGACCTATGTCGCCTTATTCATGCCTTTGTACTCAGCCGTGTGCTCTACTGCACCCCCTACCTCCAACTCTCTCGCCGCGACACTGAAACATTGGACGCCCTCATCCGTCGGGCATACAAAGTAGCCCTCCACCTTCCCATAAGTACACCTACCGATCGACTTCTCAAGTTAGGCCTTCACAACACTATCGGGGAACTTATAGACGCGCACCGCCAAGCACAATACCTTCGTCTCACACAAACCGACACTGGTCGGCATATTCTACATTCTCTTGGAATCCAGATACCCGCCAATGATCCCACATTACTCCCCATACCAAGACCCCTGCACCGCGAACTCCTCATTACACCACTTCCCCGTAACATGCACCCCGACCACCACGATAAACGTCGCAGAGCTCGCGCTAAAACTCTACACCTATGTTACGGCGCCGAACCAGACGCCGTATGGGTAGACGCAGCCTGTGTGGGTGATGAAGCGGTCGCTGCCGTGGTGGATCACAATCTCTCTCCAATAGGTACACACACACTCCCTCCAGACACGTCCCCCGAAGCTGCAGAGGAAGCTGCCATTGCCTTAGCAATCGTAAACACAGAAGCACGGTACGTCTTATCAGATTCCAAAACCGCAATCTTAAATTTTGCACGAGGCCGAGTTCACGTCCCTGCTTTTTGCATACTGGATTCGCCCGCTGCAACCCCGCCCCGTCAAGTGGAGTTGATTTGGGTGCCCGCGCACTGCGGGAATCCTGGAAACGAGGCCGCCAACCTCTTAGCCCGAGGTTCTTTAAACCGGGCTCCTGCGGCCTCCGATCTGGGATTCACGAAGGACCGCGCGCACACTTTCAACGAGCTGACTCAGGCCTATAGGGCAGCACGTCAGCTATATCTCCCACCGCACAAGTCCCTGAGCAACCGACAGGCAACCCTCTGGCGCCAGCTACAAACTCACACTCTTCCCTCTCCTCTCATTCTATCGCACTATCACCCCCTTTTCCTCACCTCAGCCTGTACCCTTTGCCCTGAACCTCATGCTTCTGCTATACACATCCTTTCTCACTGCCCGGCGGATCCTCCCCCGCGGGCCCTAGAGCACCTAAAGACTTGGAAGGATTGGGAGACCCTACTGCGCTCAGAGGACCCGGTTGAGCAGACCATGGCGGCCGACCGGGCTGCCAGCGTCATGGACCACCACCAAATGAACGCTTGAGCGCAAAGGGGTCGTGCGGGGGCCCGGGAGCCTGCGTGCTCCAAACTCCTCTGTTGAATAAAGTTTTTCTCCTCCTCCTCCCTGAGGTGGGCATTATTTTCGTGGTATATGCGGTCCCGCATTATATTGTCGTCTCGAACGTTTTGAACATCTCGTACTGCCACGCGCATTTTTTTGTTTGCTTTATTTTCATATCTTCGGGTTTCGGCCACGAAAGTTGTTAGCAATGCTGGGTGCAGACCCCGTGGAAATATTCGGGAAGCTCTGCGATTGTTTGAGATAATTGTGTTAGGCTTACCCGCAGGGCGCGAACAGTCAAGTTTATTTCAGGGCTTTCGCGAGCGTCAGCGATAACCTTCGATGTCGCATCTAAAAATTCCGACGTGCCTTACCGCATATCAGATTACTCGACGGCCGATGACTGTTCTCGCCGCCATCAGTATTCGCATCGTGTATATATAGACTGTATGTTGATTGATTTGTGGGGTTTAACGTCCCCAAACCACCATTTGATTATGAGAGACGCCGTAGTGGAGGGCTCCGGAAATTTCGACCACCTGGGGTTCTTTAACGTGCACCCAAATCTGAGTACACGGGCCTACAACATTTCCGCCTCCATCGGAAATGCAGCCGCCGCAGCCGGGAATCGAACCCGCGACCTGCGGGTCAGCAGCCGAGTACCTTTGCTATAGCCACTAGACCACCGCGGCGGGGCTACAGACTGTATACTGAGCTTTCATTTTTTCCGTGCACAAGTTCGCCCAAATAAAGAGTTCCGCATTTCGCCAGTCTTGCTGCAGCCTTCTTCACCGTCACATTCACGTGGCAGAATTGCGCGTATACAGCATTCATCCAAACACCCGTTTTGCACTTTTTACACGTATGCGTGTACGCTATAGCTTGCGAGAACTTTTGCGCTGAATATTTCAGTACATTTTTCATGGCTTTTGGCGGTAACAACGGCGTCTACCGTGACACGTTCCACATGCTAAGCGTCTCTCACTGATGTTTCTCCAAATGCTTTTTTTAGGGGCGCAGCTCCTTATGGTCTAGGGCAGTCCATCCCTCCGGCGTAGCCAGCACAGCATATCCACATACATACATACATACATACATACATACATACATACATACATACATACATACATACATACATACATACATACATACATACATACATATATACATACATACATACATATATACATACATACATACATACATACATACGTGCATACATACATACATACGTGCATACATACATACATACATACATACATACATACATACATACATACATACATACATACATACATACATACATACATACGTGCATACATACATACGTGCATACATACATACATACATACATACATACATACATACATACATACATACATACATACATACATACATACATACATACATACATACATACATACATACATACATACATACATACATACATACATACATACATACATACATACATACATACATACATACATAGACAGACAGACAGACAGACAGACAGACAGACAGACAGACAGACGCTTCGCCACACTCATCATCATTCACTCCGTGGATATGCTGTGATTTTTAAAAACGATAGTCTTTCTTGGGACCTTCGACGCAAAAACTTTGGTCTATCTGTCTGTACATTTGTCTGTTTGTCCACCCTTACCGCGAACCGGGTACTCTACACAGCACTAGCCGATACCCCGAACGGCCGAGCCCATGCGCAGCGCCCACTAATGTTGCTCAAGATTCGGCGTTCATACGTGTGCGATTGTCAATTAAAAAGCAAATATTGCGCATAACTGAGGCACCATAACAACACGTATACTATTCTGAATGTGCGCCTTTTACTAGAAAAGGCATACAAAAGTAATTTTAAGGACCGTATAGCGCTTATCACGCTGTACTGACCATGCAACCCTTGCACGAAAAAGCGAGTGTTTCCAACGCTTTGCTAAGACGACACGGTGGTGGCACCTACCGGTCGCCTTGCGTTCTACACCTTATCACCTCTGAGACGGGCGCGCGCACCCGTCTCAGAGCCACGTGCTTCGTTTTCGAAGATAGCTGCCAGATTGCGCTGATGTCTCACGTGTGACGTGACTTGATGCGCTCCTTCGCCTCTGCTGCACGCTCGAGGCACTCTAACGAGCGCCTCTGGAATACTATTCACCGATTTTCTTGCGGAGAACATCAAATAATTGTTTTGTTCACTCTCTCCACACGCAAGACTATCGTCTTTCGACGACATTTTCAGATTACATGCAGATACGGGTCCAATTTTTTGTGCATATCTATCTGTATTAGAGCTGTATCAGGCACTTCCTGTTTCCGCGTATTTCGTACGACTGTATCTTCGTAAACAAGAAAGCGCAGGAACTTCCTAATTAATTGATAGTCAGATAGCGCGAAAGCATTGCTTGTGACTGCAATACTTTAACCAATAGCTGTTAACACTAGCCTACATTAGCCACAACTTATTGATACCCTAGACAGGGTCAGCCATTATTTAGTCAACATTTAGCTTATAGACACTGTATACGTTGAAGTTATTTGCTGCTTCTATACCGCAGTTGCGGTTCTTTTTTGTTTTCTGAGCCACTGTGTAGAATGATTACTTGTTGCGGCACCTGTTACTTCCTGCTTTTCTTTCTGCAATAAACTGAATTGTTATCTATCCCGTACGGGGCAACGACCGACGTAACTCCCGAGGACCGCAACGCGTTAACCACGCGCTGTGGCTGCTATAACTTGCGTCAGCGGCAGTTTCCTTTCTTCTTTTCTGAGGCGATTGCATCGTATGGTTACTTGCTGTGACGCTGTTACTGTGCCGCTTTTCTGTTTGTAGTGATATATCGATTGCATCGTATGGTTACTTGCTGTGACGTCTTTACTGTCCCGCTTTTCTGTTTGCAGTGCACTATCACTGTAAACAGAAAAGCGGGACAGTAAGGGGTCACAGCAAGTAACCACACGCTGCAGTTGCCCCCCCCCCCCCCCCCCCCAAAAAAAAAAAAGAAGGCAACTGCCGTATACGGCAGTACCGTGTATTCCATCCACCCGGCAATGTCCCATGTATTTCTCCCTTGGTCACACACAGCGATGTACTAGTGCTAAGGGCGGCGAGTTCGTATAAGGACACACGGCTTCCGCGAAGGAATCGTAGTCGAAGTAACGCTTACGCATTCAGAAATGACCGGTTGGGCTGGTTTGCGCGTATCGCCACCACACGCCGTTGCCGACGAGACATGTTCTTTGTGCGACGTTCCAGCGTCGGCACCTTTCACCTGGCTGCCGGGGCTCCAGCACGTGTCGCTCGTCCCTGTATAGCGTGTGGACGGGTGGCAGAATTCTGCCGTATTTCCGCGTGTTTCCCGAACGATAGGCGCTTAGGCTATACGCGCCTCTGGCCCTCAGCCAGATTCCTTCTATAAGCTTATAGGCTCATCCTCTGTGAATGTCCTTTCTTAGATCGGATCGTGCCGTATACAGTCTTCGCGCTGTCGCGAAGTGCTCCGTCGGCAGTGATTTCTTAGGAATGTTCTTTGTGCTGGCGCCATGTATTAAAGAGAGGTGGTAAGCGCCGTTGGCGAAGGAGCAAGAGAATCGCAAGTTTTGGCAAAAAGACGGTATTTAATTGCAGCCTTCTTCTCCTCACGCCTCGACGGGTTCTTGCGGTTGTCAACATCTCGAATATGGATGCTGAAAAGGGGGCTGATGGTCACGCGATGCTCACCGAGGTTGAGCGTTAGGAGTAGTTGCTTCAGCATAATTAACCCCCGTCTTCTAGAACTTCCCTTCACTCAACGCTTCACCTTCACTCGAGAAAGCCGATGGAAGCGCCCTCTCTAGGCACAGCAAGTCACTGCATATCAGCGATAATGTGTTGCGATTCTCGAGCAGCGCTGCGTCCTTTTCAGCCGAGAAGTGGCGCAGCTGCTCAACTCTGTCAAGTGAAGGGTGAAAGTCGAGTCGAGGAGCGTTTGTGAATACGGGGGTTAGACTCTCCAACGCCTATTTTTTTAGCTATTGCTTCTGGCTCATGCGATGGAGAACGTCAGTAATGAAGTACACATAGTTGATGCCATCGTGCGTATTCCAAGTTGTTGTTTTTTTTTCTTAGCGATCCAATTTGTCCTGTACTTGGCCATGTGCCGCTTCAAGTTATTTAAACCTAGTTGCGTCACGAAAACGCGTGCACAAGCGCATGAAACACGAAAACAATGTCTGCGAGATAGAACCACGATATGATTATGAGGGGCGTCGTATGATGGAGGGCTCCAGGATTTTTGACCATCTAGGGCGGGTTCTTTAACCTGCACTGACATCGCACATCTTACGATCCTCTAGCAATTCACCTTCATCGGAACGCCACTACCGCGACCGACATCGAACCTGTCAGCTTCATGTGTGTATGAGCTGGTTTTTCATGATTATTAATAATAATATCTGGGGTTTTGCGTGCCAGAACCACAATTTGATCATAATGCACGCCACAAAAGGACGCGGAAATTTTGACCATTTGGTCGTTGGGATCATTTCGGAGGGATATATGCAGGCCATTGATGGGCAGTCTTAGTTGGGAATCAACATATTTGCACAGCGCAAGACTACGAGTAGTTACGACGTAACTACAGAAGAAGAGACAAGGACCGAAAAAGCGCCGAGTCTTGCGCTGTGCAAATGTGTTGATTCCCAATCACCAACTGGCCCAAGTATCTGTCTTATCAACTTAGGAACATCTTCGCCATCCCGTTCGCTGACACACGCTTACATTTAGGAATAGTTATAAAATAAAGAAAGGGGAGGGGCAGTCAAGCAGCTCATGGGAAGCTTTTCCTCTCCCCCTCCATCAGTGTATAAAACGATATCCTGTTCTTGTTGCGGTCCGTCACGTCTGCTGCACGCAACTAAGCAAAGCAAAAGTAGGAATGATGACACAAGACGAGCAGGCGTGGCCTCGCAACAGGCGCAGTTCGCCTCTCGAGGCGTCTGACATTACTTACGCTAGCTACTATTCGACGTACTCGGTTTGTGACCTCTGAAAAGGTTGCTGTTCCTCGCTTCAAGACATCAACATACTCCCACTCATTCCTGCCTAAAACTTGCAAGGATTGGAACCACCTCCCACAATCAGTTGCATCCATCACCTCGCCTTGCAGTTTTAAAACATCGCTCGATAACATACTTGGTGTTGGAAACGTAAACGTTTGTTTTTGTTGTTAGTTTTCTTGTATAATCTACTGGCTGTATAACATAGTTGCAGTTGATAATAGTCGCTTTCCAGTGTTTAATAATGTTCTAGTGTCTTGTCTATGTATTCTTTTCTTTAACATTGTTCGTCAGTGCCCGCTCCCCTGTGCAATGCTGTAAAGCCCTGAGGGTACAATAAATGAAATGAAATGAAATGAAATGAAATGAAAAGACCGCTCCGACTGCCATCGATGGTTGCCTCTTTCACGGGCGTTCCCACGTTTGGTGCAGTAGCATGGCCGATCTCATTTTGGAGGCGCTTGCGTCGGGGAGCGGCGCACTTGTCCGGTTGTTGCTCCCCTCTTCTGGGCGGCACGTGCCGCGCCGGCAAAACGTGCAGCTAGGTCGCCCAAGAAGCTGCGAGAGCGGGCAGCCAGGTCCCATGCGCGAGCCAGGGGGGGGGGGGGGGCGACGGCAGCCAAAGCCAGCGCGCCCATTCTACAACCATTACGGAAAGAGTCGTTGCGCGTCCCCGCAGAACCGGCGCGTCGGAAAGGCGAAAGAACAAACGCGAAATCGAGCGTCTTTCTTGCTCCCGAGAGTTCTGTGCAGAGGGTGGGTAACCACCGCGGTCAGCCACCACTTTACGATCACGCCGATAAGACCGCGCTAACACTGTGGCTTCTTCCATTACGCTGACCGTGTACCGTTACGCATGCAGGTTGCCGTTTGAAACGTTCCTGATCTCGTACAGACGGCCGCGGAATACAAATGACAGCATGATGGCTGTTTCGCAAAGGCTGCAGACAAAAGAGACGGGCCCACAAAGGACGCCTCTCGAGACGTGCGAGGGCGTTTTTAAAGACGACAGTCTTTCTTGGTGACCTTCGACGCGAAAAAATTTTGGTCTGTCTGTACATTTGTCTGTTTGTCCGACTTTAACGGTACCCTAAACGGCACCAAAGTTACTAAACGTTACTCCAAACGTACGGCCCCATCCGCAGCACCCGCCAATATTGCTCAAGGTTTAGCATTTACACTTGTGCGATTGTCAATTAAAAAGCAATTATTGCGCATATCTGAGGCACCATAACAGCACGCCAATATTATGTATGTGTATTTTTTACTAGAAAAGGCATACATAAGTAATTTTAAGGATCGTAGCCTTTATAACGATGCATCATTTTCACTGGTATAGCGCACCACGACAAGGACACACACAAAGGAGAGATGCACACACACACAGCGAGTGAAAATGATGAATCTCAACCAACTAGCCCGGCAACGTGCCTTAGCAAAGCTTATAACGATGCGCTGGCCATGCAACGCTTGCACGAAACGGCAAGCGTTTCCAACGCTTTGTTAAGACGACACGGTGGTGGCACCTACCCGTCGCCTTGCGTTCTACACTTAGTCACCTCGGAGACGGGCGCGCACGGCGCGCGCCCAGTTTTCCAGGATAACTGCCAGATAGCGCTCATGTCTCACGTGTGACGTGACTTGATGCGCTCGTTCGCCTCCACTGCACGCTCGAGGCACTCTAACGCAGCGCCTCCAGAATACCATTCACCGATTTTCTTGCGCAGAACATCAAATAAACGTTTTGTTCACTCTCTCCAGACGCAAGACTGTCGTCTTTCGACGACATTTGTGGTGTAACATGCAGATACGAGGCCAATTTTTTTCTCGTTTATTTTTTTTTTGGGGGGGGGGGGGGGCTTGGAGAGTTGTTTTTGCAGTCATCACGACCACGTACGTTATATAGTCAAGTATAAGCCTAGAGCCAAGCGTAAAGTAATGTAACATGCACTCATTGCATATTACTCTCGCATGCGAAGCGCAAGTTGCCCTCTTCTGTCTCTGTCTGAACCCCCTGTTCGATAACAAGCATTAATTGAGCTACTTGGAACGGTATGTAGGCACATCGTAGCCTTTACTACTTTGTAATTATTAGACGTAGCATAACTGAAGAGTTTCCAGTATGCAATGACACTCTCCTTCGGCCGACCACAGTGTTTCGACTGTATAGACCAAACACCTACAAGTTGCCGTGTAGAAATGAGATGTGCTCGCTTACTTTCTTGCTGATTGGGAAACAGGTGGCATGTTTGTTCTTGTAGGGTGCCCTAAAAAAGAAAAGAAAATGTCACTTGCAGTGAATACGACGACGCAGTTGACTGTGAGATAGCCGTAGCGTGTCTTTGTGTCAGTTACTTCGTTCGCTGAATCTCAGCACAGCTCCTGTTAGTTTCCACTTGAAGAACCGAACAATAAACAACTTCACGATTGGTAATTGTGACGGGATCTCACTAGGTCGCTGGAACTTCGCAACCGGACACTATACAGCATATTTTCGTCATACCGGAGTTAATCAACATTCCCGAGATGGTGCTAGTGAATGCCACATTTTATTGCGGATTTAGTAGCAGTCTTCTTTGTCGGAACTATTAAGTATGAGGGTATGTACAGAACCGCTGCCAACCAAAAAAAAAAAAAGACTTTGTGTATCCAAAGCTGTTGGATACGTAAGCATTGCGTAGGACACATCTTGCGCTGTGCCTTTTACTTTGCCTGGCTCAAGTGTCCGGACACTGCTTCTAACGATACAATGTCCTGCCGTTACATGACAAGTGATATTCGGCTTTCTTTGTCAATGCACCGAAATTCCGGAGGGCTGAATGCATCCAGTCCTCTTTGCATCGGTTTCTGGAGGCTTAAGGTAACGCGCCTAAGGGTAGCGAAGAATAGCCTTCTGTGGACCTTTATATTTTTGCTCATCCTCGCCCAGGTGTGCTCCGACGCCGACCAAATGGAGATAAATGCTTCGTCCACGGCTGACATTAGCCCGCGGTTTCTCTTTCTCTCTCTCTCTCTCTTAGGCCAGTATAGGCTACACGAAGCGAAGACCTAATGGTCACAAATGGTCGTTCCTGCATGGACGCAGCTGCTGGCACACTACTTTCACCCGGGAAGTTGGGTGAGGGGGCAGGGGGAGCACCCCCCCCGCTGTTGTTCCGTCTGTTTGGCTGCTCAACTGTCGTGCCCCTAATCGGGGGTAGAGAGGAGGCACAACAGGCACAACTGTATGCGTAGCGGGGGGGCTACGGCTGCCCCCGTTGGGGAGGCCCCCTCCTCTGAATGCCCTTTGCGTGCGACTCCAATGGCGCGTGTCCCGACGCCTGCAGGACGAAACGGTCGGTGTGCTATACACGACTTCTGAAACAGGGCTACTTTGCGGTTTCTTTGTTTCTTTTTTTTCCTTTCGTTCGGACGACTGATGACGTCAGAGGCCCTTCGTAACACTGCTCGGTGGAGTCGCTTCAGTCAGTTACGTCCAGGGTAAACCTTTTAAGTGTCGCCTTTGAAGCACCTGCCAGAAAGCTTGTGGCGCACCCCGCCTGCAGCAACACTTGGCCTAAGAGTCTCTTTGAGCATTTTGTCACTGTAAGACCGTGTATCTACTGTGACTACCTCATAAGAAGAGAGACTTGATCATCCGCTTTAGTTTCTGTACGTTCCTTGTTGGTTTGTACGAAGTGTAGATATATTGCTGGAATCTTAAACTCTATCTGCCCACATAACTTTCGTGTCCCTTTTCTTTCGTAAACAAGCGGCTAATAACTCTGTCACACGGCAAATCTAATGTCATTTACACCGAACGACATTAAGCAGACCTAATGTCCTTTACCGGCGAGCTGTCACGCGATGAAAACATGTCATTTTGGAATGATGACCACGACCTCAGCACTCTTGAGCCGTGAGTTTCGGGAGAAATAAAAATATACTAAAGCTTGCATGTAACACGCGTGTATCCACAAAAAGTTATTTTTATGGGTAAAAAGGTGATCCTAGAATATAAACGTGGCCGTTTCACACAACTTGCCACAGCTGCACGACATTCTCGAAGACCAACATGACCGACGATATGTGCGACCGGGCGAGAGTTCAGTCAGCTGAAACGTGGTGCACGACTGACTTACCGACTGCAGAAATCAGACGGCGGCCGTAATTTCGTGTAGTCGGCACTTTGATCACCACAACACTATAGCAATCGGACGATCATCATCTGCGATACAGGCAACAATCACAACATAGCAGTATTAAACAATGTCGGCAACCAGCCTCTGTAGTTGAAAGTAGCTTAAAAAAAGAAAGCTTTCGCGTGTGCCACTGTCATCAAACCAGTAATACGGTGATTTAGTAAAGAACAAGACATTCACATACGACAAATGTTACGTATACAGAAGTTAACAATCATCTCCCTAAAAGTACCTGGCGTCGAGACAACTCATTCGGTCCGAAATCGAATGCGAATGTGTTTCGGGAACTCATTCGATATAAAATGTCATTTTCATCAAATTTCATTAGTTTTCAAGTGTGGCAGCAAACAAGTGACATTACAAACGAATGAAATTCGTTATAAATGACATTATACTTTTCTAGTGACAGGGGTATAAGCCTACTGTTCGGATTGTTTTGGAAGTGTTATGAACGACATTAATCCCACTTCTGATGGTTTAGGTTTCTGGTATAAGATTGAGTGTTCCAAAGCGACTTAGGCAATTAGAGACGCCTTAATTGAGAAATGCGTAATATAGTTGATTATATATCAAAAACGAAGAAAATAAATACTGACTCAAAAGCTGCGGAATTCATAGGCCTCGTGGAACCCTTAGTAGTCGCAAACAACGGCACACTGTGTGATCTGAACTGGGAAAACACTGTAACACTGGGACAGTTCTTTGCGAAAGTAGCTGGCGAGTCTCGCAATTAGCTCAATTCTTTAGAGCTATTGTTGAATATCATGGACCGCCGTTATTGTTTACACGTATACATCCGTAATAACAGTTCATGATTAAGAATTAAGGGTTGCGAGGTCCTTATACGATGGAGAGCTGAATAGAGCTCAGGTGGGTCAGGTCGCGTATCGTGTCTCATTTCTCACTCTCGATGCGAACCGCATCACAGGTGTTTGAGCCCGCGGGCTATATCCGTGCCGTGCCCCGCACTTGCGCATCGCAGTACGGCTACACGAGGAGCGCGCATCAACTCATAATGGTTGATCCATTGCCAAGCGAAAAGAGAACCTGTCTCGTGGCCGACGCAGGGAGGACTCCCTGTCGTGCGTCGCCGACGCTGATTGACGGGCTTTGCGCGCGCTGGGAGGCATCGGGCGCTGATGAGGGCATCGCTGCCGACGAAGCGTCTCTTTCGCTGCTTGATGTTTACCTTTCTCCTTAACCCTTTCCCGTTTGTTGTCGGTCCTTGCAGAACGCGTCACGCAAGAACGCACGTGGTACGTAACCTCGCATGTGTGGTCGATGGGAAAGCTTCGGGCGTGTATATACGCTTCGTTGCTTGCTTACCCGCGACTTTTGCTTTCCGTATACAACTTGTCGGTGAGTGTCGCTAGAGTTGGGGAACAAAAAAAATAAGGTGGTTGCGAATACGCCATGCTTCTCAGAGCTTGAAGACCACAGTGAAGATAAACAAGACGGAAATTAGTCGCGCAGTGTGCAAGTCAGAGGTATACCTTGCGATACGGTGTTGTCTTGTATTCTACCCACAGCTGTGATATGGTCTATTGGGTACGTTGCGGAGGGTGGAAAGCGAAAGAGACTCGCGAATGATTTTGACCTCCTGGTCATGTTTAGCTTACACTGCGATCTCATTTTACGAACGTTTTGAATGCAATACGCGCTACAACATTCGAGTGGAAATGAATGGCAACAGTTCGATAAACGCGGAGTGGTCCTGAGCACATTCAACTTTCCCACTCCTATAGCCGTTTGTTTGTATGACCGTTTTACGAGAGGAAAAATTTAAATGCTTGCATTGATTGCAGCTTCTGAATGCTGTTTCTCGTCTCTAAGATACGGAGTTTACTGCCGCTACTTACTTGTAAGGAAGACGCCATTTTCTTGGATGAGTCTGTGAAGATGCGCTCCTGATAACCTGGATCTTTGTGCTAGCGTATAGCTAATACGTGGTGCTCAGCTTTTCATAAACTGAACCTATAAAGATCTCGACTACAAGACCTAGATGGGGAAGGCAAAATCAATTCTATCGTCGTATGCGTCTTCTTTGTGCTATACCAGGAGGAGGATGAACAAACGTTTATTTTCAAAACGGTGTAGCGGTGCTATACCAGAAAAAAAAAATTGGGACACCCTTAAGGTTCGCCTTTAGGAGTTGAACGCGATAGCAAAATCCGGCCCCTTGTGCTTCCTTCAACCGCTGAGTGCATACTTATCCATATGTTTGTCACATAGACACGCACGCACACAAACACGCACACAATAGATTGTACCAGCGCGCGCCATTATCGCCGAATGGGCTCGTTTTCGTCGTGACACCTGTCGAACAAAATGCGTTCTAGGGGCCTGAAACACTTTTACAAGTAACCATGTAATGAATTCGCTAGACGAGCTTATTGCCTCACGAATTCAACGCTGCAAAAATTTTAAGAATCTGTCCACTGCGAGTGGAGTTACAAAGGTTTGTCGCATGCTGCAATTACATGACCTCTTCTCTCGTCCCGACGAAAGCGCTGGAAGCTAAGCAGGGAGGGGTGGCAGGGCAAAGAAACTACCGCGCCTCGCGACCTTGAGCACTTTCTTTTTCTTGGAATGCGCGGCTTTTTCAGTGTGATGGCGCGCACACGCGTGGACAAGTAGCGGCCTCCCGCGGCTATCTCGGTAACTTGATTTTTCGGTCACAGACGCACAGACGATTTTTCGCTCACAACCAACGGAGCCGTCGTCGGCGGCGGGTTTTCTGCGACACGAGCTCTTTAACGCTGTCGCGTTAAAAGAGAAAAGGGTCTGCTACTCTTGGTTGGTGTACGTACACGATATAAACGAACTAACATCATAAAGACCGACTATTCACAAAATCAACGGTTTTCTCTGCATACGTGAGTGGTTTGACAGGTTCTTAGCGCTCACCTGCAAAACAGTGAAAGCTCTTCGAGACAAATCGGGGTCATCGGCGTGTCTTCACTTGGGCATCATCGTACGCCACTTGTGCAACACGTGTACGTGCTTTGCTAGCGTTTTTTTTTTTCATTCTGCCGCCCGCGACGAGATATGTCTTGCATTTTGAATAATTAGTCTACGAATTGTAGAATATATACTGAGATCATAACCTTTATTTTTTAATGAAATATCAACCACGCAGTCTTACGAATTGCTTATCTCTAGTGTGTCGGGACATTTTTTTTCTTTCTTATGCCTGGAGGATTTACGAATGCCTTCCAGCAGTACCTTAAGTCTGTAATAATTGAAAAAAGTGCGATAATCTTTTTTTTAAGGAACTTGAAGAAATCTCTGAGTTATAACTTTCCTCCCTTTTTTTTCAACAAATAGGTTCGGGAAATTTTTTGGTGCATCGACGTGAAGCAAGAATATTGTAGCGGCATAGCAACACATCTTTTGTTAGTGCCTTCTACGGTAGTTAAATGGGTATGATTTGCTGCTGAGAACGAGTTGACTGGTTTGATTCGTGGTGTATGCGGCTGCATATTAAATATGAAGCGAAATTCGGAAACACCCATTTAATTTATTTGCACATCTTGGAGCACTGGGTGAACGAAGTAAATTCCTTAACTACGGCGTTCATTATAATTTACAGCGTTCTTTCGTGTTCTCAAGCCTCAAAATTTATGCTTCAAATGCGTTTAGGTTTGCCAGAATGTATATTCTAGTGACGTGCCTGGACGCTTAGAGAAAAGCTTCGTGTAATGACTGCTTATTTGTTAGTGTCATTTTGTGAGCTGTTCCGCTGTGGTGGTTTGGTGTGTGGGCTAGTTGCAGGTGCTTAGTATGAGATCACTGTACTGACTTCAAGTCACCGCACTTGTTTTGTGACGGGAAACATTTTGAAATAAGGCTCCTGTGTAGAGGATCAAGAGCTAGTCAAAGAAATTATATGCGCAAAATTAACCAGAGCACAGATACCCAGCGCCTCGATTCTAGGAGGCATTGGGTTACTATATACGTATAAGACGGTATTGAAGCTCAGTAACAACTGTGAGATTAAAACCCGTCAGTAAATTACTTTATGCTCTAATTGCCTTATGCCAACCTTAATGATCACTCTATATTACCTTCCACTGGAAGAAGAAGAAAAAAGATGTGCGCTGCTTTATAACGTGCTTGTAGAAACGAAAAGAAAGTCGTTTTATTCTTTCAATGACTTGCGCTCGTAGTGCCTTTGCCGTATTTTATAGTCGATGCGAACGATGCCACTTACCAACAACTACCTGAGTATTCGTACGGTTTTATACGTTTCTTGCGACGACCTTGTTTTCGGCACCACCGTTGAGGGTTCTGACCATACTCGCAACGAGCGAGCCGTAAATCGTGCTCTCCGGCGTACACACGTGCATGCGGTGAAAGCTACAACGAAGGGCCTCTTGTCTGCGGCCTCGTCTTGGTGTCGCGTGGACTGCGGCAGCATCGGAGTAGTTGTAATTTAACTTGCCTCAAGTAATCCAGTCAGATCGCGTCCTGCTTTACACGAAGAAGGGTCAGGTGGCAGCAGTGTCCTTTTTTTTTTACATGTACTCGGAAATTTTGTCGTGCATGTTCACGACGAACGCACAGTGCATGCAAAAAAAGGTTAAATACAAACCTATGACACTTGATCGAACCCATATAATTACTATGTTCACAAACATGGCAAAAATTTGTTTCAGAGAGAAAATATCGAATTTTACAGTTTAAATTACTGTGTATTATAGAGAGATTTTTTTTTCGATAAATGTTCTGCTCTGTACCATCGCGTCGAAAAAGTACGACCATTGTCGACGGACACAAAGTTCAACATTTGAAGCACGCTTCACAGCAGTTCTTGCCCTGCGTCGACTTAAAACACTTCTTATGCAAATACAAATACAGCGAAAGAAGTTGATGCGCGCGCGCGTAGCTACAGTGGTACATGATTTCTGGCATCCAGCGCGCTTGCGCGTCATCCGACAGTTGATGTGGGCCATCACTGTCGCTTCACTAGTGAACATAGCCGCCATATTCTGAACTGTGTATTGCAATGCGAGAAAGCCAGCTTCAATTTTTCTTTCTTCATTAGCTCTAATCACTGGTTATTCTTGATTGATTGATATGTGGGGTTTAACGTCCCAAAACCACCATATTGTAACAGGGAGTATTTAATAAGTGAACGCCGGGTGGATCACTGGTTATTCTTGATTTATTGATATGAGTGGTTTAACGTCCCAAAATTACCATATGATTATGAGAGACGCCGTAGTGGAGGGCTCCGGAAATTTCGACCACCTGGGGTTCTTTAACGTGCATCCAAATCTGAGCGCACGGGCCTACAACATTTCCGCCTCCATCGGAAATGCAGCCGCCGCAGCCGGGATTTGATCCCGCGACCTACGGGTCAGCAGTGGAGTATCTTAGCCACTAGACCACCGCGGTGGGGCTCACTGTTTATTCTTCAAGATGTCGCAACCTGTAGTTCTTTACACATATACAGTGTCGCAAATGGTCACAGATTTGTAGCATTCGTGAAGCTATACCCGAAGCTGATTACGTATCCAAAAAATTTTCGCCTTCAACCGTCGAGGTAGTGGTAATTCTCTCAGCTTCTCAATTATCTCGTAACCAATGCTTCGGGGACAACGGGGCCAAATTTTTTATTCAATGTTGGAGGACCTAAATTCGTGGTAAAATAAAGGTGTTTATACTACGCGGGATGCCTGACGTTACATCGTACGTGTTTATTTACGTGATTCCCGAAATGTCACGTGACTGCGCCGTTTGTGTTAAACATGCCGAAAAAATCGGCGTTTTAAACTTTTATTGCCCTCGTTTCTGCAACTACTCCTTGCCCCTGTCGACCTCCATTTTATTCACGGGTGGTGCCGTTCCCGCTTGCTATCTTCGTCCGTCACTGTCTGTAATTGGGAGAGGAAACCCACCGGAAATGCGGCCCCCACGGCGTTCCTCGATTGACCGTTTCCGCACACCGTGTGTAGTTGCGCGCAGTGAAAGCACGCTTGATAGATGTGCGCCGTAGGAGCGGCTTAGCGCGAAGCAGATTTCCCGACGGGGAGCCCACGAAGACGTCGGCTAAGTCATTTATATCCGCGTCCGTTGACCGGAGGCTGCTCCGAGATTGAGTTTGACAGACGTCGTTATTGGGGCCATCCAAAGCGATTCACTATAGCTCAGTTGTGGTGGCTTCTGGATGTTATCTGCGATTGAATCCTTTTTGTACGACGAAGCACAACTTAAGCGAATTTGCGTATAACAACGACAGCACAGCTCACACCTTGCAAAAACAATTTTATATTGTGGGAACGTTAATATTTAATGACAGCTCATTACTTTATTTCAACTACGTTGTAAGCACTTTTTGCCATCTCCATTTAGATGGTCTGGGAGTAATCTGGAACTGTGGCGTAGTGTATCCGCAGTTTTTTTTGTTTTTTTTTTGTTCAAGAAAAGTTTCTTGTCTACGTGAATACGGGGTCTAAAAAAACTTTTTTTTTTCGTCGCGTCATCATCACACTCATAGTGACTGTCCGAATGTTAGCAAGTCGTTTACTGAGTCCCGAATATATCAGTACTTGTTTTGCAGCGTAAACTGGGTTACCATGGCACTACGCCATAAGACTTGCAAATCGTCATAAGGCGCTTTCTTGAACCATTGAATGACATCGCGATATCATTGAATATTTCTATTTGCATGCCGTGGCCTATGTTACATCGTCCGCAGCTCATGTTCTCGCCGTATAGCGGTGCGATAGAGTGTGAAGCTCTAAAGACGAATAGGGGAGCACCTGAGTAATTTTCGCCGTGTTTGCATGTCGTTGATGTAGTTTAGATAGCTGACACCAAGCAAAGATTTGGTGGAATGACTTAGGCCAGACCAGGGGTTAAAAGAGTTTGTCAATACTGAAAAAAAAAGAGAGACTAAAGGATAAAAAGGTTGAATAGGAATAACAGCACCAGATCTTATATGTACGTACTTTCCATAACTTAAAAAGCGCACCCAATGTTCCGCTGCAAGTTATGTATCTCTTATACATAACTTGCAGCGGAACATTGCGGAAAAAAAAATGGTCGCATAGTGCTAGCTCACGTGTGCAAGAAGATTGATTGATTTGTGGGGTTTAACGTCCCAAAACCACTATATGATTATGAGAGACGCCGTAGTGGAGGGCTCCGGAAATTTTGACCACCTGGGGTTCTTTAACGTGCGCCCAAATCTGAGCACACGGGCCTACAACATTTCCGCCTCCATCGGAAATGCAGCCGCCGCAGCCGGGAATCGAACCCGCGACCTGCGGGTCAGCAGCCGAGTACCTTAGCCACTAGACCACCGCGGCGGGGCAATGTGCAAGAAGATGAGCTTATCGTATAGGCGCTGGATAAACATGCACACAAACGAGATAACAACCGGAAACTCGAACTGTAGACTATTCTGGAGAGCCTATATACAATCTTGAGCAGCGCGATTGTGCTGGTTATGGGAACTTTGATATGATATGTGGGGTTTAACGTCCCAAAACCACCATTTGATTATGAGAGATGCCGTAGTGGAGGGCTCCGGAAATTTTGACCACCTTGGGTTCTTTAACGTGCACCCAAATCTGAGTACACGGACCTACAACATTTCCGCCTCCATCGGAAATGCAGCCGCCACAGCCGGGATTCGAACCCGCGACCTGCGGGTCAGCAGCCGAGTACCTTAGCCACTAGACCACCGTGGCGGGGCTGGTTATGGGCACTTAAGGTCCGTTATGACATCGCGGAAACGTGTTGTTTTCGTCAACGCATTGACCTTCAATACCCGTAACTCAGCTGTAGAAGAGGAATTTACAAAACAGCTGTATGCCAAGGATGTGGGGCTCGTTTGATGACAATTGTTGTAGCATTACAGCTTCGGGTCGCTGTCACATTTTTTTTTCTGCCAGGATTGCTGGAAAAGCCACGTTGCTTATATAGTCTTCAGTGACATCTATGTGCCTCTCAGAGATACGAAGGGTCAATAATTACATCGAAACTACGCGTAATGCTATGGGAACAACGCATGCGAGTTAAAGATAAGAGCTTCCCGTGTGCGAATCTTACAAGGTCCACCTTGACAACATATCGGTGGTCTGCTCTTGTCAATGATTATTTAGCGCAACTCGCTCATGCAGTTGCCCGACAGCATTGTTGGAATTCCCTTCGATAAAGCAGCGTTCCCGGCTTTACAGTCGCTCGAAAGTCTCGAATAAAAAACGTGGCGTGAATCAAAGTGTGATGACACGTGTTGGGATGTATACGACTCTTTGCGTCCGACAGAATTACCTCGAAAGTGGTTGTTTATGTCTCTGAAAGCGTGACGACGCCGCTGAGAAACATGAGAAGGGTGCTCTCGTGTTTCCTGTTCAACGTTTTTCGCGCGCTTATACGATGTGAGTAGTCCCGAAGGACGCGAAATGACCCATTGTACGGGACGCATGCGCACTCGGCTCGAGGAAAGAAAAACAGCTTCCTTATTTCGCCAAATGAACCGAGTGGGCGTCAAATAGACTGCCCTTAAAAGAAGTTCCTCTCACCGCTTTCCGAGCCGTCCTCTCTGCGAGTCGTAAAATCTCCGTTCGTTTCTTTTTCTCTTTACGAATGTTGCCACGGTTATTTGTATTTTCTCGGCGAGATATACTATATAGTGCGGCTTGTAACAGCGTTGTGTGACAATACGATGCGATAAATGGGAAATCTGTTCGCGTTACTTAAATTTCTAGTTGAAACTTGGCTCACGTCGGTCGGTTATTTCCTTATCGAATTTAAATAAATGGGCAAGTGTCCTGCGTCGCCTTTGGAGTGGAATTGTGTTCCGTAAGTGAGCTCTAATCTGCAATTCATACTGTGGCTTCTGTACAACGTTTTACGCTTTGCGTCGCTATGGCATCTTACGCTGGGTATACGTGTGCCGTTATTGTCGAGGAAGCGCAAGGAAGCGTCCTTCTTGTCCTTTTGTCGTCGTTCTGCTCAAGCGCTGCAACTATATTGTCATGTCATGCCAATTAGCCCACACTGCCACACTCGTAAGTGCGACTCCGGTTTCGGAGGCTTTCGTTTCGAGACGTATACTGGAGCGCTTGCGGAACACTTTAAAAAGCTCAAACATATTTCGGTAAGAGGCCAATGGGCAGATAGGCTGCCATGAAGCGGCACTTGGCGGATGATCATGTGTTACTTTAGGGCGTTTATTCACTCACTCACTCACTCACTCACTCACTGAATCAATCAATCAATCAATCAATCAATCAATCAATCAATCAATCAATCAATCAATCAATAAATCAATCAATCAATCAATCAATCAATCCTCGTGTCATTTGCTTAACAAAAATTTCAAACATTTTACGAAAAGACAGCTGGTTTTCGTGGATCGTCTCATAATGTCTACTTCCATATTTGCCTGCACGCTCCTGTAGAAAACGTTTTCAGCGATGGTGATGGAGCAACAGGACGGGCCGGCCGTCTTTGGAATCACTGCTTCGGTTTATGGCATTTCGTCAACCGAAATTTGGCTGGTTAAACGTCGTTTGTATAGGGTTAACGTTTAAAATTTCTACGTTGCCTCATCCTCACATTATATATAGTTTGCGAAGTTTTGTTTCGTTCGATCGGCTTTTCAACAATGGCGCTCTCAAGCACCGCTCATAGCAGCAGCGGAAAACAATGATGTGATGCAGCGCTGGAAAAAAAAAATAAGATTATACACGCATGCCCTTGGAGTTTACGGTCGCGGGACTTTCGACATCCATTTTCTCTACACGGCGTATACCTCGACCCGCTGATCAAAAGGCACGCGGTTGTTTAAAAGGCTTTCGAGCCTCGTTCGGTCGATTACTGCCGTAGCGAAACGCCGGAAGGGTACCAAGTGCAAAACGTAATTAACCTGGCGTAACCACTTTGCTTTGTCGAGCAAGGCGGACTTTGCTTTATAGCGGGTCACGTGACTGACAGACTTGATGTGGTCATGCGGGATTACGACAGGCGTGCGCGCCCCTGCATGCACGATAAATCATCCGCTACTTCAATGCAGCCATAGAACGTTCTTAAAGTGCGGTCGTTGCATATTTCGCGATGGTATAACACAACCTACGTGAAATGTACGGATGTCAAACAAAAGGAAGTCAGCCGTTACAGTTTTTTTTTGCATTTTCTTCTGGCGATTGTGTTTTGATAAGCTCCTGGTAACCACTCCCAGGATATGCCCCGCCATTGTGGTCTAGATGATGATGATGATGATGATGATGATGAAAGAACCCCTGATGTTCAACATTTCGGGAGCTCTCCACTACGGCGTCTCTCATAATCATATGGTTGTTTTGGGACGCTAAACCCCACAAATCAATTAAGCAATCACTCCCAGTATGGTTAATGTTTTTCGGCAGGAGGCATTAACTGGTATGCTCTTAGAGAACAACATACCAAAAAAAAAAAGTTATCGCCGCTCATGTAGATTACGATTGCTTGACCTCACTCGTATAGTTCGCACTTTCCCGGATCAGCCGTGTGCACGCTATTACAAGCGCTTCACGGGCTGTTGTAATAGATTTCGGGAGCAGACGCACGTGGGTGGTGCAGTTGCTAGTGTGCAGCGGCATCGTTAATTGTGTGCAGCAGTGTGAAAACAGTCGGGATTACCAGTAGACCGAAAGACCAATTTACTGAACTTTTTTTTCCCGTCTGGCATTGTATTGGCTGTCAGATATCACGTGCTGTCTGAGCGATATTTGAATGGCAATGTTAATTGGTCCAGTAGACGTGATCCGCACGAATACGCTCAACCTAAAGAGACAAAATTTTTTTAGCGTTTAAAATAGCCTTTTGCTTACCAGAGCGCACCCCTTAATACCATCGCTTCAAAAAGAAGGTAAGCACACTGGTTATGTTTTCAAAACTCGTTTCAAGGACATAAGCAATGACATCTAACATTCATACACTCCCACTACCTCTTATCTGATCCGCGTGCACTTAGCGTAATCATGTCCTTTCTGGCTTCTTTTTTTATTTCTGTCTTTCTTCTCCGAGAATCTATCTCTCCACGAAACCGTTGCTCACGAGACACCTGCTTCTCGAGCGGAACTTCAATAAATATCCTTATCTTTCTCTAGTTGCATATGAGGTAGTGACGTGGGCTTGTTGGTACGTGATATATTTTTTTTTTCATGAGGTTGAGCGCGAAGAAGTACAAGGGCAAACGTGTGAAGAAACGTACAAAAGGACAAAAAAAAAGACTGAACTGTTGGCATCACTAGAATTTTATTTCTAGCATAATAAATTCGATTGCATTATGCAAATGAGTAGCCGTGAGCCTTTTGTCCTTTAACTGTGCGACTGTTCGACGCCACTGTTCGCTTTTGTCGGGTAGGTACCTCCGCGCGTAGCGACGGCAGCTGCAAGCAAGCATTCACGCCACCAACCGCGCGCTGTCGAGTGCGCACCCGCTCGTAAGCAAGTCTTGGGGCTTTCTAGTCTCGCTGTTGTTTCTGCCGTTTCCCCCTGTCGGACGTCCCGCCGGTGGCAGCCGACTCGGTCGCTCGCTTGCGTGCTGGTCTTTAACGAGGACTCCGTACGTCCCTGCGGATGCTGCGCAGACGAACGTACAGAGAGAAGAAAAAGGGAAGGAGTGAGAGGGTACACGATAGACTAGGTCGCTGCAGGAAACATCCCCCTCTCTCTCTCGCTGCTTTCGAAGAGCTACGCAGCACCTACACCTTCTAAGCCAGTCAGGTCCCACTGAAGAGACAAAGGAGTCGCCGTCGTGTGTCCGCGCATCTGACAGGCGGCGCCGAAAAGCAATTTGCCGTTCGCGCGCGCTCTAGCGCACCTTCTACCAGATGACGTGCCCGTCGATGTCTTATCAGCAGGAACTCGGCTTCGTTGAGTCTTCGGTTGTTACTCGGTTATTAGAATCGTGACCGCAAAGTCACGACATACTCGTAGGGTTTGACCTTACACGTGAATGTCAAAATGTTCAGCGTAGGCGTGACCAGATGGATGTCTCGGGGTCTGAACCGCCGTGCTTTTGATTTTTAAAGATTGCATGCATATATATTCACGCACGGCACGCATAAAGACGCCCACGAACATAAAGAAGTGTTGAACCTGCCCCCTCCTTTATACCGAAACAGTATATATATCCTGGTTACACTCTTGTGTGGTTTTGTTCCGAGATGTACACTCTAAACGAAAAAAAAAAACGCCTAGGTGAGAGTTTTTGGCTTGTCCTCTAGAACACT
The DNA here is from genome assembly GCF_043290135.1 of Rhipicephalus microplus. Lineage (NCBI taxonomy): Eukaryota > Metazoa > Arthropoda > Arachnida > Ixodida > Ixodidae > Rhipicephalus > Rhipicephalus microplus. Next base: position 286,401,035 of record NC_134700.1, read on the forward strand.
CCCGTCTGTACATCTTCATATGCCCACCGAACTGGGTGTAAATAAAACGCCCACGGAAATGCATACATAAGAAGTAGATTGGGCATAAACTTTACCCTCATTGCGGATCAGGGAAAGGAGCGCGGGGTTTTCTCTTTCTTACATGGGCTCATTGTTTAGGTAAATATAACCAGCTATTTGTTGCTAATCGCAATGCAGCTGAAAACGCTCAAATGTGGTGGTTAAGCGGGCTTTTTGGTACGTGCACGTAGATCATCAAACAGCGCAGAATCGGGACACCGAGAATAAACCACGCAATGCAGACACTTGTTAAAAAAAGAAATTAGTGCATTGTGTATACACGAAAGTTTGTGATGATTGTGATGATTGCATGAAGGAATACTAACGTGACGTTTTGTACTTGTCAAGCGTTTAACTTATGCGTTTAGAAAAGCTTCAAACTTTTTAGGTGCTATCAAAGGTACTGCGTTGTGGCAAACTACTCTATGTCGTTTAACTAGTGCAACACTTGTTTCAACGTTTTTTTTTTAAATTTCGGTATGCCTTGTTACTGGGCGATCGTGGTGCCACCACGCCAATTTTTCATTCTTTCTGCCATCAGCGTGGCTGCTACTCAAGAACACAGCCAAGGTCAAATCGCGCTGCGTCCTGAATTTCGTTTCGTTATCATCAGCGCCACGACACACCTACAGATCATACGGTTACGTAAGGCGGTCAAAATTTCATTGTTTCGTGACGTCACCATAACACCCACGACATCTGGTTTGTGGTGACGTCGTCGTAACTTCTATGATGCCAGATTAAGTATTGCGAGAGCAACAGTTCTAGTAAACTGAAATGGTCTTATAACAACCTTGTTGTTGGTGAGTATACTCGTTTTATGTTCGACAAGCATGCAGTAGTTTCTGCATACAACCTCGCACTTTCCTTCGTACGACCTATTTTTATTTTGTTAGCTTCTTCATTTCACGACGTGTGCTCTTCAGTTTCTTCGTTGCGGTTTTGCTCTCATGTTGTTGGCATACGTAATGTTGTTCGTGCCATGAAAACCGTTTAGAACCTCTAAGTTGGAGGTGATTGATTGATTGATTTCTGGGGTTTAACGTGCCAAAACCACCATATGATTATGAGAGACGCCGTATAGTGGAGGGCTCCGGAAATTTTGACCACCTGGGGTTCTTTTAAGTTGGAGGTGTGCAGATGCTCTATAAAGCGCACTATCGCTCAGTCGCTAAGAAAAGAAAACTAGCGATAATGAAGAGAAGGCTAAGTGGAACTGCATTGTTGGGTCTGTTTACGAGTTTACTTGGCGTCAGTGTCGTACTGCCTGTTGGAAGCGTACGCTGTGAAAAAACACGAAAAGCGGCAACTGAACAAAAGAAACGGCGCAACTCCATTTGTCGTTTATTGTTTCTCCTAACAAACAGCTACGGCTGCGAAGTGCGCTCTGCTTGACAGTTCTTTACAAATGATTAGTCGAACTCAAGTCCATACGGAACGACGGCGCTTTCATTTTTGTCTCTGTATATTATTTACCACTCTACGACGAATATTTGGAAGCGTGCTCGTATACTTTGAACCGAATGTCACTGATGGGTCTTTGCTGCACTTACTGCCAGCACTCTGCGGCCTTAGCAACAGGTGCTCCTCGTCTAAATGGGTCAACTTCGCTCATCCGCAGCAGTACACACTGGCGGCGTCGATTGCGAAATAGCCTCTTATTTGCGAAGGCTGGTTGCTTCATAAGCTGCAATAAATATCCATCATTGTATCAGCAACCATGAATATATCAACAAGAATGCATCAGGACAAGTCTTTAGGTTGAAGGAGAGGTGAGCGGCCCGATTACACTAGAACCTAAGGTTTACTTTTCAATTGTGATCCAAGGGGCTTGCCTACGGAAGTGAAGTGAAAGCCGGCTTGCGTGTCCTGTATACGCTCTGTAATGATCTCTTTCGGTTCGCTGTTTCAGTTTACTGGAAATCGTTCGTTTTGTGTGTGCATATGTGCATGCATGTCTGCGTCTCTGCAATGTGTCACCTTCAAGTGTTCTGGCTTCGGCGTTATGTATAGTATGATGCTCTCACTTTCAACTGAAATGAATTAAGAATCCCATGAGTAGAATACCTTATGCACACCTGCGTGCGTGTGTGCATACATACATACATACATACATACATACATACATACATACATACATACATACATACATACATACATACATACATACATACATACATACATACATACATACATAAATGAGGGGGATGACCAAGGCAAATAAGTTTAGCACGTAAACTTCTGTTTCTCAGACAGAGTAGCCACGAACATTTATATGTGCATTTCCCTAGTATAATTCTCACTTTATAGATGAAAAACAATCCTCTTGTTCAAATTGGGAATCGGGTCCAGAAACGCGCCCACAAACCTTACATTACTGCGCTTCCTTAGGAGCAAAATTTTTTTGAGGTGCGAGATTCGTCATCGGTCTCTTAAACAGCGCCATTTTTGAATCTGGCAAAAAAGTACGACAAATCACCGTTTAATAACTGACAAGCTCGCAAAAAGAAAAGTTACGATTTGCGAATACGTAGGATTGCTTGGTTTGTATTCGAATATCACTCATCAAGTGAACGACGAGACAAGTCGCATGTTCTCATCCCTCGTTGTTCTTCGACGACTGTGTCTTGTTATCTTCGGGCTTTGACTGAGCTTTTACCCTCGTTTTGTGCGCAGCAATCGCTAGAGAAGTCTGCACGCAACGCCGCCGACGAGGTGGCCATCAAGGGCAAAGGAGCCGTCAAGCTGGGATGGATCCAGGGAGTGTTTGTGAGTGGCGGACGCACCTTTGCTCTTCTTCTTCCTCTCCCAACAGTGCGCACGTGTAGTACTGTTGTTCCAAGGGAGTGTTTACGCCTCGTTTCACCCAGAGCTGGACTGCAGCCAGTGTCGCTAGGCAGTTTAAAAGAACACTATACTGTTTGTAGTTTTGGACAAAGCCCCGTTGAGTAGACAAACAGGTTCGACGCTTTTCTTTTCTTTTTTTTTGTGTGTGTGTGTGCGTGCGTGCATGTGCCGCAATTGCGGATGGCACTAAGATTGAAAACTGCATGTCTTGCCCTTCCGGACCCGTCCGCGCTTGCGCCACAAAATGCTTTGTCGTTATCATTATAAAACAAAATAAACGGAGCATTGTCTTAAGTAGCCCAGGTCGTATGTTGTGTGCGTCTCCTGTCTTGTTATTAGAAGATGATGAGTACTCTGTTCAATTTAGAATTGAACAAGACAAAAGAAATTGTCTTCCCGGTACGTAGAACAGCCTATACCGCCATTTTGCATAGACGGACGTGACGTCATAGTACAGGCATCAGACGCAAGTGACGCATTATGGATTCCGCCTTTCGCCGCCTCTGCTGAAATTCAAGAAGAGGCTCATCGACAGCTTTCAGTGCTGCTTGCTGAAACTTAAGAAGAATAAGAAGAAAAAGGAGGAGAAGGGGCTCGCCGACTTTTAATAAAAGACATGATTAGTGCGTATTATACAGGGTGGAAAAGTCAATGACTACTTTTACAAAAGGAAGAATATTAGCCTCAAATATGGGCGTAATATCGATCTCCCCCTTCCTTATTAACACCTTCTCATGGATGTCGTTCTCACGCAGGTGCGATGTTTGCTCAACATCTGGGGCGTAATCCTGTTCTTGCGGCTGTCCTGGGTGGTGGGACAAGCTGGAATCGGTACGTCTCTGCAACCCTGCACTGCCATAGAATAAATTTCCGGCTACGTACTCGAAACGACGAATGCTACCGATATAAGATACCGATTAATTCCAGCAAGGCCTTTCGCTTACCTTGCTTCCAGTGTCAGCTTATGTTCTTAGTTGCACAAAAAAAAAAAAACAGTGTCACCGCCGCACTGTTTTACGATCCAAAACGGCGTTATTCCTTACCTATACGAGTGTGCAAGGCTGTGTGCTTGTACACGTGTATGTATTATACAAAAGGGAAGAAACATTCAGGTGGATCTTTAGTGTAACCTCTATATACTCAAAATGTAGCCTTAATTGAGCATAGATTGCGTGCTCTGAGTCACAGCTTCTTACCCCGACGACGTGTCCTCGCTCTCCAATCGTTCGTGCAGGCCTGGGCTCCGGCATCGTCATTCTTGCCTCCGTGGTTACCATGCTCACAACGCTCTCCATGTCTGCCATCTGCACAAACGGCGAAGTTCGAGGAGGTAAGAGCGTCGCCCTGTATAGTGGACGCAAGCCCTTTTATCTCCGCAATCGGGTATCCTAATTATTTACTTATGCCCTGATAATTTACTTACAAATGCGTCATTAGTTGCTTTGCTTGTTCTTATTGAACTGTACATCGCCTAAAAGGCCTAGGGCTTAGCCGCAATGCACTTTTTCATTGGGCCAGATACTAACCGGAAAGGCTATTGCACAGACAGATTTTTGTGGATTTTCTTTCGACACTGATCAATAAAACGCTTGCTTGATTGATTGATTGAAAAATGAATTAATAGACTGCCACCAGAAGCATCACTTACAGTGGAGCTGTAGGATGTGCTCTTCTCCACCGAGCTTGTCTACGAGGCTGCATATCCACAGCACGCTTCACCTGCTTTCACGATAGAGTGTTCGCATCACGCAATTTGCTCTCTCCCGCAGGAGGCACGTACTACATGATATCTCGAAGTTTAGGGCCCGAGTTTGGCGGCTCCATCGGGCTCATATTCTCGCTGGCCAACGCGGTGGCCATAGCCCTCTACGTGGTCGGTTTCTCGGAGACCGTCCGGGACCTGTGCAAGGTGAGCGAAAAGATGGATATGACGTGCGTGCTATAATATATCACTTCGGCAGTTATTAGGGTGGAGGCGATCTCGCCTTCTGTTTCCATTGTTGTTAGTGATTTTTTCGTGCCCATACTTTCGATGACTTTTACGCGTCCAACATACTCAGTTTTTGGAGATTGGACTAGGTCCGCCATATAACGGGACAGCTGTTCGTAATATCTGCAGCCAAATTTATGGAAGAGGCGTGCGCCCTCCTGCCGTTTGCGTTATAAGAAGAGCTTTTGTTTTAGGTTATTCAATAAGTGCGGGTTAATATTCATGTGCGCTGAGTCTGAGTGGCAATATACGAGTATATACAAGGCGTCCAAGTTATGATGCAGTGCGATTAAAAAAAAAAAAGGAACGGCGTTACGCGAAGAAAAGCTAGTGCATATAATTCCCAGTGTACTGTATCAACCGCTACTATTTTTTCGTTAATGAAAATTAATTAGTCATAATCATATTTGTCACTCAGAAGGTACTCACCTAATTATCAATATGTCAATGAGGCAGTTGTGCGCATGTTGAAACATCTGTCTGTGCTACTTTGAACAACGTACTAAATGCGCGCTCATTTTTTTCCTGTTAATAAAGAAAGCCCGCGAAATATGAAAGATAACACGTGAAATAGACCGCTGCGCGCATCGAAAAGAAACGCCCTCAAGCAAGATAGCCAGTAGCAATGAAGGAATTGTAGAAAGAAAAGATGTACGGATCGCGCTATCTGCGACTTCCAGTCCGAAGAGACGCGCCACCTTGATCTTAAAGAACTTTTTTATATATTACTCTATGCTTACGCAGTCAAGCTGTCATCGCTCTAATCGGAACAGTGATCCGGCCGTGACCTGTTGACCGGGGGATATGTATCGTGATAGCGACTTACAGTCAAGCGGAAAGAATCCCTGGAAAACGGCGACACATGTTGTTGGCACCCGATTTGTATACCCTTGCCGAAGTGCAAAACGCTGTCTTTGGCAACGGAAAAAAGGCAAAGCGGTTCCTTCCAGTGAAATGATTTGAGGGCGCTGCTTTATTTCGCGGATGTGAGCGCTGTCACGTGTTATTTTGCATATTTCGTGGGCTTTCTTTATTCACGCCGACAAAAAAATGAGCATGCAATTATCGCGTTGTTGGAAGTACCACAGACAGATGTCATTTCAACATGTGCGCATCTGTCTAGTTAGCATTTTCATAATTAGGCAAGTACTTCATGAGTTATAAATATAATTGGATTAATTAGGTAGTAGTCATTAACGAAAACTTAGTAACGGCTACTTCAGCGTACTGGAACAATATGCACTAGGTTTGCTAGGCGTAACGCCGTTCTTCTTTTTTTAATTGTGCTGCGTGATGATTGGGACGTCCTGTATGTACAGCTTGATTGCTATAGACGTGCACTCTGTGTGAATCGATGGTAAACTTTTACGAATTTGTGGCTGTGCAACCACGTCAAACTGGTTCGATGCTGGTTATGTTGCTGGTGTTTCGCGCCATGACACGGCCCCGCTCTCCTTCTTTGCTCACCGCGCACAGCAACAAGGCACGTACATCGTGGACGGTGGCCTCAACGATATTCGGATCGTGAGCGGCGTGACGGTCATCTGTCTGCTGGGCATCGCCATCATAGGCACCGAGTGGGAGTCCAAGGTGAGCATCCGGCTCATTGAAGTGAAAAAAAAAAACATATCGAACTTTGTGAAAATTGACCGTCGGCTTCGGCGGTGTCAACGCGAGTGGTACGAAGGAACATCGTCAAGTGATGACGTCACAATATGACGACGTCATGACGTCACAAGGACCCCAATTTGTGGCTTAACCATGATGACGTCACTGTGACGTGATATGATGACGCCACCGCGTGATATCGTAGCTTGGTCAAAGTTGGTCCGATGATCCTGGAGGCAGTGCGAAACCACGATAGATGCAGAAAGCTTTCGGGAGGGGGCGGTAGTAGTACATCGACTGAGAAGGAAAAAAAAAGATGCTTTCACCTTTGAGTAGTCTTAGGTGCATGCGTAAGGGAGCCTGTGAGTCTTCAACCATTCTTTTTTAAGGTGCAATGAAACTTGGGAGTATTGTTCCAACGTTGTTTAGCGTGATTCACCTAACCTTCCCCGCATCGCCGAGAGAACTTCGCGTATTGCCGGGCGAGTGGAGTCTTGTAGAGCGGCCCTTTTTCCTAACCGTGTCGTTTGGGCCGTATGCTGAACGCAGGCTCAGATGGTGCTTCTGGTCATCCTCCTGGTAGCCATGGTGGACTTCGTTGTCGGAGCCATGATTCCCCCGAGCTCAGCCGAGCAGTCCAGGGGTTACTACGGCTGGAGCAGTGAGTACGCGCGCAGTTTAAAACCCTGTGCGCTTCGACAGAAGGGCTACTTGCGCCATCAAGTCCGCTGTATGTGTCACTGCGATGAAATGATTAGACTCGGCAGGCTTTCTGCTGACACCAGCGCATGATGTGCGTGTGTGTCCTCGCGAGGGATTCGATACGGTTTCTCGTGCGAACCGATCATGCAGCAAGTGCATTCGGCATAATCACGATGGCATCAAGTTAAGATCTTGTAAGGCAGAAGCCCGAGATGGTTCATAAAACGGGAAATTTGACCGCCGGTCGGCTTCAACACAAGTGATGGCAAAAAAAAAAAATCCCCGTTAATCGATGACGTCACCATACATAATCATGACATCACGATTGGCCAAAATGTGTGACGTCATCACGACGTCGCGCAACGTGGCGTCACACGATGACGTCATCACATGGGATCGTCGCTTGGCCATAGGTGGGTCGCTCTTGGGAGCAGTGCGAAACCAGGTTGCGTGCATGAAGCTTTCTAGGGGGTAGGAACGGGAGAGTATCAGTACATCAACCAAGAACAAAAAGTTGATGTCTTTTGCCTTTGTGTCGTGTTAGGCGAATGCGTATGGTGTATACCCTTGAGAAATTTTTTTTAGGGACAACTTCGCACATCGGTTCCCCAGTAAGTACAGAGTACTATAAATTGTTTGCATTCTTTTTCTGCACTCACAGCGGTCGCGTCGCAGTGTCCCAGCTTCGCAGCGTGGAGGCCTGCAGCTTCCATGGACGCTTGCTTCGGTTTCGGAGTCGTCCGATTGCCGGGCGTTTAAGTGAAAGGATTCGAGAGAGAGACATTCACTTGACGTACATTTAACAGTTAATACATTATTATTATTATTATTATTATTATTATTATTATTATTATTATTATTATTATTATTATTATTATTATTATTATTATTATTATTATTATTAGAGCAAGGACGACACACCCGTGACTAATGAAACGCGTTTCTACACGCAGCCGCCCTAGCGCTGGAGAACGTCGGCCCGGACTTCCAGGAAGGCGAGAATTTCTTCACCGTGTTCGCGGTCTACTTCCCGGCTGCCACGGGTATTCTGGCCGGGGCCAATATCTCCGGCGACCTGGCCGTAAGTTTTTCGACTGCTATGGTTCTGTCGTCGCTGATTGCTTTTTGATTGATTTATGCGTGTGGTTTAACGTCCCAAAACTACCATTACGATTATGAGAGACGCCGTAGTGGAGGGCTCCGGTAATTTCGACCGCCTGCCTGGAGGTTCTTTAACGCGCACCCAAACCTGAGCACACCGGCCTACAGCATTTCCGCCTCCATCGGGGAATGCAGCCGCCGCAGCCGGGATTCGTTCCCGCGACCTGACTGATTGCTTTGCTAGAACGGCACTCGCGTAATGTCTGTGACTCTTGATAATCACCGAAGCGTGATTTCCGACTCGTGTGCGCGTGGACGCCACTCTCGGTCCGCGTGGTTTCACTCTCGCATCCATCCGTCAGAACTGATATGTTTATCCTATTCGTGTCCAAAAAGGTAATGGCACCTCGCGAGGCGAAGAATACAGATGTACGGCATAGAACAGGAGCTCCTGATCAAAGACAAGATCACTGCTAATACAAGTACGCACTGTGAATACTGCATGTGTGGGCCCGATATTGCGAAAGATATCGTGGCGCGTGACAAAGGAAGGCCTATTTCATTAATATGAAACAATGTGTTTGTGTCAGTAATGGGGCAATCACCCCACATAGAGCAGCTATACAATTTTTTAAGAGCGTGATTACATAAACGTGTGGTTATACCTGATTGTTCGGCGCAAAACTTAACGGCGCACCGGGCTGCATTTTATAGAAGAGAACTTCTCTATATTTGCAAGTTGCCACTCTTTGCTGTACATCGCCAATATAGTTTAGTGGTTATAGTGTTCGACTGCAGACCAGAAGGTCGCGGGATCGAATCTCGGTCGTAGCGGCCGCATTCCCGATGGACGTGAAAATCCCTGAGGCTCGTGTGTACAGGTTTAAGTGCATGTTCAAGAACTTCAGGGGGTCGATTTTTTCCGGAGCCCTTTACTATACGGCGCCACTGATATTGTAGTTTCAGAACGTTAAACAAAAAGTAATTACCTGTACTTCTCGTATCTTCGCCTTAAGTTTCGTCACTGCCTCTATAGCACAGTATGGCCCCGCTGCGGTGGTCTAGTGGCTAAGGTACTCGGCTGCTGATCCGCAGGTCGCGGGATCGAATCCCGGCTGCGACGGCTGCATTTCCGATGGCGGCGGAAATGTTGTACGCCCGTGTGCTCAGATTTGGGTGCACGTTAAAAAACCCCAGGTGGTCGAAATTTCCGGAGCCCTCCACTACGGCGTCTCTCATAATCATACGGTGGTTTCGGGATGTTTAACCCCACATATCAATCAATACATGGCACAGTGTGAACGAACTAGCCCAAATACACGTCTAATTAAGATGCGATGTTCGCTTCTGCGTAGCCACTTTCTCGTTTAATGTATTTGCGTGATTGCAGGACCCCCAGACAGCGATTCCCAAGGGCACGTACCTGGCCATCATCGTCACGACCATCTCGTACGTGTTCTTCGCCATCGTGGCCGGATGCGTGACGGTGCGTGAAGCCAACGGGCTCCCAATGGAGAACGGAACGACGTTCGAGGACGTGCGCAACTGCACCCTGACCGGAGGATGCGAGTACGGTCTCCTCAACGACAGCCAGGTATACGTGCTGTGTCATTCATTCATTCATTAATTCATTCATTCATTCTTTCATTCATTCATTCATTCATTCATTCATTCAAAGAGTTCATAAGCTAGTCCGACTGCTCGTTTGCGCAAGTTCTTAATAACTGCAGCTCGTAGGAATTGAGAAAGTTAATAAGAAGCACTTCATTGAGTGATTGATTGATTGATTGAATGTTTGATTGATTGAGTGATTGCTTTTTCGTGTTTGCGAAGATGCGTGCTTTGCCTTTGTGTGAGCTTGACGAAGTTGTTAAGAACTTCTTGCTGGGCGAGTTGGCACATGTCTGTGGTATGGAACCTTGCGCATACAATGACACGAACACAGGAAGTAAAGAAGTGTAAAGAAACGCCCTTTCTGCTTACGCTTCTTTACTTCCTGTGTTCGTCCGATTCTATGCGCAACGCTACATACCCCAGAAAGGGTTTTTCTTCGAAATAAATCCGCATGTCGTTAAGAGTGTACATATGTTTCTGAGGTGTACATAAGGGGTGTGGGTAACACTTATTATCGCTTGCTAACGTTGATAAACATAGTAAGATTTGCGCACGTCATGCAGTATTTCTCTTATCTGTTTCGGATTCATGTTTGAGGACCTGTCACATACGTGTCGAATCACTTTATATTGCAGTCGAGTTGTGGTGCGACTCACAGGAAGTGTATATTAACTTTTCAAAAGAGATACAGTTGTTGATGTATTCAGAATTTATTTATTAAGAATTGAAATACAAGTGATACAAGTGCATGTGTTATGTACAAATACAGAAGGAGGTCTCAAAATCGCGAGACTGTGAGTGAGACCTCCTATAAAATCATACATGAGAGATACAACGCAATATGAATGCCTCTGCGCTCTAAAGGAAATGTCGTTTTCAGTAGACGCGTTGTTTCGCAACTGTTTGGCAATTGCTAGACATTCTGCATATGTTTGCGCAAGTCAATGTCCCAATGCGTGTGACGACGTGGCTTGCTGCTGCAGGTGATGGAGTTGATATCCGCGTTCGGCCCCCTTGTGTACGCCGGCATATTCGCCGCCACCCTGTCCTCTGCTCTGGCTAGCTTGGTCAGCGCCCCCAAGGTCTTCCAGGTGAGCACGGCGCATGCGCGCAAGTTCGCCATTATCTCATTACGATAAGTTCTATGCGATACGGAATAGTTGTAACTACATGGCAAGTGCCTCAAGTCATGGGCAGCGTGTGCTATAGGGACGCGAAACAGTGGTCGAAACTGTCACAGCCACGTGAGAAACAACATTTAAAGGCTGCCTTTATAGACTGTATGTTTGCGTATACTATGGCCGGAGGTGGTAGGTGTGGGTGTGCGGGCGTTAGGACCCGTTTATTCTTAAATGAGTACTGATACTAATGTTAAGGTATTTTCGGATTGTTGCTCCTAATAAAAGCGCGAGAACAGTAAATGGGGTATTGTGATGCCTGGGAATGCATAATACGCAGGGTGTTTCTTTTAAGCAATACAAAACTTTCCTTACAAAAAAACTATAATAGTTTGGCTCTTGCCGTATTTGTGGAGAATTGCCGAGACGAGAAAAATTTGCCACTGATTACATAACTGAAAAACGATTAACAAAAATATTTCAATTAACTTTTTATTATAATTTTTAGGGTGGTTGTTTATGTACAGGGAAGTTGTTTTACGTCACAAATTATGGCTAGCCTAGATTTTAAAAATGGAAAATATTGCGCGCAGTGTAAAAGGTCTATCACCGAATTTCCGCACCACGATGCGGGAGAAACCGAAACTAAGCGCACCGGTTGCGCCGGAAGGGTGTTGCGCCACGCTTGACTGCTCCTTTACGTAATTCGAATGATGGCGCGCCATGCGAGAAACGATTTCTCAAGTCTTGCAACTCGCTGCGATTCACGGTGTAAATGAAAAAAAAAGATCCCAGCATATCCATGGAGTGAATGATGATCAGTGGGTGAAGTGTCCATCCGTCCGTTCGTGTGTCCATACGTCCGTGTTTCCGTGCGTCCATCCATTCGTGCTTCCGTTCATCCGTCCGTCTGTCTGTCCATGCTTCCGTCCGGGTGGACGGATGGACGGATGCATGGACAGACAGGACGGACGGATGGATGGACGCATGGACGCTTCGCTTCCCTCATCATCATTCACTCCGTGGTTATGCTCTGAAAACCACCAACGCCATCTAGGTTTATTATTCCCAAGTACATACACACGCAACGCCATCTGTTGAGCAACCGAAACTAGAGGTGGCTACATACTACTACTACTTCTACTACTACTACAAAGGAGAGAACGAACCACGGCCTAATGGGCTTCAGCCCTAAAAAAAAGGAAAGCACACCCGCATTGCGTTCCAGCGTGACGCAACACAGACACCGCACTCACGGCGCACCAAGTGCGTTGTTTTCAGTTTCTCCCGCATAGCGGTCTGAAAATTCGACGATGTATCTCTCAAGATACGCGCGATATATTAAATTTTTAAAAAGTTAGGCTGGCCATAAATTCGGACGTAAAACAATTTTTCTATAGAAACAAGCACATCAAAATTGGTAGTGAAAAAATTGATTGAAATATTTTTGTTAATAAATCAATTCTCAGTGATGTAATTCGTCAAAAATAAATCCACCTTGGCCTAGAAATTGTCTGCGCAGAGGGCAAGTGCGTGATTATTGTAGGTTTTTAAAGTAAAAGTTCTGTACTGCTTAAGAAAAAACACCCTCCATATGCATTTATTACATATACCTTTAAAAAAGACATTTTAGGTTTCGATATCCAGGGGTGGTCTTGCCAGTGGTGTGGCATCGCAGTGTGACGTCACGAGGAGATCGTAACTCGCGACGTACTAGCGACAGATCTGTGGTGCACGTTAATAACGATCGTAGTCCAGCGACCCAGACAGTGCGATTTAGGCCGCATTCAGCACGCCGTGTGTGCGGAATCAGTGGAACTTGTGTTGACTTTCAGTATCGTGTCCGTCGCAATGCTCTGCGACGAAAACTTAACATCAGTGTAAATAAATTTTACACGTGTTGGCTGACTCCGTTGTAGAAAGAGTGTTAACACTGTTCGCGAAGGAAATGTAAAATGTTTCTTTGGCGGTATCTGAAAATCGTGTCAATACTCCCTTAAGACGCACCACCACCCCACATCGCGCGCCATTGGCCACTCGCGCCTCCTTCATTGGGAGCAGCCATTGAGTGGGGGAGGGAAGGTCATATGTGGTGCGGCCACGAAGCTTCAGGATAAACAAACAGGCCTTACCGAAAAACAGGCCAGGAACACCAAGAGTCCAGGTGGTGTTTCTGCAGCCCCTTTCAACTTCTGAAAACGTGCTTCACCGCAGCACATGTAGGCTTTGCCTGATAATCAAACTGCGCTGCGACGAAGCCAGCGGTAGGAAGTCTTATTTACGAGATTTTTTGCCAACGCCGCACTCGGACGCTTAGAAACGTACAGATCATAACAGCATGATTCGTTATTTAAAAGGATAATAAACATTAAACAGTTAGCACGAAAGACTGTTTGATCACCCGAATGGCCATATAAGCGCTGTAACTGAGGCAGGACCTATCCGCGGTGTGTTGCGTGTGACGTGCACAGGAAAAGCTGTACGAACGTCTTCTCGACGCTGTATCTTGTTTATTTTACCGGGTACACTTGAATGCGCGAGTTATTCTGATTCGAACAATGTTGCCACCATGCGTATTGGACCAGTGAAGAAGTGAGCAAGGTGAAAGCCATCGAAGTCGCTGTTCGCAACCTTCCGTGTGTGTGGATCAGGTCGGTCTAGCCTTGTGTTTTAATTTACAAGACGGCGCACGGCTCTCTCATTTCTCTGTGCCAAACGAACGCGATGCACCGTTGTGACGCAGGCCTTGTGCAAGGACCGCATCTTCCCGCACATCGAGGTGTTCGGCAAGGGCTACGGCAAGAGCAACGAGCCCCGACGTGGATACCTGCTGGCCTGCGCCATCGCGCTCGGATGCGTCGCCATCGGTAAATGCGACCGCCAACCTTCATTCGCCCGGTTGTTCGATTACACAGCATTGTTTGGGAAACGTGGTAACGCGGCTACTGAGGGGCATATGAAGCAAGGATATTACTTCCAGTAGATAGCATAGGCAAAGACGAGAACGGTATCCCACAGGTTGCGTGTTATTATAACCGACGCAGAGACTTGCGACGGCATGGAAATCGGGGCTCTTCTTTCGTCATTCCCACGTGCCCGCTTTTGAAACCAAAACCGTTAACCGTTTCCGGGGGGGGGGGGGGGGGGGGGGGGAGGATGGGTGATTCTTAAATCAGAGAAAAGAAGATAAAAGTGAGCCCCGTAACTTTCAGCATCAGAGTACGACACCTCAACAGTGGCTCACGAGCGAAGGGGATAAGGAGGGATTAAAAAGGATAGAATGAGAAGTAAAGATAAGATAGAGAAAGATGGGGACACGGTCGAAGCAGTCCGAGGACGGGGTACCACTCAGCGAGAGCTTCGCGGCGTCAGGATATGGCGGAGGGCGAGCCGATCGGCCAGAACGGCGCCGTCGTCGGAGATCGCGGGGGCACAACCGGTCGACACGGAATCCAGCGAGCGAGTCCCCGACTGTCGACGAACCAAAACCGTTTCCGAAGAACTGGGCCCGTTCTGTATTAAGCTGCACGGTGCGTGGCTCAGCTTAATTTTCCACCCTTTGTTTGGCCTAGGGTGTCTCGGGGGCTTAGTCTATAGTCAAGTGCGCAAAACTGCTATTGTGCTCTTTCGTGTAATTTCGGGGGAACGGTTTCCTCTGAGGAATCCAACAGCGGGCCGAATGATGTTGAGCGAGCATTTTTTTTTTCATGTTGCGCTGGACTATCGAATTTCGATATATATATATATATATATATATATATATATATATATATATATATATATATATATATATATATATATATATATATATATATTCAGATGTGGCTTACATGTGAACCATGCAGTAACACCCCCCCCCCCCCCCCCAAGAATAAAAAAGCGAATATGACAACGGTGTGGCATTCAATGTAGTGTCCAGGACAGCACGCTAGTGTGCACGTGGTGCTTGCTTGTGTGCTTTGTTTTTTTTTTTCGGGCTGTCAATTACAGCGTTTTCCGTTTCGCCACGCACGACGCAGGCGAGCTGAACGCCATCGCTCCCATCATCTCCAACTTCTTCATGGCTGCCTATGCGCTCATCAACTTCTCCTGCTTCCACGCATCGTACGCGAAGTCTCCTGGTGAGTCTTTCATGCCGGCGCACATCGACGGAACTTTGTTTGGAATCAACTGTATACTGGTAGAAACACTTGAGCGTTTACTGAACTTCTTAACTTGATATTGGTGTACCCCGCTGAAAATTGAACGACATAGCGCAGAGAATATTTTTCACTGCGCGTATTGCGCTTTAAGCAGCATAGAGTTTCTACATAGCCGGAGGTCTTGCAAATTGTGGCCGTAGCAGTCTGGGGCGGCCTAAAAAAAAAAAAACGAGGTCTCGAGTTCGATTTCCGGCAGTAGCGGCTGCATATACGGTCTATTAAGACTAATAATAATAATTAAAGAGTATGCCTTCTTTTGTTTTGGAGCGCTTTGACGAACGGTATACTGCGGGTTGATCTCGCAGTGCTGAAGTTCTTTTTTTTTTTGGTCATTAATCCTAATGAATCACAAGAAAATTTACAGACAAGTCGTCTGTCCCGTCACGTGCTCGTCAATCACTTGCGCAGTGCACTGTGTAACTCGAAGTCACCTACAGTCAATGCTGTAACGATGGACGAAACAGAAAAGCGACGCTTCCAAGCATTCTCGAGTGTAGTAGTTTAGTGCTAACTAGCCTGAAGTTTTAATTTCGCACAACTTGAAATGGAGAAGAAACAAACGAAGGCGCAGCAAAATGAGACGTTGCGTTATGGTGTACTGTAACCTGAGGGGCTTCCAATCAAAATGAGAAATTTTTAATTGGCAGCTTTTTGGAACCGACCTTGCCTCAACGCTAGACCATGTGAAACGGCCCTATAGTTTCTCTCTTTGGTTTATTACGCTTTTTTTTTCAGCGCTATAGAAAGGCCGCCTAACCAAACTACCGTTATAGTTAGCTATATGAGCCTTCAGTTATGGCCTGAGACGAGCTCGCGCCTCTTCTCACACGAGTTTTATGACGCAGCCAATTTCATTAGTGGCGGAGGGTCATTTTATTTCGCATTCTTCGGTTGCCCGCACAATGCACGCGATAAATCTGGAAGAAAGGTCGTATGTCGGCGCGTTTCACGCGAAATTTAACTATCGATCGTGCCTTAACGACCTCCCCTGTGACGCAATGAAGGTTGTCGCTGCGACGCGAGACCGCTGCCAGTGGCGCAATAAAGAAGGATGGTAGGGCCCAGTCTTCTTGAACGTTCTGAGCACCCACTTGAGAACGGCACGGTTCAGTAAAAGTCGGGCGAAACGCGAGGGAATAGCGACGAGGAAGAAACTGAAGGCCGCACACATTATACCGTTCGCTTTTGACGTTTCTTGGAATGGCGTCGCTTTTGGATTTTATTTAAATTGAATCGGGCGCCTTCGCCTAACGGCCAGAACAGCGGCGCAGTGACGTGCGAACATTCGCGAGAGACGTGTTTACCAGCCGGCATGTCACGCGTGGATGTTCAACTATGAAATGGTTCGGAATCTTATCAGTAAGTTGTGGGCCTTCTCGTAAGTGACCTCATCTTCTTGCCCGAGCAATACAGATTATTATCACTTCGGGCAGCTCGACTAATCTGCCTTACCTAGCTGCATCTCTGCGTATACGTACTTTCCACCATCCGGTTACATCGATCTAGCGCTGAGTTACCGATACGACCGTTGTGCTTGCGCGTGTGATAAAGTTAGCTCTGTCTTCACGAGGATGAACGTATCGTGCACGATCTCTACGCATGCAGTCGAAGGCGATCGTTGTCGCGGAAAAGCGTTCGTTAAGTACACACGCGTATGTGCGCAGCTTTTCGAGCATGACGTCATACTGTACTTGGCGAACTTGCGGCCTTACGCGCTATAGTGAGACTGAAGCACTCTCATCGAAAGTTGTGCTCTCTGGTGCATGATGATAGCGTTCAAGTTCCGCCGTAGCCCAGCTTAACAAAATTCCCTAATTATCATCGGTTAATTTAAGTTGGTCAGTCATGAGCTAACCTCTTTAATCATCAATGGCACGCGTCGTTCATTGCCAAAACAGTACGGAAACAGGCAGCCCACTGTAATAACAAGCGCTGGTAAATAGTCAACATATCCTACCTACTGCCACGCTTGTGACTAGTCAAAATTTCTCTTGCAGCAACGGGCAGCATTTCCCTGGGTAACCTTCTATAGCAGCAAAAACAAACAAACAAACAAACAAGCAAACAAACAAACTACGCAACGTGTTTTTATATAGCGTTTTTTTGCTATCAAAATTTATTATGAGTGCACGCTAACTAGCCCATCGGTGAATTTTACTCAGCTCCCCTTTTCTCAAGTTAACAAACATGTCTGACAACCGTTAACGCCAATTTCCTACTTTTTTGTTCGAGTACGCTATTTTTCTAGAATATTTCCTAAATAAATTGTTGGTGTCCTTGCACAAATTGTGACGCAAAAAAAAAGTCGTTCGTTACGCAACCTGACCCAGGCGAACTTATGGGTAATTCATGACCAGGCACAAACACCGGCGCCTGTGTTTGTTTTCACATCTATCTGATTGATATGTGGGGCTTAACGTCCCAAAACCTCCATATGAATATGAGAGACACCGTAGTGGAGGGCTTCGGAAATTTTCAATTAGGTTTGTTAACGTGCCCCCAAATCTGAGCACACGGGCCTACAGCATTTCCGCCTCCATCGGAAATGCAGCCGCCGCAGCCGGGATTCGATCCCGCGACTTGCGGGTCAGCAGCCGAGTACCTTATCCACTAGACCGCCGCGGCGGGGGTTTTTCACATTTCTGTCAAGTGAAGCCAGCGAATACAAAATTTACGAGTTGATGTGCTCTCTGGAATGTCCATATATTTTTTTTTCTTTCGAATACGCCTTCTCCGACTCACCGCAGGCTTCCGTCCGGCCTTCAAGTACTACAACATGTGGCTCAGCCTGATCGGCGCCATGCTGTGTGTGTTCGTGATGTTCATCATGAACTGGCAGACGGCGCTCATCACTTTCGCCGTCGTACTCGGCCTGTACATCTACATCAGCTACCGGAAACCCGGTGAGTCGCTCGCGGTGAGAGTGAATACGCTTGCATTCTTTGAAAGCGAAGAAAAAGTATCGGGAAACGCCTTTTCACTTCAGCTAAAGAACTCGTTGGTGTTTAAGTTTATAAGCGTGAGTTTAAAAAACTATTGAAAGTTTTCCTAGATTATGATGAACGGGACGTCTTAATTTTGGGAACTGCCACCTTCATTCCTTCTGTAAGCTAAATTGACAGCGTGACCAGGATCAATGAACTTGTACAGTGGGATCGTAGGAATTAGGGTCATGATCATTATTTAGAGTTTTCTCGACATGCCGTCATGATATTTTCAGAACAGTTTCTAAATCTGGTTTCTAAGAAATGGTCCTTGAATATAGTAACTTTTAAACCGAAAGGAAAAATTGACAGAGTGTTCTTCCGCTCTGTACTTGGAGAGCTCGGATGTGCATTATGGTTTCTAGAACCTTGTAACCCCCGTTGCGCATCATTTTTGTTCTGTGCGAATGTTGAGTAACAGACTACAAGAAAGTCAGCTAGTCATGGTTGTGTGGACCGAGCAGCATTTCATTTATGCGCAGACAGCGCACGCCGTTCTCCGTTGCCACAGTCACGCATTGAAGTTTGTCTTCACTGCACTTAGAGACATGTAGCGGCGAAGCAAACTTTCAGGACTGCTTAACAATGTATTGCAACAAAACCAACTTTTGAACTATCTTTCGTTGCCGCAGCAAAGTATGCGAGGACTCGAGACCCGCTCATGCCGAAGAGTTGGTGTCGTAATTATCTCTAAAGCGAAAGACTTGGATGCCTAATTAAACGCGACAGTTAACTGGTGGCGTTCGGTGGTGGCGGCATCAACACGAGTGATGCAAAATATTGTAATGGCGTGGTGGTGTCACAGGTCGCCGAAATTTCTGACGCCCCTGCGGCACCAGTGTGATGCCGCATAATGTGACGTCATATTATGACGTCATCACATGACACAGTCGTTTGGTCAAAGGTGCGCTGATCACGAAGGCAATGTAAAATGAAGTGAGCTGGATTAAGTTTACAATGCCTCGGATCCCGGAGGCTGTGGAAAATCGCGTTATGTCTTGTACTGAGACGAAATAGAAGATGGCTTTCGCCCTCGATTTGTGTGAGGTACCCCGTGAGTTCTTATGTTTCAGTGTATAGTTTCAAGTTGTTCAATACCCAGGTGTGTTATTTTTTTACGTGTTGACGCTGAAACGTGTGAGTCATCTCCGCATTGTCCTACAGATGTAAACTGGGGATCTTCGACGCAAGCTCAGATCTACAAGGACGCACTGAACTCCGTCTACCGCTTGCAGACCGTACAAGAGCACGTGAAGAACTACAGGTACGCAATCCAGTTGGCGTGATGGTGCGTGTTTTTTGTACTCGCCAGTTAGGTTGCTGCCACAACGGTACAAAGTTTTGTCCCGGGACTACATGTGGACCCATATTTTACGCTTCGCCTTTTTTTCTTTTCTTCTAATGTGTAGTATCGCTAGGTGTATTCCGTGACGAACGGTTGTGTTGTCCGCGATCTCCGATACTAGCATTGCTCTCGCCGATCTGTGCCCTGTGCTCGGACTCCTTCGACAGTGTCCCCCGTTTTCCCTCCTGTGCGGCAAGTGCCCCGTCTGTGTTTTTCTCTTTCAACTATTCTTCTTATCCCCTTTCCCAACGCGGGTTTTAGCCGCGTCACCGTATTCGAAAGACAAAAATTAGCTTCTTTTTCTCTTACTTCAAGATCCACTTACTACTACGAGTGTGTATCAGTCGCAGAGTGATTCCTATGGAACTACATAGAATCCTGGCGCAGATCTCATAGCTGTAAACTTTTTTCCCTCCAATTTCTTATACTCTGTTAACTGCAGCCCAAAGTTTGTACTCGTCATCGTTAAAAAATGTTGAAGGTAACATTTTTTACAGAGAATGCGAGAGACGTTAGTGCATCACTTCTAATGACTCTATTTGCAAAGGGACGTAAGAGCATGTTGACTCGGGTGAAATCTAAGTCGTGAGGACACCGTGTCTCGATAACACAAGCTTGATCACTTCTTCAAATTTACGTATGGTGCAGTATAGGAAATCCGGACCTGCAAATCAAGGCTCACATGTCTAGCACGTTTATCTCAATCGATTACTTACGTACGCGTTTAGCAGAGCTGTCGAATCACGTCGCGACTCAAAAGCAAAGAGTTTTGTCCCAGGCAAAAATCAGATAGGCAAAAATAAACTAGGTTCTTTCCGAGCATAGAATACCGCTTCCAGCTGAGTACGGCTGTTCTCTCCAGGTATGGTAATTAGCGTGGGTTCCAACTGTGATTTATTTATCAAAAGATTTCATTGCCCAGTGTCGCGCTCTCGCTGAAGGTAATTCGATGGTACACATGCAAGCGTGCGCATGGCGTATTAGCATAAGGGCTGACTGTTCTTTCAGCTGTTTTTATTTGCAAAACGTACGTTAGTGGCCGGTGTTGTGGCCCATTTTATGTCGCCTACTGCGTTAGCGTAAGAAGCATATTGCATACCTTCGGCGGATTTGTTTTTCTTATACCACTCGCCAAAACCTGACCGCTTTCTCCCTTCTCGAAGCTATCGAAGTTAACAGGAACAGCCGAGCATTTGTTATCCTGGTCTTACTTATCGCGCGGGCGTCTGTCAGTCAAATATTTACTCCA
The DNA here is from genome assembly GCF_043290135.1 of Rhipicephalus microplus. NCBI lineage: Eukaryota > Metazoa > Arthropoda > Arachnida > Ixodida > Ixodidae > Rhipicephalus > Rhipicephalus microplus. The sequence goes on from NC_134700.1 coordinate 286,421,855, forward strand.
TAGGTGGCGCGGCAACTCTTGTGTCGCCCGGCGGCAAGAGAAAATCGGGCGGGGCAATCGCCTGCAAATTTCTCAAGGCTAAACCCGCCGGAAACCTACAAAAACCCCATCCTTATCTTAATCCTAATAATCAGCGTGCAGCGAATTTAAACGTTAAAGCCATGCGCATTGAGAGAGGCTCTGAATGTTTGTTCCAGGTTAAGAGGAAGTTGAACATTGGGATAAAACCTTGCTTGTTCCAGGTTAGAGGAAGTGGAACATTGGGATAAAACCTTGCTTTAAACGTTTGTAAAGTCGCGTTGTACGAGACGGACACGTCATTTCAGTAAGAACGTCTACTTTATTCTGACAACCAGAGAGTCGAAAATAGAGCAGGTGCACGCAGTGAACCAGAAGTTGCAAGAGTGCAAGAGACGAAGGAGAAACAGAGAGGAGAGCAGCAGGTTGCTTGGAAACCTGCTCCGCAATGTTTTTATGACCGTGGGGAGCGTGGTGGCGGCCGCGTCGCTACAAGTCATTTTGCGGGACGTTATCGCTTTACAAGTTTGTTTATACCGCTCCGGAGGTCCACGCTTAGCGATGCTGAAACGAAATCTTTATTAATCTAGAATGACCGTACATTAACGGAGAAGAAATTCCGCATTAGCCACGGAGGTAGCGTTCGGTAACTTCGGTACTACGTTAGGGCAGAGCGCGTCAGAAACGCGTCCTTGTTTGTGATGCACGCTGCCATGAGCAATATTGTGCGCCAACTAGCTCAGCAATAAAGCTTACGCCAGGAAAGCATTCGCTTTCTCAATGTACATACATGCGCTGTTCACAATAAACAAGGAGAAAAAATCAGGGACTTGCTGTATCTAAACTGAGTTGCGCGAAAAAAAATTGAAGTACAAAAAGAACACACCTGGACACAGCGCACCCTGGCAGTGTGCTGTTTTCTGTTCTTCCTTTCTTCATTTTTTTTTCGCGCAACCCAGTTAAGATGAATTACCAACTCGTCCAGCAGTCCGCGCTTCTCAAGAGTTACAGCAGCGGCAGATTTATACAGACGTTGATGTGGTTCCTCTGTGTGTAACTCATGCAGGCCTCAGATCTTGGTCCTGACCGGTGACCCGAGCCACCGTCCGCCCCTCGTGGACTTCGCCTACAGCATCACCAAAAAGCTCTCGCTGCTGATCTGTGGTAACGTCACGCCCGTAAGTACAGCCCGTGTGTTCGCCCGCAAAGTGAGGTCGTGTTCCTAGCGTCCCACGTCACACCAGTAACGCTGTAAAACTCTTTGTTTGAAGATAGTTATAGCGCGAGAAGAGAACGACGACGCAGAGACAAGAAGGGCACGAGCGTTCGTGTCCTTCCTGCCCTTCTTGTCTCTTCGTCGTTGTTCTGTTCTCGTGCTAGAACTATTGTCATGTCATACCAATTAGCCCAAGCTGCCACGCTTCTTTGTTCGAAATACGGCAGCGGTGTGTTTGATAAACTAAAGGTGCTTTAAAGAGAGCACGCAAGCTGCGTCGCTGCGAAGCCGCTCGTAGGTCCAGTAAGAAGGAGAACTAGCTTCGAGGTGGGCGTATAGAAGTGACCACGAGGCGATGACGCGCCTCATCTGAACGGCCAGCTTTTGGTCATTCTCGTCCCGGCGTGGGAACTAACGAGTTCTTAGAATCCAGCTTGAGGGGTACTCGACCATTATTTTTGCCAGAAGCCTTCATAACTATATTGCACCTGAACCTCTAATGCAAGTATTGTAAAGGTCCTTAAAAATTAGGCACAAAGATCAGCTCAGATTCATTGTGCCTTCCCTTCTGTACACTCTAAAAAAAAGCGAGTAAAAACGGTGTCTTTTTGTCCCACAACAATAATCGTCATTTATATTGCGTTCCATCCTTGCGCTATCGCCCCGCGCCCGGTACATTCCGGTCACGATCGACATGCCCATTATCAGGGTTACATTGCATTCTCGATAGGAAAGTGGCCACGAGTTTTCAAGAAAGGAAGCGCACGCAAGCCTGATGACGATTATTATTTTGGGACAAAAATACAACCTTTTTACTCGATGTTTCTTTAGAGTGTACGCATGACTAAATTGCGTGCTATGCTCGTATTAAATCAATTTAATCAAAGTGAAATTCTGCTGCAGTTGGTTCATTGTGGTTCATGGTCTCCATGGTCTTATCTTTTGTGACGTCAAGTGGGTGGGATGTCTGGTTTTCGCAGCACCGCCTGACGTACCGGTCGCGCACTGCGCTCACTAACCGCGCCAACGCGTGGCTCGAGCGGCGCAAGATCAAGGCCTTCTACATACTGGTGCGGGACGAGGACTTCACGCACGGCGTGCGATCCATGCTGCAGGTGGGTTGGTGCAACGCCACCTAAAGAAACTGTGGTGGTGGTGGGGATGAAGCCGATTACGTCGTCATGGTGACCGCGAATCGCGTGTTTAGAGCGAGAAAAAAAACGTCCCAGACTTAATTAGCCAGCGTGCCAACTTAATTAGCGAGCAAGCCACGCGCTCGCACCGCCTCCAATGAAGCACATACCAACTCATGTCGAGACTACACGCTATTTTTTCACAGGTATCTACAACAAGAATTTGCCCCCCTGGTGCAGCGACCACGCTTTAATTGATGACTTACCAATGCAGTATTGACGTTGATGTTTGTCGTTCACGACAAACACCAACGTCAATACTGCATTGGTAAGTCATCAATCACGACAAACATCAACGTCAATACTGCATTGGTAAGTCATCAATTAAAGCGTGGTCGCTGCACCAGGGGGGCAAATTCTTGTTGTAGATACCTGTGAAAAAATTGCGTGTAGTCTTGACATGAGTTGGTATGTGCTTCATTGGAGGCGTTGCCAACACGTGGCTCTCTCGCTAATTAAGTTGGTATGCTGGCTAATTAAGTTTCGTTACGTCGAGAGTGTTTGTCGTTCTCGATAAGCACTCTCGACGTAGTCTTTCGAGTCACGGCTTTCAGGGATGGCACTGGGGAGCCAATTGGTGGCCCTAGAGCAGGCCCGCGGCCTGCGGGGCTCTGCTGGAGGGCTCCACCCTGGAATTAACCTCGGTCTCACATCGTGCAGTATATCGCATCAGGGGCATATTACAACTTCGAAAGCATGGCGGTTGAGTTCCTTTTTTCATCTGACACAATTATTTTATGCCGGTCTTCATTAATAACAATTTACCGACGTTAATTACGTCCACGTCAGTAATAGAGCACGTTCCTTAGAATAGGTGCGAGATGCATGTTAATGACTGCTCTCCAGGTTTCCACTTATGGTGTCGACTTCACCTCTGCTTTAAGCCTATCTAAAAAAACGTGATTAGCTGAGAAATAATCGCAGGCATGGTTCACACCATACATCGTTCCAGCAAGCGTCCTTAAAGGAGCACTGACATCAAATTTCAACATCGAGATATGCCCGTCATTCGATCACTCGGTATGCGTAGGCCTTTTTGGCCAAATTTGAATGGCGTCCGGCGCGTCGAAGTTATTTTATTTCCACGCAAAAACAGCGTAGAAAAGTTAAGGAGGAAAAAAAAAACGAAAGATAGACTGCCCTGCGACATCGAAACTAGCGCTACGTGTTCGGTGTGATACATTCCTGAGTGACGATACACTAGTAACGATGACATCGACGATCTCCGAGTGCGTTTGGAGCCGGCTCCCAGCCATGTTCTCACTAGTGGCTGTGCTTGCTGTGTTGAAGCGTGCGTGCGATTCAGCGTGCCGCATCGACTGATTTGCATCGTGTTTCACTTAGTGTGAGTACGATCATTCAGAGCGACAATACGTGCCAGCATGTCGGGGAACCGCTGCGTAGTGAGAACCTGCACGTCGACGCGCGGAAAAAGTGGGAAGTGTGTGGCGTTTCATGCCTTTTTAAGCAACGAACCTCAACGCAGCCAGTGCGTTGACTTCGTATACGCGCCGTTGGACAGAGGGACTGGACGCCTTTGAAGAACAGCCGCATTTGCTCCTTTCGTTTTGCGGCGAGCTACTACAAGGTAAATCCTGTGTTGGCGGACCAGTTGGGTTCCACTGGCTGTACGAGGCCTCTTCTCGAGGCCGTGGCTATTCCTACCGCGTGCTCTATTGCAGCTGAAAGCAGTGAATTCACTCGCCAAACGCCCGCGACGTGAGGTGCGTAGTTGGTGTTCTTGAGCTCCGACAATACGGCCGAGACTAATAGATACATTGCATATAACGCGGAGCTTGTCAAGGAAGGATCGTCGCGAATCGCGGCGATACCCAATTCCGAGTTGCTGTCGTCATCACTTGCCGATGTTGACCGCGACGACGGCGAGGACGACGATGTTGGCGACAGAGGCACTTTCTGAGACACAGCTGGACTGACTGTACGTGCGGTCCTAGCAGTTGAAACGGCAGTGTGACGTCACCATTTTTTGTGAAAGCGACATCAGCTGTGAAGCGGCCTCGACGTGGCCGCGAGGTAGCTTTGCCAGCACTAAAATTTGGCGGGCTTTCCACCCATTTTGAACCGCGGTCGATAGCGAATATATTAATCAATATTGCAGATATTCATTCGTCCCTCAGATGTGTTTGAAGTCGTGAATCGCTACTAGGATGTCGATAGCTACTCGTTGACGCAAAAATTTTGACATGAGCAAATTCGGTGTCAGTGCTCCTTTAAAGGTGCTCACAAATATACGTGCGGTACGTGACTTCCAAAAGGACGCGTTGTCTGTTGCGTTTTTTCTTTAAATTTTAAGATAGGCATTTACGACCTCGTATTTCTTAACATCCGACAATTATCCAATGTCTTGCAACTAACTTCTGTTAAAAAAAAACATTTACCGCGTTGTGACCAAAATCTATGAAAGAGGTGCCAACCACTTTGTTTTATTCATTTTTTGTCCTACAGTCTTGCGGACTGGGCAAGCTCCGTCCCAACGTGGTGATGATTGGCTACAAGTCCAACTGGCAAACGTGCGACCGCCAGGAGGTGCTCAAGTACTTCACCGTCATCCAGTGAGTGATGGAGCCAGCTGCGCGACCCATTTATCGCTCGGCAGAAAAAAACAACGCCGTCTGCTGGCTTATATGGTGCACGTGTGCTGACGGCGTCATTCTTAGGCCATCTACATCGTACATTAGGGCGAAAGGCCTTGCCATTGCGCTGTTCCTATAGGAAACACGTCGAATAGAACGAATGCTTAGAAAGGGCGCGTTGAAGCAACTAATCGCTGAAGTCGCGCTCATAACGCGTTACTGCATGTTATCAAGAACAATGTGAGAGGACAATGGTAGATATAAAAGGTCAAAGTTTCGCCAAAAGGGGCGAGGCAATGAATGCGATAGCAATATATTCCAACGTTTTACGAATCAAGGATAGCATTTGTGGGAACAATAATAATTGTACTAAACATGCGCTTGCTAAATAACAGAGTTTCCTGCGTCGTGGCCACAATAGATGACCACAACAAGGCTCGTCCGTAGTGACGGCGTTAATGAGAAGCGCCTCCCGCGGGCAGCGCATGCTGGTACTAAGAAGAGCTATACATCGTGTGTCGCCGCTGGTGGCAGATGTGCAGAGCGCATCTATATTGGGACAGCTGCTCCAGGTATGCTTTTAGCACCGTTTTTGTCGTGTTGAGAGCGTAGCGCGTAGAAACTCCCGCCTGCTGCGGGGGCAAGAGCCGCGCGCTGATCGTTGCCACGATAGCGCCGGTAACCAAAAGCGCCCCCCCCCCCCCCCCCTTTTCGCTCACGAGATAGGCGCGCGCGTAGGCGACCCTGACCGATGTTCGCTCCCTCCGCAGAAAGAATATATATATATATATATATATATATATATATATATATATATATATATATATATATATATATATATATATATATATATATATATATGCGTGTGCGTGTGTGTTAATGACTGTGTTGGCGAGACTGTCCATATAATTGCTATCACAATGAAAGGCGTGTTTTTAGAGCAATAAAAGTATGTGACCTTGGCGCAGTTGGTATCTGATCTAGCGGACGCCGGCATAAAACAGTTTCGTGTTAAAAGATGGCTTTCGTTTTCGAGTGATCTAAGGCGCATGCGCGGCGGGCAAACGCGAGTTTCGCCATAGCCGAATACTGATTCCAGAGGTCTGTTAGCTTCATCCGCCGTCTCTGCTTTCCAGTGACGTCCTGGACCTGTACATGTCTGTCTGTATCCTTCGGCTGCCCGAGGGCCACGACTACTCCGAGTACGCGGACCAGGACACCGCGGTGGCCGCCAACGGCAAGAAGCTCGACATGCTCACCGTGCCGGGAGGCATTGAGCGCGAGAACTCGTCGGGAGCCTTCCCGCGAAACATTTCCAGCGCGCAGCTGTCTATGGGTGAGATACAAGCCCGATCTTTACAAGCGAGTCCACCGACGGAACTGTGCGACAATTTAAGGTAGATGAACGCTGATGCCAAGGAAATTAAATCCCTAATCACAGTCATGCATTGTCAGGAGGGCACATGCAAAATGATAGCATTTCGGCGTGTCTAGATTATTCGGTAGGTTTGTCAACGTTTACAGCCTAATTAGCTTAGATGATCGTGTTGCTATCACTTGTAACTGCATTCATTTGCGGTCCAGTGGTGAGAAATTACTTGCAGTTCAAGCCGAATGGGAGGAGGTGCACTCGCTGGAATGCCTCTGTTTTGCTTCTTTTCACATTCCTTATGCCTGAAGCGCTGTTTGGCGTACACAGAACTCTTGATTTTCACGCAAGAGAAGAGACTGCGCCCTGTTAGCGCGTAGGTAGTTGTGCGATTCTATTCAAACACCCTGGTTGTTCTTAAGTCCTCTTTCGGGCGAGTGCACCACGCAGAGGAAAAGTTGAGGGTCTCAATTTTTGCACTGTGGAAGCACGAGTGTGCGGGTGAGAACATGCTGGGTGGGTCACAACAAGCTGTCCCTTAAAAAAAGTAACTGTGGGTCCCATGGGTGGATTTGAACCAGCGCTTCTGAATGCAGAAACCAGGTGAACGCACCGAACAGTCGAACAAATAACCTCCTGTAACATATAGCGCTTTAAAAGTATTGGCGCATACGTCGCTTAGCAACACTTTATCAATGGAAGTAATTAAGGGTGATACGGGTTCTTTCTTCTTATGATTCGCAATCGCAAGACAGGGTTATGGGACGAGGTGCAGCCCTTCAAGGAGTCCCATGTTGCCGCAGCATAAATGACGCTCCTGACATTATATCTTACTTCACACTGACTGTACAAAGCTAAGGTGAGAGGCACATTCATAGATATCTATGCGTCTTGCCTCTCTTCCCGCTTCGCCACCTCTGCTGCCATGATAATACAGTGATAAGTTATCCTCGGCTCGGCTCAGCCCCGCGCACTTTCCGAGGCACAGCACTCGGTAGTAGGCCACCACACAATCACCTGGTTTCCGGCCCGCATGGGCTCAGAGGTGCATCTGACTCTTCCCAACGCCAACGAACTTGCCCATAACCGTGCGCGAGAAATCACGTGCCGCGGCGGTCCGGGCGGGTACGGAGGTGGGTTCGCGGATAACTTTAAATATCCACTTGGCACCTTTAACGAAGTGACGTCCCATTATCAGTTGTCTAGGCGGAAGTAACCGCTTCCGCATTCCAAGCTCACTCGGCCACAGTCGTTGGTTCTTCGGATGCTACAGGCAAGTTCATTCCCATCTCGTAGCACATTCAGCCACTTTGCTGATGGTATAACTCCAGGATGCCCTAGTTGTGAGGCACATAACTGCACACTCGCTCACATGCTCTGGCAGTGCCCGGAGTTACATGGCGCAAAGTTCAGCACAGAAGAAGACTGGGAGAGGGCTCTTAAAAGCCCCGAACTCTCAGTCCAATACTCGGCAGTCCAGGAGGCCTGCGAACGGGTGCAGAGCCACGGTCTTCCAGTCCTGGCGTGGACGCGGCCAGCAACTGCGGCGGACACCTCTTAGGAGGGCGTCTGACCAGTTCTCCAGGACCAAATAAAGTTCATTTCCCTCACTCATTCGGTGCGCATATTGTCACGCTTGTACTAATACGGAACATGACGGCGATGGTGAACTTTCGTCCCGACGATCTGTATACAAGAAAAAAGTGAGCTTTGCTTTTACAGTTATTTTCAACGGATTTCTCGCCAACTCCTTCCAACGTTGATGTAGTACACGAAACTAGGTCGCCAGCTCTTTTCCGCACTTGCCGCGCATTGCGTATGCGAGTGCCAACGAGGCGCCGCCCCACGCTGTCCACGCAGGTGGAAGTTCCCGGGAGCCCTCCCCGCCGGCCACTCCGCACATGAGTCGAGCGGTGGGCATGCCGGGCAACGCCTCCGAGAAGGCTCCGCTGGCCGAGCCCGAGCCTGCCTCGGTGGTGGTCAACGTGATGCCGCAGCAGCATCACCAGGGTGCCGAGGACACCAACAAGACGGCCGATGAGCCCAAGGAACTGCCGCTGTCCATCAACCAGTTCCTGCGCAAGCAGAAGAAGGGAACCATCGACGTCTGGTGGCTGTACGACGACGGAGGTGAGAACGAAGTTCACACGCCGTTACTATTGCGTTGACGATAGTTATAGCGCGATAACAAAACGACGACACGGAGACAAGAAGGACACCAGCGCTCGTTTCCTTCGTCTCCTTCTTGTCTCTGTGTCCTCGTTTTGTTATCGCGCTATAACTATCGTCATGCCACACCAACTAGTCAAGCTGCCACACTTCTATATTGCGTTGAGTCAGCTGTATTCGAATATGGTTGTCTAATTGGTATTCTAAAAATAATGTGTTAATATTACGAGAAATCGTGAAACAAAGAATGTGCTCTGACGAAGACAAACCTCTTGTCGGAAGGTTAACTCCAGTCACATTCTTTGCTCTGGTATTTCGCAATTCGGCGTACCTTCAATTATCTATGTTCCGCTGAACTTGTGTTCTACCTTGCTCGCAATAAGGCGAAAATTCGTTAACCGGCCTGTGTCGGCAAACCGGACTAGCACAAGATGCGCCCTCACACGATTAGAATCGTGATTACGCGGCACAAGCGCACAGTGCTCGCCAAATGGGTCTGACTCACGTGGTGTTCTCTGCAGGCCTGACGATGCTCATTCCGTACCTGCTGTCCACACGCAACAATTGGAGCGGATGCAAGTTGCGCGTCTTCTCGCTGGCCAACAAGAAGGAGGAACTCGACCGGGAACAGCGAAAGTGAGCATGCTGCCGCGGAATTCAAATCGGCACACGTTGTCTCTCAACGAACGTTACAGGACAGGCTGGCGCAAGTGTGTACAGGGACATCTCGTTGACGTATGATTCTGCGTGATACGTCCTGCAGACAATAGAGGTTTTTAGCAAGCTACGGAAATACGACACGGTTCCTTTCCGTATGCGCGTACAGTAGACAGTTATAGTTTGCCGTTAGTGTGATAGGGGAAGTTAAGGGAATGACGATACCGTGCAGCAAACGTTCGTTGCGGACAGCGTCATATAAGACAGTTATAGTTTACGGTTAGGTTAACGTGATAGAGGAGGTTAAGGAAATGGCGTTACCGTGCAGCAAACGTTCGTTGTGGACAGCGTATTATAGTTTAGCGGGATAGCATTTAAGTGCTCCAGCTGTGATGGTGGCGCCACCTATCGGATGATCAGTAAGTTAAAGACGGGGAAAAGGAAACGAAACGAGAATGTTTGCCTATGCCACCGCGCGAAGCATTGTTGCAAGTTTATTTTACTTCTAATAAAAGCAAATGAATATGAACCACGCACCAAATGCAAAAGAAATTATGTTGCCAATTCGTTTACATTGATCTTGTAGTTAGGCCTAAACGCGTTCGAAATGGGAAGCTATCTGAAAATATACGCCAACTTATTTGGAATACTCGCTCATCGAAGCTAACTGAAGGCAAGCGAAGCCGTTTTAAACAGTCGTTTCCTGCGAACAAGGTGAATCTTTCAACAACTACGCCAAACTCACTTTCGAAGCGGGCGTCCGAGAGCGCCGCCGTGTTTACGTACGCTTGGTACACTTACGCCAAGGTAACCCTAAATCTGAAAAGTACCGCGCGTACGGTAAGCGGTACGGGTACCGTACGTATCTGCGCACGCGCACTTCGATTCCAGTATCACGGTACGCCCGGTATCCCGGTAAGCCCGGTAAACTATAACTGTCTATTGTTTAGCGGAATAGCGTTTACGTGCCCCAGGTGGGATGGTGGCGCCACCTATCGGAAATTTGAGAAGTAAGAACAGTGAAAAGAAAACGAGAGTGTCTGCCTATGTCACCGCGCAAAGCATTGTTACAAGTTCATTTTAGATGATAAAAGTAAATAAATGTGGACCGTTCCCCAAAAGCGAGAAATTTTACCTTGCAATATTTGTTTACACAGATCCTCCAGTTAGGCGTAGACACGTTCAAAATGGAAGCTATCTCAAAAACTACGCCAACTTATCCGTAATACTCAATCGTCGAAGGTAACTGAAGTAAGCGAAGCCACTTTAAACAGTCGTTTGCTGCGAACAAAGCGTATATTTCAACAACTTCGCCAAAATCACTTCGAAGCGGGCGTCCGAGAGCGCCGCCAGGCTTACGTGCACTACGTACACGTACGCTACCACGGTAACCTTAAATCTGAAAAATACCGCGCTTACGGTAAGCGGTACAGGTAACGTGCGTATCTGTGCATGCGCACTTCGATTCGAGTTTCACGGTACGCCCGGTATCCCGGAAAGCCCGGTATCTGTCTATTGTCGGTATTTGTCTATTGCAGATTGAGAGTTTTGCAAATGAATTTTATAGCTTGCCTCGAAACGCTCACCTCACTTGCCAAAATTAATGGCAACATTGTGTGTGTGATGTTGAGTTTTGCATGGTGGAAGGGACGAACTGATGTGGCACTGCAGCGTCTGCTTGTCTGCTATGGACTGTGTGGGTTTGGCCGGTGCTTCCTTAGTTGAGCGTGTGATTTCCTTTTTCGTGCTGGTGGATGTGCGATAGGTGCCAAGTGGTGTTGCGTTGTGAGCCACACACGATTCGCCATATACTCACCATAACAGCGTAAGCGTTTTAGCCGATCGCCGCGGACGGCGTGGACAGGTAGTGCCATCTGGCGAGCATTATGTGCAATCTGGCAGGTTCCGGCGCCGTCAGGCAAATGTTTACGTCACACGTAGAAGTGCACTCGGTTGAGTCTCGGTTTCGGTATTGCGGGTTTTTTGGTAATTGAAAATTATTTTCGAATTTTTTGAGCATTTTTGTTATCGGGCGCGTGAGAAGAGTGTCTAAGGAACATTAAAGCACCATTAACCTGGCATGGTCAAAAAATCGCAGGAGTCCTTCAACCTTTAAGATTAGTCATCATGTTGTCGCAGGTCGCGTTAATTAGGGAGGCAATCGCCGGGCTAATTCCAAGGGCTGAAGTATCGGCCTCCCGAACTGCACCACGAAAGAGTGGACAATTTAGAAGTGGGCCTATTTGGCGCGCCAGCGGACGCCGGCTGTGGCCCAAAGAATAAGTCAGAGCCGAGAGCTGATAAACACAACAAAATGATATTCTCAATTATGGCAGATCAAAACGATACACAAATATGCACACTCGACAATCGTTGAATACGCACTACAATGCAGTCGCATGCATCGAACAATCAAAACACCTAAAGACTAAAGAATTCGAAAACTTATTCAGTCCAAAGTCCTTGGAACAAAAGTCTGAATGATACTCTTTCGAGAATCACTCACTCAAAGTCCAGCGCTGTTGTCGTTCCGCTGCCCCCGAAGTTTCTCTTCCAGAAAACCTCGCGTCTTCAATTGGCCGCTCTCCAAGTACCAAACTTCTTCGCCGGTAACACGTCGGTTTCCCACGCGCCTTCGCTCGCTGGCGGTAGACACACACTCCTGCCTGTAGCACGAGTCTTCACCCCTCAGGTGGAAATCCTCTTCTTCTCCTCCTTTGTCACTGAGGACAAAAGGCTTCGCCCACACGGCGGAAAGACCCTACGCGCACTTGCGCAAAACTTTCATCTTCTGCCTACGCACACGGGCGCGAACTTTCTTCTTCTCCTCCTTTGTCACTGAGGTCCAAAGGCTTCGCCTACGACACGGTGGAAACACCCTACGCACTCTGGCGCACAATTCCTTCTTCTCCTGCTCTCCCATCTCTGCTGCTCGGTTAAATACCTTTCGCGCTAGATTCCAGAAAATTCTCATCGTTTCGTCGGCGCGATACACAGCGAAGGTTGGGGAAAGCGCGAGACGGTTCGAAGGCCGTCCGCGACAGATGACGCAACTCTGCATCACCACGCCCCTTTCCCTCAAGAACTTTCCAGGGCTTGCTCGGCCGCCGATGTGAGGAGGTTAGTCGGCGAGACTACGCTTCCGAGAGGGGAGGGACGGCGCACCCGGGGAGCCTTTGGATGTTTATTTTCTTCTTTATCGTTGACTTTGAGGCGCCTCTCTGCGCTTGGTATCGTCACTGTCGCTGGAATTCGGCGGCGGCGCGCTTTTTCGGAGCCCTCGTTTGTGACACATGTCATCTTTACTAATAGTTATGCGGGTTTCATCGTCGTGTTTATTTTTTATTCGTCCTCGGAAGGCGGCATACGCATGGAGACGCGCACACTGAATCGTGGTCATTTCTTTCACAGAGGACGAACTGGGGGACCCGTGAGACAAGACAGTTAGGCCTGACTCTGCTATAATGTTGTAAACTATATATGCGCCATATTTTAGCTTTGCCGACCGCTGCCAGCATGGTGTCGAGAGCACCGTGAGGAATCAACAGTTGCCACAAGAACTTATAAGTGAAATCTCGACCACCCGTAACTACTGTAGCTGTGCTTCAGGAGCTGCAGCCCTCCGGTGTCCTTTTCGCAGAACATCGGACACCGTTTTCTCCTTGACTCGGGCGCCGATCGCAACAGTACAAATCACTGTGGTTTGATTTATCAGTGGTGTCTGTTTACGTTCGTGGAAGCATTAGATATAGACTACCGTTTTTTTATTTACTATATTTAGAATGGTTTGCATCTGGGCTAGTTGCTGATCTTGCATGTTGAATGGTTGCAGCAAAAGTTAGACGCACGAACGAGGGAGGGAAACACGAAGACTCTGCTAACAACTCTTGTTGGTCAACAATGTCTCTTTCCTGTGTCTGTGGGTCTAATTTTCGTTGCAACCACTCGACGTGCTTTCAGAGTAGCACAATAAGGCCGTGCCAGTCTTTGAGAGCGGGACGTCCTGATTGACTGGTTGCGTCATCGACTGAACGAACACTCCTTTTTCTATCATAGCAGAGTTTCAGGGTTCAATATGGTCAGTTCTTTGACGTTTTCGGTCAGTTTCAAGGACGTTGGTTCGACATTTTTCTTAGGCGCGCGCAGACTGGCTTTTTTCTGTCCTTTGTCTTTTTCCTAAACCAATCCGCACCTGCCGAGGCAACATTTCAGGGATCGCACACACAAACTAGGGAGCGCTTGCTCACGGGCGATGCTTGAACACCTTTTGTGTTCAGAGTGCTCATTGGCACGATCGTGACGATTGAGAAGGGCATAACCAATCGCAGGCGGCACTCGAGATAATGAAGTTTTATGCTTGCGTGAACCACGCGAGGAGTGTGTGTGGGAGGGGGGGGGGGCAATGTCCTCTAAATTGTTTAAGTTCCCCGTGTAGGGTTGAACTGGCCATCCCGTCAGCTTTGATTGACTCACAAGTTGGCTTTGGCTTTTTATTTGGCCAAGGACGTCATCAAAGGGGCTGAATTTCGACGGCGTTCAGGACAACGGCAAGGTATCCCATGTGGTGTCTGTGTCAATGGATGTCGCCATCCGTCATTGTATATTTTAAAAGCTTGCCTTCGAGATCATTGGCCTTAGCGTTTGAGGTGAGTACAGCTCGAAGGTGACCACCATTTTGTTTGCGCATGCAGCATGGCGTCACTGCTGAGCAAGTTCCGTATCGAGTACTCTGACGTCACAGTCATCCCGGACATCGTGCGGCCTCCGGCTGAATCAAGGTACGCCATGTTTCGCGCTTTTTTGTGTTTGCCTATATGTATCGGCAGCGTTCGAGCACGTCACATTTTTGTTGGGGCTTTCAACGTCTTTCGTAGGATGTGTACTTTGTGACAGGGTGAAATCACTGAGCCAAAGACTAACGGTTTTATGAGTCTCATAGAATATTGCTTTTCATGAAACATTTGTCGGAAGATATTCCCCCGAAGAAAATGAGCAATTTTTTTCACGCCATACCTGGAACACTAGCTGCAGTTCCGTATGGTATGCGATAAGATCTGAAACTACACCAACTCTTACATGCGACCGCTGACTACCACCAGAAAGAAGTCATACGAGGACTGCTGCAATCAGCTAAAATCGTGACCAATTACGGATTTTTTTTTCAAGCTGGCTTCGGTGTTTAAGAACCCCACCATGAGCTGCTTTTTCTTTTTGTAATGGCCAGCAATACTGCGGTCATGCAACACGGCAACGGCTGCAAAGCAGGGTGTAACAAGAGCTTAGCTCAACGGATGTATAAATAGTTGTAATGTGAACGCTATTTTACTGCTACAGCTCCACGCCCAATTTCGGGTTTCAACACCCGATTCTGGATGGCCCATGGGAACACGTTAGGCGATAACAGAGCAAGCAGAATCTAGCAAGTGGTCTATGAAGCGCGGTTCTTGCGCCGATCTTAATTTCAGTATACCATTTAAAACGGCACCATTAATTTTTACGAACCTGTACGAAGATGCAGGAAGGCCGCAATGTGCGGCGGGACAATTACCGCTGCAACCATTTCTTTAATAGACATCGCGGCATGGGTATTCTGGTTTTACACAACCGGAACTCTTTGTAACGAAGTAGAATCGTATCCATAAATTATTAAGTTACATCGCGTATTCATTATAGAAATCTGATCAAATAAAGTGACAATGCGGCTCGCGTAAATCCCTGAATAGAAAAAAAACATTTACACCATCTCCCGCTAAAGGGAGCCATGTGTAGATGCGAAGCAGCGGGCGCTAAAGCCTACACTAGCGGCCGCGTTGACGCTGGCGTTCATTGCGCTGGCGCTCAAGTTCCACGCGCTTGAATTCTATGGTTTCTATTCACCGTAAGCTCATTCAGCTTTGCCTGTCTCCTTATAGCTAGCATTTCTAACTAAATTGAGCGGAACATTGAAAGGTGAAATCACGACAGAGCAAACTTCGTTTGAGAAAACAGACCGTCTTTCATTGAAGGAGCATGTGATGCAAACGATTGTTGCAAAATGTGTTCCCTTTCGAGTTCTGAGCCTCGATCGTGAAAACCGATCGTTGTTTTTCTTGTTACAGCCGACATCGCAGTGGTCTAGTGTTTCAGGTTTCGTTATAAAAAAAACAAAACACGAATGTCATTAGATTGAAGTGTGTACAACCAAAGTTCGTGTTTCTTTAGCTATAACCGTTGATTCGTAATATCAGTGTTTGTTATAGTGAGGTTTCCTTTTAGTGATTAACTTCTCACCAATGTTATGCGAGGTGTCATATGTATAGTAATACATTGGGAGGTCGCTAGCATGACTTGCGTCCCAACGGGTGTTCGTGCTTGCAAGTTTGGTTTCTGCCCCTTTGCAGCAAGCGCGAATTCGAAGAGTTGGTCCGCAAATGGCGTCGGACGGAAGACGACGCGGAGGTGGAGCACGACCCACTGGAGATCTCGGACTCCGAGATGCTCGCGCTCAAGGACAAAGTAAGCGATCACGGTGTCTCTCACTACCTCGGTTTCACAACAAGTATGTGTGTCGTACATCTCATCAGTTCTCGCGCGCTGCTACACCTCTTTATTTGACGGGTACATCAAGCTTACGTTAAAAACTTATCAAATGCATCAACAGAGAGGCCCAGGAAGCCACGTTTTTTGTTGCGCTTGCTCTGTTTGCAAAATGAACGTGTAACAACTAGTCGGTTTGCCCATTTTCGGTAATTGATGAAAGCCCGCTAACGTTCAGCTTCACTTTGTGGAATAAATGCGAGCAGTCGAAGCAACTTGTGGAGGTCGCGCTGGCCTGTTTTTCGTTTATTACTTTCGCTCCAGTCATTATTCTTACGTAGCGCACGTTTACGCCGGTGGTCGCGATTATATTTAGTTGTGTGCGCATACCAATTCATGTGCCGCGGTGCACGGCACATGCGCGGACAAAATACCTCGCGTTATCTCCGACGCACGCCGCAGGAGATGCGCAGAACCACGCCCCTTTTATGTTATCGCGCCTTTCGAAGCGCGTTTTTCGTGGCAAATAAACCAGTCTTGTCTCGAATTGGAAGGAATGAAGACGCGCTCTTTTTCGCTCCTATTTGGGGCGAGTACGCTACAAGTACATCGATTGGGCAAGATAAACTATACCTGGCTTCATGTACACCTACGCCCATTAACGAAAAGTAATGCTGGTTAGTCCAGGAGTACTTTGCGTGTATGGCCATCTCGAAGGGAAGGGGGGGGGGGTCTGACTTTGGGTTTCTCGTGATAACACAAGAACAGCAAACTCCTGCGTGCTAAACAGATAAGGTGGATGTCGGGCATCCTTGGCACGAACAAGATTCTGCGCTGCTCAACCTGTTCCTATAGGTACAAATACGTGGCTATCAGGACTAAGAGCGTACGAGAAAAAAAAGTAAAGAACGTAGCAAAACTGAGAGATAATGGGTATCGTCCCATTGAACGAGATATCGCAGGACGGCACACGCAACTTCTTGACGTCGTGCGCCTCTCGAGATACCCGATGAAACAGCGACGAACTATCGTCTGGTAATGGAATGTGTTGCGACAGGCACTTACGCTTATATTGCTGCAACTACGCATGTTCCTATGAAAGTGCCCCGATAGCGAATGAGTGCGAACGCGTATGGCCGTACACAAAAACTTACCGCGGGAAAAAAACACATTGCGACTTTTGAGCCGCCATTTCTTAATACGGCAAAAGTACAGGTGCAGTAAGTTAACTGCCGCGAAGTGCACCTTTTTAGCCAAACATAACTTGCAATCGCATGACGATAGTTATAGCGCGAGAACAAAAGGACGACTCTCGCGCTATAACTATCGTCATGCCATACCAACTAGCCCAAGCTGCCACACTTCTAAGTTGCAATCGCAGCTACATTCTGCATAAGCTTGTAACGAGCTGTAGCACAGTTTACTTCCCGGTTACTCACGCGAGGAGCATTATTTTACACGGTGCGATAGGTTTCGGACGATGCATGAAGAGTGGAAATGGCGTTCAAATTAACTTGTTAAAAAACACCAAGAAACTATTTTGACTAGCAAAAACAGTAATTTCTAGCCTTATCAGAACCTGGCTAACGCATATCGTGTAAGAACATTGTCGAATGAACAGTGTACCAGTAGACGTATGCATTTACTGTCTATATATGTAATAACTTTATTTTTAAGAGTGTAACCGAACAGTGGCATGCCCCTGTATCAGAAAGCAATAAATTATTTTAATACCATTTTAAAAGCCAGTCTGCATAGATTGTCAGTAAGTCGGGGCTCTCCACGTGGAAAATTATCGAAGTGCCGATGACAATTTTAATTCGTTTACCACTTCAGATACCTGCACAGCCTGCGACGCTGGGCCCTCATGCACAGAAATGTTCTTGAGCTATATATAGTTCTTATTAAGATCTGATGCAAGCTGGTGGTGATGTACACTGTCAATTTTTATGAAAAGGGACACGGGAGCGCGTGGCCAGCGCTTTCTGGCGGCAACCGGCAGCGCGTCCAAGCGGGAGCGCTAGCAACCACGTCCTCTTTTCGCATCATCTCGAGGCGAGCAAAGCAAGCAGTCACTGGGGATACTGATACCAAACCAGCTGCAAGATTGCAACCCTCTCCCCCTTCGAGGCGATTACTTACCCCCGTATTCCAGAACGTCCCTTCATTCAACGCTTCACTTGAGAAAGCCGGCGGGAGGGCCATCTCTAAGAACGGCAAGTCACTGCATATCAGGGATAATATGCTGCGATTCTCGAGCAGCGCAGCGTCATTTTCAGCCTGTCAAGTGAAGGGTGAAAGTCGAGACGAGGAGTTTTTTTTCACTCACTTGCTGGACTTGGTGCCGACCGGTTGTGCCCTCGCGATCTCCGGCTTCAGCGTAGCTCTGGCCGACTGGGCTCGCCCTACGTCACCTCCTGACGCCGACGACCTTCGGCGACAGTGTAGCTCTGACTTACTGGACCTGCTCTACGCCATCTACTGACGCCGACAAGAGCTCTCGCACGTGGTGCCCCGTGCTCGGACTCCTGTGACCGTGTTTCCATCTTTCCTATCTCTCCTATCCCCTCAGTTTGCTGTCGCTCCTACTGGCTTACCACCTCACGTCTCTTCCTCTTTTCTACACCTTTACTCCCACCCCTTCTATCCCTCCTCACTCCCATCCCTTGTCAGCTACTGTTGAGGTGTCGCTCACTGAAACAGACAGTTACGGGACTTACTTTTCTCTTCCTTTCTCTCTTAAGAATCACCTTCTCTTTCTCTTTTCGAGGAGCGTTTGGGAATACCGGGGTTAGAGGTCGAGCGTAATCGCCTTGAAAGGGGAGGGGGTTGCTATCTTGCCGCCGGTTCCATATCACCAATGACTGACTGGTTGTTTTGGTCGCCACTAAATGACGAGATTAGAAACATGGGGTTGCTATTGCTCCTGCTTGAACGCACTGCCAGCAGCCACCAGGGCGCGTAGGCCACGCGTTCGCGTGTTCCCTTTCATAAAAATTGACACTGTACATATCATACGGGTGTCACACGGCGGAGTTTCTGTTGCAGTCGAGCCCGATCGGGACTGCGCCTGTTGACATTGATCAGCTTATTCACGCAAAACGCGAAGGCGAGCAAATAACAGCCGATAAATTCCATCCAGATCAAGTCTCAGTCGAGATCCGAAGCACCTGCGTGACACTCGTATAATAGTGACGGTGGTTGTCCCATGGCAAACGGCACGAGTGAACAAAGTGTTTCTTCGCAAAGTCGGACCCTGGTCACGTTTGCAAGCTTCGAGAGGACAGGAAAGGCCCAGCCGAACGTCCGTTTGGTCATTTTGGATTTCGACTGAACCTGCAGTGTGGCTTGAATTCACAAATCAGCGACGTGTTGTAGAAATGTCAGAGGCAATGACTTGTCTGCAACAGCTGTCAGAACGTTTCAGCTCACCATTGTGTTTTTTTTTTCGTCTTTCCTCTTCTCCAGACGTACCGGCACCTGCGTCTTCGCGAGTTGCTGCAGAAACATTCCAAGAATGCCACGTTGGTCGCTATGTGAGTATACCTCTTGCTGTGACGTCGTCCACGAAATTCCCGCGTGTATGTAGTGCGTTTCTGTTAGTGCGAGTGTGTTTTGTAATATATTCTTACGATGTCATCGGTGGTGTCAACGTCAAGCCAGCCATCTCTCTCACTATCATTAGACTATAGTGAAGCTCGGCCAATGACAACACGGTTGACTGTTCGTATTTCCAAGCAATATCATCAAGTGTCAGGACCAGAAATGGTACAACGACAATTAGGTGTCACACCAGTCTCGCGTGACCAGCGAAAGGTGTCATAAGTGAGTAGGAAGTGAATTAGCATAATTCTTAGAAGTACGGAAGGGATTCGATAAAAGGTGTGCCCCTATTCAATGCTAACGCGCATTTCTCTCGCATTTACGACTATAGGTACCTTCTGGACGTTTCCATTTGCTCTCTGTATACGTTTACCTCGTTTCGTTCAGGGCTATGCGGTTGTAGGAAGGCAAAACTAAAGGCTTGTGAGCTTGCAAAGCTCGCAAGCATTCCGATATCGAGTGGAATTCATGGCCCCTCCCCCTGTCACGTTTTCGCTCGGCAGGACCCTCCCGATGCCGCGCAAGAGCACTTGCTCGGCCTCCATGTACATGGCCTGGCTGGAGACCCTGACCAGGGACCTGCCGCCGTTCCTGCTCATCCGAGGCAACCAGACCAGCGTGCTCACCTTCTACTCCTAGTGGCGGCCTGCCTTCGACCTCGCGCCCAATTCTGTCCTGGCGGCTCAACGCGTGACACTTTGCCCACACCGTCCAAGCTGCCCGGTCACGTGTCTTCGAAGTCTGCAAAAGGTTCCTGGTGGTGGTGGTGGCATCGTGCGAAACGCCTCGCCGTTTGGACTTTGGGCGTGATCCTTTGAAAGTGGACTTCCTCCCCGTTACTTCTGCGTGCGTGTTTCTGTACGTGTCTCGTCTTTATTACTTCTTTCGACCACCGTGACATCGAAGTAGTGGTATCCGACGTGCGCACTCTTACGGTCCACTACGACATAGAAGATTCCTGCTAGACGACAGCGTTGCCCTGGTGAACACTGTCTTGTCGTTGCTATGCGATGGTGGACGTCGGTTCGTCTCAAGGAGGCGGCGGTGTGTTGTTGTTCGCCTAGTACATAGTATTAGGTATCGTTGTTGCCTTCCACTCCGCCTTCCTTTTTGTTCTTTACTAGTTATAATTCCGCACTACTTTTTTGCGTACTGTCGACTGGCGTCACATAGTGATGGGTCGTCCGACATATCGAAGAACGTGGTGGTCTTCCTTTAAGCCTGTTGGTGCACCTGTAGCGCCCCCTATTTACAAATGTTTCGGCGGCTATTGCCATCACTGTTAATTCTTTATAGCGTGAATTAAACCTTTAGTTTTGTCGTAATACTTATATATATATTTGTTCTTACCAATTTGTCAAGTAGCACCCATGTTAACGAAAACCCCGAGAAACGATCTCGAAGTTGTACGTTCAAGAAAAAAAAAATAAACCGTTAAGAACTGTGCTAGCCCTGTTACAAGTAACCATCTGTTAAAGCTCCTCGTGCACTGATGTAAATTAGCATACGTCTCCGGTGATTCACATCGTGCCATTGTGGAGTCATTTAGGCCCTCTTGTGGTTAATAACGCGTTTGTATAATAATCTGCTATCATGACCGACCATTTCGTTGTGGTGTGCAAACGTGCGTGTGAGATCTGAGTGGTGTGTGTAATCATAAGTCATCTGCTCGCATTGTGCCTTAACAATACGCACGTACGGTATACACTTTAAAGAAAAATACTGTGGTTTAAGCAGCAGACGTGTAAGCAGGAAGCGCTTTGACATAGAAACCATCGCGTCGTGGAATCTTGTGGTGCTGGACTCCGATTAGCATTTTTTTCTTCTATTTTTGTTGCTTTTTGGCTCATAGATCAGCCCTTGTTGATATTGTTATGCACCCCTTGTTTTTTTGTTTTTTTTAATCATAAATGACGTCAAAGTCTGCGCGTGAAACTCGGGCCCTATTGGGTCACGGAGAATACCGCGATGTGTAACATCTCTCGCAAGGCTGCTGTTTCGTCCAAGCGCCGTACGTTAAGCTGCTGATGGAAAGAAGGGGAAAAAAGTAGTTTTAGCCCTAAATTGTTACGTGTGTACCCATGTTAACCCACAAATCCGCCCATCGAATTGACTTCCACGCGACCAGCATTTAAAACGAGAGGTTCAGGGGTACCATTGTTACGCGTTTAATGCCTTGCAGCTCCGGTTTTTTAGTTTTCTATTTTTTTCACAAACTAATAACTTCGATTACGCTATACTATACCGGTAACCTTGAGCATAGCTGTATATTGCTTTATCTCGACAGTCGCACACATATATATATATGTACCTTCAACACAACGACGAGAATATATTGTGTTCCAGTCAATGCATTTATGAATAGAGTTTGCCCGCAGATCGCACTCCATTAAGTCTGCGGCCAACCTATGACTGACCCGAATGATTTTAGAGTAGTTAGATTGCGTGTATATTGTTTGCCAACTTCGTTGTGAATCTCCTCTGACCTTTTGTCGCTTAAGAGACAAGAAAAAAATTGTGTCGTCGATGTTCGTTTTTGAAGAACGGTTTCCGTTTGAACGACGTCACGTGTGGAGTTCTTTGCTCTTACGCAACTGCGGCATTTATTTGTGAACTGTAGCGGCATAATTCTGAATGACCGGTATGCCGGATACTTTTGCTCGTAAACGCTTCTCTCGTTGAAAAATAGACGACGACGAAAAACTAGGAGAGAGAGGTAGATTTTACTTTTTTACCTTCGCGCATTCTTCACAGCGCTTGCTTGTTTCGCAAAAAGGCTGGAGAGGAAATAACCGAGTGGAATCTTTACATCGCTTTTCGCATCCAATTTCGTGCACTCTCCGTTTGTATCGTTGCGCCTGTGCCTTTCACGCCGCCGGAGTCGATAATTTTAGGTCCTCTTTGTTTATTTCGTCCCGTTTTGAGTTTCGCATTTCACCGTAGGCAACGGAAGCATACTGGTGTACCGATATTTGTGAAACAACCAACCCTAACGTTACTTCCTGCATTTATCTTAAAAAAATTTTTTTTTTCACGTTAGGCGTGAAACGACGTTTCTTGAAGCCGTCGAGTTTTCTCGTTCGCGAGCAGGTCTTCCATCAGCCTCCACGAGTACTTATCTTGTAGCGTTGTTTTGTTTTTTTAAGTTCTTGTTTCTTGCTGTGCCGCTTGCAGTGTGTGTCTGTAGAAATTGCGAACGTATAGATAGTGTTGTCACTGAATCGCCGTTCTATTTTAGCATTTTTTGTTTTATATGGGCTCACCAAATGAATCTTCTCTGCAGCTTCATGCTTCACTAATTCGTTTAGGGGCCCCGAAAGGCATTTCGTCAATGTTTTCGGCTTGTCCCTCATTTTCCTTCTGGTTCGTTTATTTTCTATTGAATACAGGTGTCTCGCGTAAAGTGTATGGCTGACGTGAGCGGTAGCGCGGAGCGTGGATTTGTGACGTCATACTACGCCGTCTGCTTTATATGGACAAGCGCGCAGACGTGGCTTTGTGTTTTCACCTGTGCTTCACGTAAGAGGCAATCTTGGTTGAGAAAGATAACGCGAAGCACGTGTGACGAGTACTTTCCCCTAACTTTTTCTTTATATTTTGCTTACCGAACTCAACAACCTTTCGAAGCGTTCACTTTCTTCTAATCTGCCAGACACGGAGACTATACTGTGGTGACGTCAGAAAAAAAGAATTTTTAGTTCCTTGTTACTACGTATTAAATGAGTCGTACGTTTGGAACGTAGCGTTACCTGTGCGAAAACCAACACACCCAGTGAAAACCTCAGTTCGAAGCAATTAATAGATCATTGCGTCAAGAGTCGACCGCATCTCGCGTTTTCATTGGCCGGTGACTATCCCGCGTGAACTTGCTGAATTCTGGCTTCCTATTGGTTGAAGGTTTCAGAAAAATTAAGTCCGTCACACGTGACCTCGCAGTGTTCGGGTTTCCCATCAGCCTGAAGTGGAAGACAAGGTACAGCAAACTGCTGCAGCCGGTGGTAATTTACTTTTGTCAGATTTTTTTAGGGGCCCAGTGTCTCCTGTTGGTCTTTTACAAATGAGATGGGGCCCAGATGTCTGGAGGTTTTGAGCCATTGCAGCGGCTATGTACATTATGGCTCCACGACATTTTTTCTGTTTTTTTCCTTTCGCTTCGTTACTCTGCAGTGTGTGTTTAATTTGTCAAGAGTCGCATCATTCGGAGACGCCGGTCCAGTCTCCGCTCTCGCTATAGAAATGCTACTATTTTTGTATTGCAATGTAAATAGGAAGGTAAATGTTTTTGACAACTACGCGAAGCAGTATTTTAGTTGTACATAGTATTTCTCAGTGTTTTTATATCTCGTTCTCTTCTTCGCCAATGTTAAAGTTGGCCAGTAGCGCAATGATATTTGCGCCTTCTTTGCCATTGAGCGTATTTCTGTGCTTGTTTTTTTTTTTAAGAATACGTAGAAAAACTCTGTGTCAAAACAAAAGTGCCTTTGGATAGGAAGCGTGTCTGAACGCGCCTTTTCACTGTTCAAACTCGTTTTTAGAAAGAGAAAAGAAAAACTCAACTTGTCTGATCCACATGTCATGCTCTGCCTAGTGAGTGATCGATTGTTCCAAACATGTTTCTCTGGGCTTCAATAAATAAGATGACGTGGTCAACATACCTTTCCGAGTCGTGGTGGTTCTTGAATTGTGACGTTTCAGTGAATAATTGTGACATTTAAACTTTGCGTTGACGTACGGGCTGCGAAAAATAATAAAAGAAGACAGCTGGGCCTGTGAAATTGAATATCTGGCTCTCCGTGTATATATATATATATATATATATATATATATATATATATATATATATATATCTGTATAGAAGTTTAATAACATGTCTAGGTAACAACAGGGGTGCCCACAAGGGTTTATAGGGGGAGGGGGGGGGGAGTCTTTCAAATAATCACAGGTTTCCACGCCTTGTACATTTCTCATTTTATTGTTCTAAAGGGTTATGGGCACGCACATTTTTAACTACAGCGGCAGACGAGGATAGAGATGTTGCAAATAAAGAACAATTTTGCCTTTACCACCGGAAATCAGCGAAGTAGAGACAGACCGTTGAAAGAAGCACGCCATTGCTTCATTTTTCTTTTTTTTTTGTCCCTTAATTGTGAAAAAGTTTTTTTTAGACTCGCCCAACCAAAAAAAAAAAAAGAGGGGGGGGGCAGCAGAAAAGTCGCCCCTTCAAATTGAGAACCGTCGGCATGCCCATGGAGCCAAGTTGTACGCCGCATGCAGCAACAACTGTGGCGCATGTATATTACCAAAAAAAAAAAAAAACCCTTCCTCTTCCACCTTGTACAACCACGGCTGACTTCAGAAATTGCATCCTGGCAAATGAAGTGTTATGAGGACGATCGCGCCCACATTCGTTTCGAAACGACATTTCACGCGCGTTCATTACTGCAAAGTCTGCGAACGACGTAGTTCTCGTGAAACCTCAACTAACCGTTCGAAACACGTTCCGAACGGTAACACAGCGCCACAACGTGGTGCGCTGATAAGCGATTGCGATAAAGTATGACGTCGTGCACATCGGCGCACATTTTGTCTTACTGGCGCACTTGACACGGCTCGCACGTCAATCGTCGCCTACGAAGAACGCTGTGAAACTTTATCCGTTGTTCTTAATCGAGGATCGCTCTCGAGATTTGAAGCTCGGTGCGTCACGGCCCGATACAACGTATACGTACGTTCGACATACAAGCGTAAAAACACTGGCTTTTCGCGTAATCAGCGGCAGCTGAGATGCTCGAGAGAGATGATGTTTCCCAATCCGCAGACCATGTATTGCTTATATACCATCGCTTGGCATGCACACCAGCGACTTCACAAAGCAAGTCGCAGTTATACCGGAGCCCTCCACTACGGCGTCTCTCATAATCAAATGGTGGTTTTGGGACGTTAAACCCCACATATCAATCAATCAACCAATCAATCAATAAGTTGTACCTACGTGTTCGTTGCGCCACTGTATTGTAACGCTGCAGGTGGCGAGCACTTGATAAAGAACGGATGTTCGATTCGAAATAAGTATGCGCAGCCTATTGCGTATTTTCCCGCATTTCTCAATTAAAAATACGATCACAAAAACAAAAAAAAAAGAAAGCGCGAAACAGCGCTTGTGTATACCTAACGTTATCGAAAGTATAGAATTCGCGCGAGTTCACTACATATCTCCGGGACCGACGAGACGCCTGTATGACCTAATGTGAACCACTCGAGATACTGAATAATAATAATTGATATGCTTGAAGGTCTGAAAACAACTATTTGATGTATTGATTGATCTGTAAGGTTTAACGTCCCAAAACCACCATATGATTATGAGAGACACCGTAGTGGAGGACTCCGGAGGTTCCGACCACCTGGGGTTTTTTAACGTGCACCCAAATATCAGCACACTGCCCTATAACATTTCCGCCTCCATCTGAAATGCAGCCGCCACAGCCGGGATTCGATTCCGCGACCTGCGGGTAAGCAGCCGAGTACTTTTGGGACTAGACCACCGCGGTGAGACAACGATATGATTATGAGGGACGCCATTAGTAAAGCGCTCCGAAAAGTTAGACAACCTGGTGTTCGTTAACGTCCACCTAGATCTAAATACACAGACCTCGACAATTTTCGCCTCCATCGGAAATGTGGCCGCCACGGCTGGAATTCAATCCGGCGACGTGTGGGTCAGCAGTTCAAGACGTTAAATGAAAATTTGCTAATCTGCAGGAAGGACACGTGTTCCCGATGGAGGCGGAAATGTCGAGGCCCGTGTGCTCAGATTTGGGTGCACGTTAAAAACCCCAGGTGGTCAAAATTTCCGGAGCCCTCCACTACGGCGTCTCTCATAATTATATGGTGGTTTTGGGACGTTAAACCCCACAAATCAATCAAATCAAATCAGGACACGTGCTCTCTGAGACCGCAGCGTGCGAACTTCGTCTGTACTTCACTTTTAGATAGATAGATATGTGGGGTTTAACGTCCCAAAACCACCATATGATTATGAGAGACGCCGTAGTGGAGGGCTCCGGAAATTTCGACCACCTGGGGTTTTTTAACCTGCACCCAAATCTGAGCACACGGGCCTTCAACATTTCCGCCTCCATCGTAAATGCAGCCGCCGCAGCCGGGATTCGAGCCCGTGACCTGCGGGTCAGCAGCCGAGTACCTTAGCCACTAGACCACCGCAGCGGGGCTGTACTTGACTTTTCAATGCTGTCTCGTGGTGTTCATCGCCCGTTCGGGTACAATGCTCTTATAGCGTTGGCTTCAGAGTTATACTCCGTCACCTGTTTCGTTCGCGCCGAAGAATGAAGGCTTCCACCTGCTTTTCATATGATATGAATTAGCGTGCGCGTCATCAGGAGAACGTCGCTAACATCTTTGGTCACTACACTCAGTTCCTGCGAGAACAAGATGACGTCATCCGGTCGAGTAGCTCATGTGCAGAGTAAGCATGCACGTAGCTTTGTTCGTTGGGCTCGCGCATGTAATGTGCTTTCGCACTTTTCAGCCTTTTAGAAGAAAAAAAAATTGATTGGTGTACCAGGTCTCCGATAGGTTTGTTGAGTGTTATCTTGCTATGACAAGGCGAGTTATGCGATTTCTCTCAAGGAGAGTATACATGCGCGAAAGCAAAGTATAGAACGATAACATAATTTTGGGGAATCTCACGTGCCAAAACCGCGATTTGATTGTGAGGCACGCTGTATAGTGGAGGCCTCTGCTTGAAAATTTCGATAATCTGATGCTCTATAACGTGCACTGACAGCGTGCAGTAAGCGGGCATCCATTTTTTTCGCCTTTATTGAAAACACAACCTTCGGGCCAAAATACGAAAAGAAATATTTCTAATACATTTGACCCTATTACAATACACCAATGTACCTCGCTCGACTATGATCCACCCATCACTGGTCAATGAGAATCGGCCAGCACTGCCCATGTTTTGTCATATGAAGATCTTGTTGTACGTCTGCACTTGTTCCAAAATAACGAGCGTACGTGAAACTTCAATTTCTGGACGAAAGTTTGGCACCTATTGAATCATTGCGTCAAAATCGAAGATTAAAATGGACCGTTGTGTTCATGCTTCGGCACAGCTTCTGAACAGCCGGGGCCCAACCGCAGGACTAGAACAAGCAAGCACAACTGCGTAATTTCGCACCGCTATGCGATTCCCCGATTCATTACCTCTTGGCAAAGAGTGGTGCGCCATGCAGCGGATAATGAGGTACACTGATGACTTGTTTGTAATGTCATTTGTTTGGCTTGAATGATCGGATGCACAGTTATTTCGGTGCCCGGGTGTTGAGCCGATGGTTAAGGGTTCATTTACCAACTGCGCCTGTCGCATTTTGATGGAGGTGAAACGGTAGAGGCGATTGTTGTGCTGTTCGGTGTCAGTGGACGTTAATAAACACAAGATAGTCGAAGTATTCGAATTTCGCAGCTATGGTGTCACTCGTAATTACGTCGTCGTTTTCGCACTTAATATTTCAGGTAATATTGTAAGAGCTACAAATGAAGATTTATGAAGCGTTCATTTTCAACACTTTTTTCATTCCGGAAGGCCACACATATCGAAAAGATGTTTAAAAAACGAACGAAAAAACACGAATTAACGATATAACATCTCGTCACGACACCACCGCCATTCACGTCTAAGTACCGGAGCAAGTTTCTTGGTAGTGCCAAAGTAGTCGTGCTGATACACGGAGAACGTTTTGTCATCCTGGGTATCTTATCAGCTGCCTGTGGAAGATCAACCACAGCGCCACGCGTCCACCGCTAGACTTACAATACATTCTTTTCTCTAATGTTGGCCTTCATGCTCATTCACCCTATCGTCATTTCACATTCCAATTTGCGCAATCTTTCGGCAACTTCCTCCCTTTCGCACGTGTGCGAAAGTCGGTTTCACCAAGATTGATTGATTTGTGGGGTTTAACGTCCCAAAACCACCATGTATGATTATGAGAGACGCCGTAGTGGAGGGCTCCGGAAATTTTGACCACCTGGGGTTCTTTAACGTGCACCCAAATCTGAGTACACGGGCCTACAACATTTCCGCCTCCATCGGAAATGCAGCCGCCACAGCCGGGATTTGAACCCGCGACCTGCGGGTCAGCAGCCGAGTACCTTAGCCACTAGACCACCGTGGCGGGGCCGGTTTCACCAAGCGTTCGCACTTTACGAGGGCGCACGTCAGTGACGTGTTGGATGGCAGGATCTTTAAACGCTGCCTGGAAAAAAAAAATGGCAACGACTTCGCCGCTGAGGCAGATAGATGGAAAGATGACAGAGAGAGCAAAGATTGGCAGGCGACGAAGGGGAGAGACAATGCGCGGTTGGCGTGCTTCTGGCGCTGCGAGCAGCCGACCAGAGCGGCGGGGGAGGGAGTTGCCCAAGCGCGCGCGAGAGAGAGAGATGTAGCGGGAGACGGGGCATTTCGCGCCGTTCGCGCTGCTCTTTCGCTTCCCTCTGCTGCGCGCTTATAAAGTCGCGCCCGACGCGAATCCGCGGGTTCGAACCGCCGCGTAAACGGCGCTGTCGTTCGTCGAGCGCGACGAAGAGGCCGCGCTTTCTAGTCGGGCGGGCGGTTTCGCCGAAAGAAGAAGCGATACCACTCAACTTTCTCTTTCAACTTGCGCTCGGTGTTTCGCCAGTGCGCGCCGGACTCTGCAGACGCGATGTCGACGGAGAAGTCGCGCTTCCAAGTGGCTAAGGTGGACTACGTGAACGAGGCGATGGCGCCTGACGACGACGATGACGTGCCGGAGACTCCCACGGCCGCGTCCATGGGAGGTGCTCCGCCGCAGTGCCTGGTTACCAGCGCGTCGGCCTCACCCACCGAGCTCACAAACTACGGCACCGTGTACGACACGGTGAACGTCAAGAGCCTGCTTCACTACACGCACGAGGCGCTGCCGCGCGTCGACCACTACCGCAACATCATGTCGGTGCACGGACACGTCAGTCGGCCCACGCTCGACGAGCTCCACTACAGCGGTCGCGGATCCATCGCGGGACTCACGCAGGTAAGTGACCTTCGATTGAAAAAAGTATGGCAAATGCGTTCTGCAAGTTCTGAGTGAAACGGCAAGAACGACCGAAAGTGGAGCAGTAGGGATTCGTCTTAGAAGTGTCACTACTATCAAAATGGCAACTGCATCAAAGGCAATGATGAAACGCGGCACAGAACGGACTCTTGAATCTACTTTTACCCAATTAGCAGCGCACGTTATTGTTAGTGCTTCATATGCAACGCATATAGCACATATATACACAGTGATGTAAAACCGTGCACGTGGTGCCGCTCTTTCCTCGGTGAGGTAAAGGTGTCTAACTCAGTCTAATATTTTTACGTCTACGGCGTTACCTTGGGTAGCCAAGCTAGCTATTGTCTAGTCGTTCAAACTTTGTACAGACAAATGGGGGGATTGTCCTTGCTGTTTCGTGGGGTTGGTTGTTCTTTTTTTATTCCCGCCAGCATGTATTTTGTTAGTGTTACAAAGACGGCCGGAAGCACTAGCAGGGTCTGTAAGGGAACAGAATAATACCTTTAGTACATGAGCCGAGTCTGAGTGGAAAAATTTTGCCTTCGATTGCCGGAAAGAAGATATACCGCGCGAGTTTCTTGTTTATTGGCAACCTTATGGGCCACAACGAATCGCCTCAAAACAGGTAACACAAAAGTGGAAGTTCTGATGCCGGGGACTGTCGGGGTTTGTTCATTATCTTGCGTGTATTGTTACCGTACATCATTAACAAATATAACAAAACAACCAAGTTAGACTTCGAGCGGATTCTATGAGCTTCCTTGTGAATGTTGCGTGTTGCCAAGTCTTGATAACTTCCGGCTAACTTATAGGCACGGATTTCACTAAGGGCGTTGACGAGAATGGCCCGAATAACCACACCCGGTGCGGTGGTCTAGCGGTTATTGTTCTCGACTGCTGAACATCGAATCCCGGCTGCGGCGGCCGCATTTTGATGGAACCGACAATGCCCAGTGCACTTTGATTTAGGTGCACGTGAAAGAACTCCGGGAGGTCGAAATTTGCTGAGCCCACCGTCCCTCATGATCGTACCGTGGTTTTGGCACGTTTAACGACTGCAATGAATACTGGCGTGAATAGCCACGCAGCCGGCGCTAAGCTGAAGCTGGAGTGACTTCGAATTAGGCAACTTGCGACCAACGTCGCTCAGCAAGTCACGTCACTCAGAGATAAGTTCGGGCTTCGAGTGTGTACCTAGCCGAGCTGACAGTTTCTAGGGGCATCTCTGAATCACTAGCGCGTCATGTTTGTAAAGAGCCGAATGTTATCGGATATGACCGATTCATTCTGGCTAGCTTTGATGTGCTCGTAAATGGCATACGCGTATACTATGCGCGTGTATGTTTTAGTGTTTACTTAGCGAAGTTTCTTAGAGATAAATTGTGTACCCAGCGTGCACATGTGACGTTCGGAGTGGAGTGACGATGAACCAGCTGTGAGCGATTGCTCCGCTCTCCGTCGAAGAATGTCGGCGTGTAGATTGTGCACCAAAGCATTGTGTGCGGAAAGGGGGGGGGGGGTGTTCAAACAGGGAACACTTGAAGATGCGTGCTCTGATGGATGTCTTCTGAAGTGCGCAGGTTGTGCCGTACCGGCTCGCATTTCCAAGTCCCCCTCATAGTTTGAAAGACGTAACAAAACGGTAATTCCATCATTCGTTCAACCACCGTTACCGTATGCTTTTGAAGAGAAAAAATGACTCCATCGTCCAGTGACTCGCGACAAAGCAAACCTAATGCAAAAGGGCTGAAAAAAAGAAAGCTAATGTTCTGTTGTGAACAATCGATGCTGATAAGGCAGTGTCTCGCGAGAACTGGAGGTGATTAACGACGCAACTAAATAGGAAATTTCCTTTCAACGGTACACCAGGACGACTCCTGACGCGTCCTGAAGTCACAATGCGCGTCAGCGTGTTCTGCACTTGTACGTTTTTCTGTATGTGAGCGCTCTATAGACAAGCCCACCTTTCGTCAACTTGTGTCGGCATTTGCACGAGCTTTCTGTTCACCGGTGTTTTTACTCATCGCTTTATCTTTCACTCGCTTCAACGTCTTCGGGCCTCGCAAGTGATTTTTGTTTACAGCATCGACGGGTTTCCCGTCCGCGTGCTTTCGTTGTACTTTGCCACGAACGCTTAGCGTTACTCGAATGACAATGCGTCGAGTCGGTACGTGCTTCCAGAGGCGAGCCGTTCTCGCCTTTCAGTTCGGGCGCACCGCCGATGCGCGGCTTTCTCACACGTGTGATTCCTTCGTTTTAATCTACCGACTGGGCCGGCGTGACCTGTTGAACAAACATCGACGTTATCGAAAGTGATGGGGCGTCGGGTCTCGGCAATTTGATTTGTTCATTAGTCCCTCTGCATATTACATGCTATCACATATTATTTTTATATATATATTCGGTGTTGCAGTTACACGCAACCGTGACATCAGCTCTGCATATTTAGTGTTGCAGTTACACGCAACCGTGACATCAGCTCTGCATATTTAGTGTTGCAGTCACACGCAACCGTGACATCAGCTTCTTACGCGATATCCACCTCTGTGCCTGGGTTATGCCGGCTTGCTTTAAAATGCATTCACACCGCCTGGACATTGCCTGCTGCGCATTTGAGGTAACTAAGTAGCCATTCGAGATATTGTTGCTGGTTGTTGCGTAACAAAACGAGTGCGCGCCATCGCGATGACGATAACGTGAAGAGGCGTCAAGATAACGCGGTTGTCGGTGGCAAGTATACATACAGAGGTTTATATAATCTGACGCGTGGCATACTTGGGCGTTTTCATTTCGTCTCCGATCTCTTCTCGTGGACATGCGCCATTAAGAGTAACGCAAAGCCAAAGAAAAGCCGCTAGACTGCAGTTATGTCACAGGAGTCAAACTATAAGAGGCAATTCTCCCATGATAACGGTCGGCCATAAACGCAAAGCCAAACAAATTAACGCATGCGTGTACGCTATAGCACACGAAGGTCTTTCTGCGCATATTCAGTGTCCTACTTGACCGATCTTATTGTTCTCGAGCCTAAAGTAATCGTACTTCAGCGCCAATTGCTCAGCGCCGATTGCTCAGGTGAAGTCCAACCAGCGCGACTCAATAGCCTCATAACTGTTACAAATCAAACATGTAGGGCCTGTTTGCAACGAAAATGGTACAATACTCGTTTGTGTGCCTGTGTTTATTATTTAGTTGCATCTATCAGTCTGATCTTGAACAATCTATAGATACAATGTTATTCAACAATTTCAAGTTCTAAAGGCTAGTCTGAATACTTATTACTTGTAGGTCTTCACAATGTTATCGCGACATCATGGCGAATAATTGTTTTTGCGTAGTACAAAACTTCAGTACAACACAAGTGTAAGCTAACTAGGCAAGTCTTACCTGTGCACCTTGCTATAGCGTGAAAGCTATCGCTTAGCGTCACAATGCGGAGGTGTGTCAAGCGCGACCATGTCCAGCATACGTCACTGTGTTCGTGCGCGCACGTGTTGCGTTCTTCGATCACCACCCAAGTGACGGTGACAGCATAGCACAAAGGAAGGGCGCTTCAAACCCAGTTTTGAGCGCTGACCCGTTGTCACAGACACCGTTCTTTTGAGGAACGTTCACAATGTCCTGTGATTGCACAAGCTCACGTCCATTATTGCCGAGCAGCTATACGGATTCCGGAACAAGCTGCGCTTCTTTTCGCCATGTTCGAAACTGTCGCATTGTCACTTCCCGAAGTGACTGGCATCACACGAAAGTGATGTCAGCGTTCGCGAACGCAGAGCATGCACGGACGCTGACTTCAGACATGGCCCTTTCTAGCACGTATAGGACAAGCACTCGCTGCCTTCTTTCCGGCAGGAAGCGTGTGACGCTTGTCTATAGCAGGGGTTTGTCAGCTGCTGTCAGCGACGAATTCCTTCTTACGTAAAGTTTAAATGCCGTTTTGGCGGGAACGTCAACTTGTTGCGTTGCGTAAGGTTGGCATGCACTTCGTGCTCTGCAAGGATGCGCCTGTCGGCTGCTGCCGGTGAAACAAGCTGCTTTTGCTGCTTATTCCGAAAGGTCAATGTCAACACACCGTTCAAAGTTAAAAAAAAATCTATTTGACAGAATTCGCGTGCCTTGCGTTCGAGGAGTACAGGAGGCAGACGCTAACGCCCTCAATAAGGTGACAATTCCAAATATGGCATAACTTACATTTGCTAGCTGGGAAGGCTCTCGTCGGCATGCTGATGTGGCGGTGGATACTCTTTTACTACGAAGTTGCACGTGTAGATTTATGCATTTGCACATCTTTATTAAACACATGTGCATGCGTAGTTTACGCTCATTCAACGTTACAGTGTGAATGTTCACAAAAAATCACAGCATATTCACGGATCGGACGGTGATGAGTGGGGTGAAGCGTCAGTGTGTCTGTCTGTCTGTCCGTCCGTCCGTCCATCCACTGCTAACACACTAGAGCACGCAGTGGATGGACAAACGGACGCTTTACCCCATTCACCACCATTCACTCCGTGGATATGCTGTGAATTTTTTATTATAACAGCGCCATCTATCCTCTTTATTCCTCAAATTTACAAAAACCTCTAACGCCATCTAGTGGACAATTCATAAACTAGAGGTGGCTACATACACATTACATACAAACGGAGGAGGAAATCACACAATGAGCTTCGCCCCTAAAGACCCCAACAAAAAAAATTTGCCGCGTAACGTGTGCATCATTGCAAATACCGTCGAAAAATGCTAGTCTTCTGTCGGGCTTCTCTTGGGCATTGCTTCGAATTTTGAACTCAACGAAGAAACACTAGGGTCATTAGAATTAAATGTCTGTTTTCTAGTAAAGGAACACACCATCTGATACTTAAGTATTAACGTTGAGCCCCAAATATGCGCAATACTTGCTTTTCGGTCGACCATGTTCAGTAGTATGAACGCAGTTACCAGGTGAGGACGGCTGAGCGTTCAGCAAGTGCTTAAACTTTGGCCAGGTGGCTGAATTGCGTGACAGACAGACAAAAAAAACTATTGTTCTTAAAATGCCCAATGTTGCTAAGAAATGAGCTTTCAGAGCAATAGTGCGTACAACAGCGATTATCTGTGCCTTGTATGGCAAGGAGGCCATATGGGGCTAAGTGATCAGTTCGGTTAGTAATGGTCGTCGACACCGTTTACATAACATTCTGATACAGGAAGTATTTCCATGCATGATGAGGGAAGCGTGCAGATGAGAAAAAAAGACCTTTGCTCTTGTATACTTTCCCAAAGCGTGCATTTGACCTGCTGCCCTTTCCTGCAATAGACACCGGGCAAATGTACGCGCTTGCATTTCTTAACTTCAGATGGAGCTCAATCTACTTCACCGATGACACGTCTCACTTTCGTGTTGTAACCGATTCCTATGGACGGATAGATGCAAAACTTTATTGTTAGTTCTGAGGTGCACGACTCAACGCGCAGTGGGCCGCTCCCACGTTGGGACAGTCAGGCCAAGCACGAACACCGCGTCGTGAGCCCTTTGGACAGCCTACACTTCACAGACATCGCGGATCTTGATAGCGGATAGCCGCTTGTCTTGAATGAATTGGTCCTGCACCGTAACGAGGGTCGGCGCCAGACCATCTCGTCAAGGATAGCGTTACAGTGCCTGTAGGAGCGATTGGGATGCACGTCGGGATCAATTTTATGTCGTGAGGCTGGGCTGGGATACGAACCTGTCTGCAATGTCTGGGTCAATTCCTGCGCTTGGTTTAACTTCTTATTTTGGAAGGGGAAAGGTTCTCCTGCCGAGATAAAAGTGCTGTGTAATTTTGTTGTAACTGGTTGAATGATCTCTATTTTCCACAACAGCTAGTTCCCGGAGCCCTCCACTACGGCGTCTCTCATA
This sequence comes from Rhipicephalus microplus, assembly GCF_043290135.1. NCBI lineage: Eukaryota > Metazoa > Arthropoda > Arachnida > Ixodida > Ixodidae > Rhipicephalus > Rhipicephalus microplus. The sequence continues at coordinate 286,457,174 of NC_134700.1, forward strand.
ATCATATGGTGGTTTTGGGACGTTAAACCCCACATATCAATCATTTCCACAACAGCTGGCTGGCGAGGAGTTTTCCATGCTCGCGAAAAGCGAGACCTCGCGTCTTGGGGTGGGCCAGCTCGTTCAGGTTCGTGGGGCCTCACCTGATGGATCCCTTGTGAGCGGGGAACCACATGAAAGTGTGGGTGGTGATGCATTTTAAAGACGATAGTCTTTCTTGGGGGGGGGGGGGGGGGGGCTTAGACGCAAAAATTTTGGTCTGTCTGTCTGTCTGTCTGTCTGTTTGTCTGTCTGTTTGTCTGTCTGTCTGTCTGTACATACATTTGCCTGTTTGTCTGCCCTTAGCGGTATTTTAAACGGCACCAAAGTGGCCAAACGATACTCCTAACGGCCGACCCCATCCGCAGCGCCCACTAAAATTGCTCAAGGTTCAGCATTCATACTTGTGTGATTGTCAATTAAAAAGCAATTATTGCGCATACCTGAGGCACATAAAACACGCCGATATTCTGTATGTGTCTTTTACTATAAAAGGCATACAGAAGGAATTTTACGGACCGTAGCGTTTATCACGTTGCGCTGACAATGCAACGCTTGCACGAGAAGGCAAGTGTTTCCAACGCTTTGCTAAGGTGGTGGCACCTACCCTTCGCCTTGCGTTCTACGCCTTATCACCTCCGAGACGGGCGCGCATGGTGCGGGTGCTTTGTTTTCTAAGATAACTGCCAGATAGCGTTCATGCTTCACGTTTGACGTGACTTGATGCGCTCGTTCGCCTCCGCTGCACGCTCGAGGCACTCTGACGCAGCGCCTCCAGAATACCATTCGCCGATTTTCTTGCGCAGAACATCGAATAAATGCCTTGTTCACTCTCTCCAGACGCAAGTCTTTTTTGACATTTGCAGTATAACATGCAGATACGGGGCCAATTTTTTTTTCACCCCTAGTCGTGGAGCGTACGATAGCTACTTCATTAGAATGTTGATGCATTATCCGAATATAAATGTCATACGCTCGGTAACATTACGTAATGAGATTAGCTTAACTCCTCATGAATCCGTGACAATCAAGTCTCATATGATACAGTATACTCACAGATTGAAACGGTAAAATTTACGACTAATTAATGCACACACTTTGGTTTACAGCGTCTATAGCTTGTACCTCAATGACGACATTTCGACTCGCTTGCATCTGAGCTAATGTTACCTTTAGTCGCCATATTTGCAGTGACATGACAAGGTTTTTCACCAGCAGTTACTCGTAACGGTCGTTATTCTCACGAGTTCTTATACACGTTGCATTTGAATCCGCGCGTACTACACACAGTTCTCGCTGCAGAGGAGAAGCATACAGCATATTACGCAGCGCGACCGGGACTGTTCTTGGAATTACAGAATGTGGGCTATCACTGTGGTTTCCTAGAAAACGCAAAATGGTCGCGGTTCTGCTTGATAACTACACCGAACCGAAGGTGCTAAATACTGGCAAGTGTTCCGAGGGCCATACTTCTGAATGACAAATATGCCATATCAGGGACGTTCGCTTGGCGTCGGATATTGGCGTTTGGTTGTTCTGAGTTTCTGACTCACAGCTGCTAGTCACTAAAACTAAAAGTTTAAACAAGTCCGACTACATAGTTATTTTGTTTCTGTATCACCGTGTCGTGGTGAAGACCAGGACCAGACGACAAAGCTGAGTTTAGCGCTGATCATATTGTAATCATGTACCAACTAACTTATTAGTTAATCCATTATGCTTGTTTTTTCTGTCGAAAGGGGGGAACAATGCTTCATCTTTGTATTCCAAAGGTTTTTTACAGTGTTGTTGTTACTTAATTGGCGCTTCTGATAATTAACATTCGAACACGTTTGACACAGCCCTGCTCGTTGGGTCGAAACTCAATGCGTGTATAAGTGATGGCCCGTTGCGTGGGTGCTCTTTGCCGCGCTCTGTAAATGCTGCGTCTTTTCTTTTTTTTTCCTACTTTCATCCCTCGTCGTTTCGTGCTGCTGGATTCTCGCGTCGCTCGCATACCGGGGCCGCCCGTTAGCGCAGCGCTATTGTTTTGCAGAGACTCGCTGGGAAGCCGAAAAATGCCTGGATCGATGGCGAAAAACCATGTGTCGACAGCAGCTACAGCGAAGGCCTCCATGCAGAATCATGCGCTGTTTACGTTTATTGTGCATGTTTGTACTAGTTGAGTTATACCTTTCGTTCAGTTATGCGCTTTCTATTTCTCTGGCCGAGCGTTTCTAAGCTCGCGCTGCCCGCCACCCACTTTCCTTTTTTTACCAGCACATTACTGCACCCTTTATTTCTAATTTTGTGCGGTTAACTCGCGCGTGAAGAATGTCATGCGGAGATATGAATATATAGTCGCGCAAGGAAATCGCTCCTTGACTTTTCTTATTTTTTTTAAACCTTTCTTTTCTGCTTCGGATGTTATTCACTGGTAGACGAAAAGCCATGAACACTCGTTTTCCACGGGTATACTTTCCTTTCAAAGTCTGAGGAAGCGCATCTCGGCTTAGCCTCGATGATTTACGACGAGTACTAACAGCAACATTAGTATCAGTAATGGTTAAGTAATGGTTATCTTTTTCTTTCTCTCTTTTTTCACCCCGCCGCGGTGGTCTAGTGGCTAAGGTACTCGGCTGCTGATCCGCAGGTCGTGGGATCGAATCCCGGCTGCGGCGGCTGCATTTCCGATGGAGGCGGAAATGTTGTAGGCCCGTGTGCTCAGATTTGGGTGCACTTTAAAAAACCCCTGGTGGTCGAAATTTCCGGAGCCCTCCACTACGGCGTCTCTCATAATCATATGGTGGTTTTGGAACGTTAAACCCCACATATCAATCAATCAAGTCAATCAATCTCTTTTTTTTTCTAGCACCGGTTTTCGCACCTTTTCTCCTTCCTTCTGTACTGTATAGCTAACCGTAAAAACTGCGATCAACCTACCTGGCTTCATCTACCTCTTGTTTCTCTGTCTCCCGCAAGGCGCGCGCACTCAAGTTGCCATGTCAACTGAGTGATTAAGGCGTTACGATGCTAAACTCGAGTACACGGGCTTGATCCCGTCAAGGGCGGTTGCATTGCAATGGCGGCGGAGGGTGAGGGAACACATGGAGCCATTTAGGTGCACGTTAACGATCCTCGGTTAGTCAAAATTATTCCGAGGTTGCCCACTACAGTCTGCTTCAAATTATATCGTGGTAGATGGACGTAAAAGCCCTGCACTTATTGTTTCATGACTGCCTCACAAACGTAGGTCTCAACCATGCCTCAGAGGGAGAGCGAGGCAGGGAAAAAGAAGGCAGAGAAGGAAAATAGCAACGTGCCAAACTTGGGTAAGGTTCTAAAGACATCCCGGTGACAGATATTCCCGTGACAATGACCTAATGACGAAGCTCCCAAGGAGGGAATATTAGAAATGATGAAATTCAATCTAATTCGATTGAAAGCCACTTTAAGAATGCTTTTCCTCAGTGACTAGAAGCGAGTACACGATAAAGAAATAATGCCCGCAGGTTGCGGGTTCAATTCCCGGCTGCGGCGGCTGCATTTCCGATGGAGGCTGAAAAGTTGTAGGCCCGTGTACTCAGATCTGGGTGCACGTTAAAGAACCCCAGGTGGTCAAAATTTCCGGAGCCCTCCACTACGGCGTCTCTCATAATCAAGTGGTGGTTTTGGGACGTTAAACCTCACAAATCAATCAATCAATAAAGAAATAATGCTCGATCGTTTCACCCTTGTTACAGAATGAGCGAACTGGCGAAGGAGCCAGACCAGCTCTATGGATATAGTAATTTAGTTCGGGAACTCTACAGCGGAATTCCGCAAAAAAAAAAAATATATATCTTTGCGTGTTGACCAGAACTTCCTACGCCAAGGAAACAACAGGTTTCGATATTTGTTTAGATAAATGATTAACGTTTTACCAGAGTCTTCAGTTATGGCACGCCTTCGAAATCTCACTTATTATGAGTGTTGATGTGGGAATAATTCGAAGTACCTGACCACTGAGAGTGGCACTTGCGCGTTTATGATCATGATATTTTTTTGATAGACCGTACAGATTTCAGTGGTACATACCCATTTCTTAGGCTAACTGTCCCCCCATTCGTTTTTGGTAGCCCAGTGTTGAGTGGTGGAATTTATCTAAAGTATGCAGTGCATAGCCGTTTATCATGCCCACAAATGTTACCATGAATGCCAAACATGAAAGGCTCTATCAAAAAAAAAAGCTTCTCCTTTAATATTAGAGTTTGAAAACTAAAGGTAAGAGGGAAAGATGGTGGAAAAAGCATACGCGCACGGAGTCACACTACTCACAGTCACAATATCACCGTCGAGGCTTTACATCTATGGCTATAAGCACATCCGTTCTCGTGGTCACGCCCCGACTACCGACGTCAGGTGCCCAATAATGCGCCGCGCTATTATGAAACGAGGTCGCTTCATTAGTGGTATCTGACATCAGTGATGCAGAGCCATTACTAAGCCCGCGACCAAGTTTCTGCTTCAATGCTTTGGAAAATACCAGCTATAAGTAGCCCTGCAGATATTCACAACGCTTTCGTTTTGTTTGATTGGAGCCTGAACGAGTCTAACCTCTTCCACTCGCGTAAGTTCTCGCACTTGTCCAAACTATTAAAAAAAACGTGTAAGGATAATGTCAAAATGAACACTCAATTTCTAATTATCTCGTTCTCGGCTTTTGTGATTCGGAGTTTCAAAAGTAAAAATCTGTTTCCCACTCGTCGCCAGGGTTGAGAGGGCAGTAGAAGCCAGAGGGTTCCTGGACTAAGGAGCCCTCCCACCTAAGGGTGACACCGGGCATTGCTCGGGGCACTGTTTCAAAAATGTTCACTTCTCTCTCTCTCTCTCTCTCTCTCTCTCTCTCTCTCTCTCTCTCTCTCTCTCTCTCTCCCTCCGTGTTTCAATCTAATGAGGATGTAAACATTTTTTTTTTCACGAACACTCGTTGTGGATGTACTCAATTTGAACTGCACCTCGAGCAATTTAAGGCTCGTTCTAGGCTCATAATACTTCTTGAAGGTCAGCAGACATGTTTAGCCTGCACTGAGGCACCCATGTACGCAAGTACAGCGTGCATTCTTACCAACGTGTCTTGTAGTAACATCTACAGTAGTAAACCAGCAGTAAACTTTCTACAGAACACTTATTTCACGCCGTTGTTGTTAAAATCCCAATGCAGTCAGCCAGTAGATCACCCTATTGAACGTTAGGAAACCTGAGCGCCAGCAGGCTAGTGATTCGATAATCGACCGAACTCTGAACAAGTCATAACGTCGCCACTGTACTGCCAGTAACACGCTTCCGCTCTTTAACCCATGGCTCATGCTTCGTGCGCGTGATCTACGGAGCAAATAGAGTTCAATGCAAGAATACTAGTTCAAAAAAACAAAACAAAACAAAACAAGAACTAACAAATGGACGTCGCCGGGATGCATGCTCACTTCTCTCCTCCACGCCCCTCCCCCTTTTTTTCCTTCTCGTCTGTATAGTTTCCTTCACACGTGGTAGTTTCTTTACTTGTTTATTTAAGCGTCGTGAAAGCACTGAACCGTGCACTAAGCTGCCGTCGTTCGCGCGGTCGTCAACCGTCCCCGGGAAACGACGGTGGTTCCGCGCGACGTCATTCTCTTCGTGATTCCACCACGTATTGCGTCATTGCTCGCGCCCGTCACTATCTTTTTTTTTTTCTTTCCTGCACGAAACAAGTCCAGCATGTAGCTTCCGAAACTTTTTCGAAGTCTGTGAGAATCGACTGCCTATAGCTGTTCGAAACGCTGAAGCGGCTCTGTTTACAGCCGAGCGGACGCCAGTAAGGAGTGCCTGGACACTGATACCGCTACACTTCTTACTGAAAATTGAAAAAAAAAAAAGTAGTTCGTTGGCAATTCCGGTTCGCGCCGCTCAGTGGACTCGTTTTAAACAGGTGTGAAGCGTACGCGATGCTCTTTTTGCGCAAATACTTGCGCAGCTATAGTTCGTATGGCTTTTTGCTCTCCCATAGTAGAGTAACTATAGTACTCTAAATTGTTACACTTTTTCTGTACACTCGTTGTAACGGAGTGCAATGGTCTCTGTGCATTGCTGAGGTATTTCTTTGTTCTTGCAACAAAAATGTCGCAGGCTTAAGCATCGCACCGTCGGAGGCACCGTGTCTGCGATAGCAGCAACTGCGGGTATTGTAAACCTCGCCGTGTATACATATAGCTTAACTTTGCCTTGCTCATGAGGATGAAAATGGGGGCTTGTTGGTATTACACTTTTTTGATAGCAGCGCAGGCTAAGAGCAGATACAGCAGAAAAGAAGTGTTGACGCAACAGCGTGAAATCCGCGTACTTTAAACCGACTCCACACACACACCTCGGTTTGGTCATTCAAGACTGGGCGGCGCAGCACTTTCTCACTTCATGCCTTTTGCGGTGACATCAATGACATTGAAAATATTGTTTGGTTTTTGCAAGCAGTTTGACAGGGCCAGGGTAACCCAACTTGCTGCACCGTCACAACCAACCAACGAGCGCTGTCTTGTGTCGACTGTGCCTTTTAAGTTGTTCCTGGCCTTAGCTTGCGCTGCGATCAAGAAGACTGCATTTGTTCACTATAAACGAGACTCCTGTGCGGGAACCAAAACGCTAGCCTCGCGTCTCTGTACAGCTGGAATTTTATCCGGATGTTTTGCCGCTGTTGGCATCTTTGTTATATATATATATATATATATATATATATATATATATATATATATATATATATATATATATATATATATATATATATATACACACATGACGATGGGCGTTCTCAAGTTGGCTGCGATCTGTACTTTTCTATTTTGCGGACCTTCGCTTTTCAACTTTATTTTAGAGCAAATCATTCCACTTTTTATAGCGTAAATGCAGGAGAGGTTTCCATGTCGAAATCGCAGATCACGCAGGAATACAAATGCACAACAATACAAAAACAGGGAGCATAAACACGCGCTTCCGCTCAGTATACAGCAGCGCCATAACGCAGTCAGTCACGTGGTCTGGCTTCATTTTTTTTTCTTGCAAGCTGTCTTTTAAACGCTGAAAAAAAGCATGCGGCATCTACGTTGTCACAAGACTGGATCTGTAATTTCGAAATTTTCCCTACAACGTTAAAAAATGATCCTGAAGTGACCGCTAATTTTTTTTCATAACTGATCTTGGTTAATTAAGCACCATACTTTAAAAAAAATTAACTCTGTAACGGGCGCCTCACAGCGACGAACTGTATGTCACCGGTTTCATTCAGTGACGGTATTTCACTTCTCAAATATTTCGTTTTAATTGTGTGAAACAACCAGTATGAACATAAATAAAATGCTCTGTGCATGCGAATGCGTTCCGAGAAACGGCAAATTATTTAGATTATAGCGAGTACTTTACAACTGGGATGCACTGAGCACCTGTCCCTACATCGCTTGAGCGAGACTCGTTGTTAAACTAGGACATGCTACTTCTTGCGCCTGGCACTATTTCTCACTTTGTGATTAACTCTGTGTTCACGCCATCGTGGACGGATCGGACAGCGTCGTATACGCTTGGATAGTCCCATGAACGTGTCATGTGTGTGCGGTACTGTGTGCGGTACGCTGTGTGCGCTTCTATGTATTTAAAGGTATACGATGGGTTACCTATCCCTAGTTTGGATCGAAAAGAGGAAGTTAAATATGTATTATTTGTGCACATGTGCCTTGAAAAGGCAGCAAGCGATTTGTGGCATTACATGTGCTTTACTATGTGAAAGATGTATGCACTGAGCTGTGCTGCGCGTGTGTATGTTTCGCGAGCAATAATGTTAGTGACGTGCAACACCTGGCGCTATTTCACACAGTATGATTAACTCGCTGTTAGTCAAACTTAATTTCATGCTCACGTGTACGCTGTAAACAGGTCATGGCATATTTTATCATGCTTTCCGCACTGAATCTCCTCGTTTTTTGTTTTTTTTTGTGAGGTTGGAACCACTGCAGCAGCTTTCATATCTTCTATTCTTCCACGATAAGGTATAGTGCGTCTAAGCATTGCTCAAACAGGTGAAAAAAAAAAGAAAGCGAAGTTAAGAGGAAGGTTACGATATAGAATCAAGTTAAATAAAAGAAGTATGCGGCTGCTCTGCGAGTAAACTATTATATCCCCGCTACTTGTTTGTCACCACATTTAAACCTCCATTATTGACGATAGTTATAGCGCGAGAACAAAACGACGACACAGAGACAAGGACACGAAGGACACGAGCGCTCGTGTCCTTCGTGTCCTTCTTGTCTCTGTGTCGTCGTTTTGTTCTCGCGCTCTAACTATCGTCATGCCATACCAATTAGCCCAAGCTGCCACACTTCCATCATTGACTTTCAGAACATCAGGTGGCAGTAAATGAAACGGTGTAGATCTTTGTTGTTGTTTTTAATGTATGGCTGTATAATAGGTGTATAACACCTTATGGCCCTTCGCGCTCTGCATTCAGAACAATTGACACCCGCGATAGATCACACCTCTTACATAATTCTTCGGTCACTTACGCCTGGAAATTACGCTGTTATCTATCACATTCGCTCTAAGTCGTCCGCTCTAGCTTACAGCCCGCACTCAAAACTAGGAAGCTATAGTCTACTCCTGTTCCGCGTTAGCGTACTCCAGCCCAATGCAGCCCCGCCGTGGTGGTCTAGTGGCTAAGGTACTCGGCTGCTGGCCCGCAGGTCGCGGGTTCGAATGCCGGCTGCGGCGGCTGCATTTCCGATGGAGGCGGAAATGTCGTAGGCCCGTGTGCTCAGATTTGGGTGCACGTTAAAGAACCCCAGGTGGTCAAAATTTCCGGAGCCCTCCACTACGGCGTCTCTCATAATCATATGGTGGTTTTGGGACATTCAACCCCACAAATCAATCAATCAATCAATCAATCCAGCCTAATGCACCTGTCGGCCGCCGATCGAAGTGACTGGCGTGAAGGATGCTCTAGCCGGACGCACGTGACGGCCTGGCCTCGGTCTTCCTATTGTCGCTTTCGGCCTCTTACTAGACGGCTGAGCCAGCCGAGCTTCCTTCAGGGAGGATAACCTTCGGCAAAGTCTCTGAAAGTGAGTGCCGCAGGTGCGTTTTTTTTTATTCCACGCAGCCGGCTTCAGTTTCTTCGGCGCGAGTTCCACGACGCAACGTGCCTCAATGAGCCCAGACGGTCAAGACGAGAGTGCATTAAGTGTTTTGAAGTCCGGAGCCATCCTGTACACTAGCAGCCTTTCGGAAGTTGTTACCGTGAGACATGTGCTAATCGTGACTAGTGTGGAAGTGAGGCAGAAGAAACAATTTTTCTCTGAGGTAGCCTTAATTGACCGACGGACCCGTGAATGCTAGCGACCTAGGTTTATAAGTCAGAGCTTGTGATAAAAATACCACGATAATAAATTGAGCGTTCATATTTTTGTCTGACCACTAGTTTTCGACCATAAAGCTCGGTGTATTGTGAAAGATCGGGATTATAGACAGTTTATTCGCAAGAAGCATACGATTATTGTCGACTCGTTGTGGGAAGTAGCAGGAAGCAGTGACTTTACCAGTTATTTAGGGTCGGATAATTAAGCATTGCATTAACTTGTATCGAACTAATAAAATGAGACTGTGAAGTATCTTTTTGCGAACCAGAAGGTCATATACTGATGCGCGCACGTTTCGTTTCTTAAGCCGTTGTCTTTGTACCTACAGATAGTCATGACGTCATTATATGAACAGAGATGTAGAGAAACGTCATATATACTTTGCGTAGTGGTTTGCGTCCCCCTTTAGAGATTAACGACGGGGTTTTGAAATGACGCGCAAGAATAAATTACGTTCGAAAATGCACGAATGACGTATGTGCGATTGTCGAGAGTTCTCCATCAGTCTTCGCTACCGTGCACAAGTCAGCAAATTTACTAGACACGGTTGTCGGTCTACACTGATGACGAAAGACGTAGCTTGAAAGCGATGGCACAGCTTCGTGTACGCTAGCTTCAGAGTATCACGCGATGAGAAGCGCTGGCAACTTCATACCACGTGTTCGGTCCATGTTCAACTCTTTCTCGTGGGTCACGTTTTTATTGATTTGCTGCTGTTCTTGCTTCCGCAGCGAAGGAATTGAGACAAATTGAATGTCGGAGACGTATGAACACTTGGCGTCTTCAGATTGGTGCCTTGAACAGGCGCTCATGTTAAACCGCTATTTTCATTGAACAATTTTGTGCGCAAATGAGCTCTATAGCGATCTCCCGGCTACTGCAGAATTGACCAGAAGCTGTGTTCGCTTAGTAGATATTCAGAGATCGGGACGATTTGCCGAAGAGCGCACCAACGGGAAATGCGTGGAAAGTGTGCTCTAGATCAATTTCTAATTACTTTGTTTTCCCATCAGACACATGTGACTTGCCGGAGCACTTTTAGTTGGTTGTCGCAGATTTCGGGACAGACAGACTAGATGGTAGTAGATACTATATGGCAAAGTGTTAACCTGTCCTCTGAGAACGGGCTCGCCATCTGTACCACCGACGAAGTGCTCATCTAAGCGTCGTCATATATTGTCTTTAGAGCGGACAATTACAAGGTACAAGACAAATGAGTAAACTTCATCTCCGGAAGTATTCCTTGCGTAATCATTCCATAGCGTGCGGTTGACGTAAATTGGAGAAGAACGAGCTGTCATGGTTTCGAATTTTGGGGAATAATCGTGTAGCGTCCGCGTATGTCTTCTTTTCACATTGGCCGCTTTTTCATAAGTATCTGCGCTCAGCTCATGGGATACGTCGTATCATAAGTGTGGTCTTGCAAAAGCACTTTTTAAAAAAATTTTCTGTGTGCCTTTTTGTTCACACTACTGGTATACGTGACCACTACATTCTTCGTTTAGCTTGTAGATGCCCTCATATTTTCTTATCGTGATAATTAGTGCACCATCCTCGACAAACAGCAAGTTGAGATCTGCGGGTTTATATACGCACTGCGGGAATCACGCGTAGACATGCGCCAGTTTTTTTTTTTTTTACCGCATCTCGAGGAGCCAGGTTCAGCAGTAGTATTGTGTCGAGCCCCTCGAGAGGTATCGATAGTGCGTCGCTTCCGTCGGCCCTATCTCACTCGGCTCTTGTCCCGTTCCACGAACGTGGGGCTTTGTCCCTTTGTTGTACAGTGGTGCCAGCTAAAAAGGCTGCCTCTGCGTGTGTACGTCTTTGCAGATCGACATTCTTTCCGTATCACTTGAAGTGGACACAGCGAAAGCGGTGGGCGCGCAAACACAGCAAGCTCATGAAGTTTCCGCGCGTTTCACAGCATACTGTACCATATACATCTGTACTGCGATACAATCCCGAATTAGTTTGTAAGGGCTCGCTAGCTTCAGGTATTTCCTTCAGGTATTTCCAACCACTATTTCCCCGCCCCACTTCTGGCTGCTGAGGGTTGCAAACTGGATGCTAATGTCTGGTTAACCTCCTGATTGATTGATTGATTTGTGGGGTTTAACGTCCCAAAACCACCATATGATTATAAGAGACGCCGTAGCGGAGGGCTCCGGAAATTTTGACCACCTGGGTTTTTTTAACGTGCACCCAAATCTGAGCAAACGGGCCTACGACATTTCCGCCTCCATCGGAAATGCAGCCACCGCAGCCGGAATTTGAACCCGCGACCTGCGGGTCAGCAGCCGAGTACCTTAGCCACTAGACCACCGCGGCGGGGCTGGTTAACCTCCTGGTCTTCCTCTTCATCTCGCTATCTCACTCTGAGCATTTTATTAGCGTGTGCTGTCTTTAAAAAAACCAGCAGTGCTTTCATGTAGCCTAACACATTCTGTACTTTGCCGCAGGCCATGGAGGTGACGTCACGCCACTCCAAGCTTGATTTGCGTTGCGACAGTAGAGTATGTGTCTCCGGCTAGCAGCGGCGACAGTTACACAGGACGCGTTTGAGGTCTTCCTGAGTACTACACTGGTGGAGCACTTAGGAGGTTGTGACTGCCGAACTATACGGCTAAGTAGTTTATCTGTATACGTCGAGTCTGATCCGGTGAATACACACGTGCTTCATCGTCGACTGAAGATGACACCAGGTGGCCAGGATTTCTCGCAGAAGGGAAGGTCTTGTGTACCGCGGTTCTGGGGGCGGAGCTTGCACTGAATTACTTCGTACGGCTGTGTGGATAGCGGTTTGGCTACGTCTTGACGCACACATGTAGAGCGATATTCCGAAACGAAGCTCTTCTTTGTCTTTCCCGAATAATAATCGTAACTCAAGACGAGTAACCACACATCACCGAAGTACTAAAAAATCATCGTGTCACCCACTCACTCTTTTATGCTATTCCTGAGCTGGTAATAAACTGATCTGTTTGTTGCTGTTTAATGTGCATTCTGAATGAATATGGCTTGGGCTGTAGTCCTCAAACATTTAGGGAAAAAAAGAAGAGCTTGGCATCGCGTGCCTTCGCTGATCCGCATATCCGTACATTGCCTTCTCATAAGGCAAAATTACACGCCATGACGCCACAAGAAAGTCATTCATTACGTTTCCCTAGTCATTGAGGACTTGTTCCCCTCAGCGTGTTCTCTGTTGCTAGGCGGATGCTTTTGAAGTTCATCTTTGTTTTCTGTCTTACAAAAGCCAACCCAAAGTAAACAACCGGCTATGAGAAGGAACTGCTTCTTCTCTCACGTGCTCTCTCTCTTTTCATCTCTTCATGCTGACGGCACGTGACACACGTACATTCATTTCGATTTCGCCTCTAGCTTTCCTGCGGCGCGAGAATTTCACGAGACCCACCGCTGCATGCGGCTCGGCCCCTCGCGGACTCTGAGCCGCTTTCTTCCGAGAGCGACATTTCTCAACGACGCACACATCCCAGCTGCGGCGCATCTCGCGGCTTAAGTGCGTCTCTGATCTCCCTTTCCATTCTTTCCTGGAAGACGAGAGGGCCGCCTTTCATTCCTTCGTATATTGATGCTCGAGTGAACCGCGCAATAGGCCTTCCTACTCATCCGAGACGCTCCTCTTGCTGCTGCGTTGGATTCAGCTTTGTTTGTGGAGTGATACGTCAACGTCTTTTCTTCCTGACGGTTTGTGGCTTCAGCAAAACACATACGCCTTCTTCCTTTCTTCTTTTCTTTTTTTTTGCATGCTGCTCCCTTCTCTGCTTAGATGAAGCCAAATGTCATCTGCCGAGCGAATACCTCCGCTATGAATTCTGTATTCCACTTCGTGACAAGAACCTTCCTGACGCGTACCGTGCTGCACTATGCACGGGTTAAATCACGAATCAGCACCGGATAGTATGAGCTGAGACAGCATTCTACTATGGCCGGGCATTGTATCTATATAAGGTTACTATACATGAGAACTTTGGTTAATGACCTTTTGGTTTGTTAACATTGTGAATAGGTTTTGGGTATCTTTCTTGTTCAAGTATTTTATACATTGCTAACATTGCTTGCTCTGATTTTGAGCATTGTCACCCTTCTTTTAGGCAGTGGATGGACGGCAAGGCAGGCCCCTCAATCGTCCGTGCGCCTAAAAACAGCACTAAGACTGGGTGTTCTTTTTGCAAGTTCAAGATGTTTATCCTGACTAACCGTGCACCTTTCACCGCTTCTCCGGTTTGACCTTCAGTAAAAAAAAATCTTAGCGCAGTGACTGTAGTTACTACTACCTTGAGGATGAGCCACGCCGCGGTGGTCTAGTGGCTATAAGGTACTCGGATGCCGACCCGCAGGTCATGGGATCGAATCCCGGCTGCGGCGGGTGCATTTTCGATGAAGGCGAAAATGCTGTATACGCCCGTGTGCTCAGATAGTATGGGTGCACGCTGAACACCCTAGGTGGTCGAAATTTCCGGAGGCCTCCACTACGGCGTCTCCCATATTCAGATGGTGGTTTTGGCACGCTAAATCCCACATATCCTTTTTTTTTCGGTTGGAAAACAGTTCTCCAACTCTTAAGAGTAGAGCCCTCCAAAGACAAAGTGAGTCACCGGCGGCAAATTTCGGCGTTCCACCGAACGAGGAAGTTTTACTGAAGCAAGCATTTTTTCCTGAAAATACTAATTTGCCAAATGGTCGTGCTGGGCGAAGCTGTTCAAGGTCCTCTAATGTGTCGTACAATGAGTGGCTGCTTATCGTAACTCTTTAGGATGTACGTTGGGTAAGATACTCCAAACTAGAAAACTTTCCGGGATTTCGAGGTTGTTCGATTGCACCAAGCCGAGCGGGCCCAGTGAATCAACTGTGTGTCACAAAACCTTTACTACACCCTCAAAAAAAAAAAAAAAAAATGTGGGCGAAAGAATCGGTCTAAAAGAGGGGAAAACGCTCTCGCATTTGAAAGGCTTGTTGACATAAGCATGTGTACGTGTACTGGAAACGTTGCAATAGCTAGCCATGCACTCCTGAGCGCAGGTGCGTTACACGTGATCTCTTCGAGGCGCATTTCTTAATAGTACTCCGTGTTTGAGTTGTTTTGGGCATTTTCCTGTTTCATGCGCGCGTCGTCAGGGCTGTCGTTTCATGCACCCGGAATGGAATATCATTCTAAGTCGTGCGTCGCTGTGTCCATGCAGCCACGCGGTGACGCAGGATTTGCACAAGACTCGGTTACATGTACACGTGGTGGCTCCTGTACATACAGCTTTGGCTACGCCATAGCAGGTCATCCTGGCATTGTGTAGCAAAGCACTAGCCAACATAAGTCTACTCGGCTGAACCTTGTTTCAGTTTTTTTTTATTATAATATTATTTAGGAATACTGCAGAGTCGCTCGACTCCAAGCAGGAGTGGACAAAGAAAAAAAGTTCATCAAAAGAACACATCAACAAATAATTATCAACCAAAAGACGAAATCAACGCGTGAAACACTGCAATTCAAAGAATACAGCGATGCGAGTTGACTCCAAGCATGAGTGGACAAAAAAAAAGTACATGAACAGAACACACCAACGAATTATTAGCAACCGAAACATGAATCACCGCATGGAACACTGCTATTCAAAGAATACAGCGATGCGAGGACAACTTCACCCACGCTTTTTCCTCAAGTGTGTAACAAACACTTCTACACTGGGACTATCTACAACTTCTTTCGGTAGTTTGTTCCAGGTGCTTATGGTTCTCGGGAAAAAGGTTAAATTGAAGAAGAAAGTCTATCCTTGAAGTACGACACGGAGTTCGTTTTAAACGCTCGAGCTACTATTTTAGGCTCTTCAGAATGGCGCCTCCGTCCGTATAGAGGTGTCAAGCGTCCTTTGAGGCTTGTGTACAGGTGGTGCAAGGTTTTGTTGCAGTATGAAAGATCATGTTTTGGCAGCGTGAATGACCGGCTGTTTCGGCCCGTGTACTCAGATTTGGGTGCACATTAAAGAACCATAGGCGGTCGGAAATTCTGGAGCCCTCAATACGGCGTCTCTCATAATCATATGGTGGCTTTGGGACGTTAAACCTTACATATCAATCATAAATCAATGGCCGGCTGTTTTGCCGTCCCCGTAGCGCTTTACCTGGCATAGTTCATATTTTTAGCTCCTGCTTTATCTTATATATAAAGAAAAAAAATGTATTCTTTGTAGCCATCATAGACGCACAAATTGGGCAAATCTGTTCCGGCCTCAACATATACTTCATATGGATTCATAGTTATTTTACGTTCAATATAACTTGCTATTTGAAGCGTGGTTATCGTCCCAAGACGAAAATTCGTAGGGTCTTTCTGGTTAACCTTCTGAATACTGTCGTCGTGAAGGTTATCTTATAGTGGCGGTTCAGCCATTTTGGTGAAATAAGCACTCTCACATTAACGTCCTCATGATTTTTTTTTTCGTCGTTGTCTTTGTGAATCAGTATTGTTAAAAGTCGAGGGTATCAACCTGAAGCGGCCTTCCAAACGTAACGTCATTATTGAGGGCATTTATTGTTTTCCTCATCCTCTCAAATCGAGCTTTGTAAAGAACTTGAGCAGTTGCTAAACATATTAGATGATTAAAACTAGACTAATGTTATATGTGGTGATATTATCAACGTTATCGATCCAAAGAGCCAGTCTTCATTCTAATATTTGCGTACATAAATCTTCAGCGGTGGACCTGATACTTTGATTTACCGCCTTCTTTCTATCTTGCATAGCCTACGACTTGATCCGTGCCTATGACTTACGATTACACGTGGTTTATCCCGATCTGAGACAGCTGCTCGCGGCTGCACGTGGCTTGGTGTGTCTTAGACGAACGCCTTTGCTTGTCGCATCGGATGGGCAGACAGTGCTGCGTGTGACTATTGCGGAGCTGACTAAACCATCGAACATATTTTGTGTCAGTGTCCTCAGTACAGCTGTCGGAGGCAGACCCTGTCAGAAGCGTTTGCACGGCTCGACGACCGGCCGCTTTTCGAAAAATCAATTTTGGAATGCCGGAAAGATCGGGCGTCACGCCGAAAAGCGACGAAGGCGCTCTTGAAGTTTCTGCGAGTGACCCTCCTCGTCGAACGATTGTGACATTCTAGTGCATTTGTGTTTCCGCTTTCTCTCTCTCTCTCTCTCTCTCTCTCTCTCTCTCTCTCTCTCTCTCTCTCTCTCTCATTTCGTTTTTTTATTTTTCTGTCTCCCCTTCCTCAGTGCAGGGTAGCAAACCAGACACTTGTTTACCGGTTAACCCCCCTGCCTTATTTTGTACCATATATCTATAGTACGTGTTCCGCGCCGGAGAGCTGCATGCACTGGTCTACCCTTCATGCAGCGTAGATGTACACGTGATCGTAGCTTCCATGCAAGAAACGTAGGCTCAATTGCTTTAGTGCCGGAGCAGTGAAAGTCGATTTGTTCTGCAGTCCTGAAAACGCACTGGAGGAAAGTATTTACATACATACAAGCACCACGGAGAAAACACCGGCTTCGCAGGTGCATAGCCTGTTGTAAACGATGCATGATGGGCATAGACAGATTTGATAAATGGCGTACAAAGCCTCTCTGCAGCGAGGCTTGCTTGAGTTCCTGAACTATTGCCAGAGGTAGGCAGGTACGCATGGTTTCGATGGGCGTCGCGATTGAGTAGCTCTGAACGATGTCGATGGTTTCGGTTGCCGATGCGCAGCGTAGTAAACCAAGGCATATCCTAAGAACCATGGGCTTGGATGCTTTGGGTCGTATGCAGGTTCGTTTTGCATGTATTGAATTGCAGGAAGGCTGCATGACAGGAACCGAATAATCGGAGCTCGGTACAGATGTAACATGTACAGATGTAACATGTACAGATGTAACATGTACAGATGTACACTTTCCAAGTTTTCCTGCGGGGAACCAGTACAAGTTACAGGTAGAAGTCAGCTGCTTTTTCGAATAGTTCACGTGTGGGGTCCAAGACAGGTCTTTGTCGATTACGACTCCCAAAAACACGTGACTCATATATGCACACATTACCCTTTGATGGATACGCCGTAAGCGGAAATTGGCTTTCAGGGAAGATCCACGAATGCATACTTTTCACTTGCGGTCGCGAGTCCTTTATTACGCAGGTATAACGTGACGTCACTGTGCCTACCTTCTGAAGTCGATCGCGAAATGAAAGCCGTGCACGTCACAGTTGACGTCCATACACATATGTCGTCGGCATAAATACAAAGTCGTACACTGCTATAGGCTACACACGCAACCTGTCAAGGCGGACACGTTTTCTCGAAGTGGGGCGGCAATGGTAGCGTCCAAGAACAGTTCCTTCTTCATGCGGATTGCATTGTTGCGTGCGAGAGAGGCGTCGTGTGCCTATACGTATGCGATTTATTGCATGGCTTTCTCTTTCGAAGAAACGCCCAACCCGGTCGCTGCGTAAATGTTGTCGTGGTTGGCTGTGACAGCCGTAAAGCTTCTCTCAAAATTACTTCGTGTTTCGTCGACTCTCTCGCTCTGTCCGGCGGTGCGTACACATTGTATGGTGTTTTGCTGCTGGTCGTCCGTTGGCGGGTCCGCCCCGAGAAATCTCGAACACCAGCGCGCGCGATCGAACGTTCGTCTAATTGCCCGACATGACTGTCGGTGATTGATCGCTGTAGCCCTGCAGCAGACAGGAAGAAAATTCAACTCTTTAGCTAAATGCTTAATCGTGTCTTTAGATGTAGATGAAGCTTGTTTCCGAGAGGAACGTTAAAGTACAACGAACTGTTGCAGCTTTTGTCATTCTCGGTGTAGATGGTCATGGCGGGCGTCAGATTTGCGGGTATTGTTGGTGACTCGATCAGCGACTAAATGGTGCATTGATCACTATCAGAAGTAGCGGCCGTAGTGTTTTGCGGCTGACGATTCGTGATAGGTCTATAACTAAGACGTTGCTTTGCAAAGGCTATGACGTATACCTTGGAGTTCGTTTTCAGGCCGCGACTGCATCATTTGGAAGATTGTAAACAACTAGCTCATCAACGAGCATTAACAAAGCAATCGCAAAAGCACGACAGGTAAAGTATAGCATGATTACACGCCAGAACACTGACGCTTTGCTTTGATGTTCGATGGTAGCTTGGTGTGCATATTGAGGCCGTTATACCCGTCTATTCGTATGGCGATTTGTGTATGATCGCGAGGTTCCAACTTCGAATCCCGACCGTGGGGTAGACCAAAGCAAACGACAAGATTAAATAACTAAACGCAACCAAATGGTATATGAGGAATTCCGTAGATATGTGTTCGCCATTGTTTTGATAGCCAGTGTATATTTAACATGCACTTGAACCACCTGACCTAGTTCTAAAGGGGGTGGTGGTGGGGGGGAGCATTTTGTCGCCACCAGAATGTGACATCCGTCGCCATAAATAAAACATGCAACCTTTTCGTAACTTGCAACAATACATGCTGACGCTAAACTATAGTGTGACGTGACTTTCAGTGTAGCTGCTTTTTAGTGCGCGCACTTTCTTACACTGTCCGTCCCTTACAAACGTTTAGTAGAGGATTAAGTTGAGCTAGTTGGTTAATGCGTCATTGTTAAAAGATTTAACTGTGCTGATACGAAAAACGTGAGCACCGCAGATGTAAAGGGCAGCACATGCGCAGCGCAGATGCTGTCCTTTGTTTTCTCTGTGTCCTTGTTTCTCTGTGACCGCAGCCGTGGCCTCGTGATTGAGTGTCTAATTTGGTTGTGGGAGGTCGTGGGTTCAAACCCCTGTGCCACCGGATACCGACCGGTTTCACAAAATGGACACAGCCGTCCGCCGGCACAAAATTCGGCTCCTTTCGGCGGTGAACCGCCTGGAAAGGGTAGCCTACGCCATACATTTAGGTTCCAGCAAGAAAACCACAAGGGATTAAAATTAATCCCGGTGTTATCTCCACTGCAATCACGCTACAGCAAAGCAACCGCTGTATCGCGTAATTATACAGCGTCCTTAACATTTGATTTATTATGCTTTAGCGCACTCCATCACGTATCCGCTGCTGGCATTCTACAGCGCTTCGAATTTTATACTATTCGTAACTATTCAATGCTATTTATATCAAATGGGTAATTCGAAATGTCACCATAGCCACTTTATCACGTCCATCGTGCGTCTCATGAATTATGTCTCCCGCACAGCCGTGGATTTCACCAAACCGCGATGCCACAAAATGCGGTTACCGCCAATGAATCTCGACGCTTCATTGTTCGTATCGACCTATCCCGCTGATCGGAACTCAATCATGTCAGCGCACCAGACCGACTGAGCGAGGCACCCGCTGCTAAGGAGCTTTCCGGATTCAACCGGCTTTCGAAGCACATGTTGTTCTGACGCCATCGCCCTTCTTGTTATCCGCCGTTCCTGGAACATCGCGGGATTGAATCCCGGTCGCAGCAGCCGAATTTTTTATGGAGGTGACAATGTTCGAGGTCCGTTTACTTAGAATTCAGTGCCCTTCAAACAACACCGGGGCTCAAAATTTCTGGGGCTCCGCTGTACGGCGTCCCTCATATCATGGCTTTGGGACGTTCAACCCCAAAAATTATTTGTTTATTATCCACCGCCCCCATGCCTTTCAGCTTTTACTTTCCCATTATACAGCAGGTTGTAGCGGACATATTAAGGACGACCACCTTTCTTTATACGAACACCTTCCACCCTTTAAAGGTAGATCAGGCGCTTGTTTAGCGCAGCGCTGTTTGCTTGATTGGCTTGAAAAAGGTCAAACATTTTGTCGAAGATGTCAACTATGTAGGCATGCGTCTGTTTTAATTGTGTTTGCTGCTGTGCTTTAAGCATTCGGATAATCGCTTTCCTCTGTCTTCCGTGGGGAAACTCTGATGAATGACAATTGTGTTGGAAACTATGTGGAGGCGGATGACAAGTCACTGTACCGCTCGAGAAAATCTTTCAAGCCGAGCTTGGGGACATCAGAAGGCCTCGACAGCTAACTGCAAAGCTTTGCCTCCTTCCAGTTGGCGTGCTCACGTCAAAGCAGGATCGTAATCATATTGTCGTTGAGATGATTCAGCTTACTTGTAAAGTCTCGTGAATCTTTAAGGTTCACCACCCATGTCCCGCACGCAACAACAAATGATCACGTTATGACGACAGTAGTAAAAATGTAAAACTTAAAGGAAGAATTATAAATGGGAGGAGACCTGGGACGTGTTGATACAACCTCTCGAGCCGATCTAGCCACATTAACAATAGTTGTCTTTGCCATAATGGATGACACTTCGTGACAAAAGTACTGCGTCGATTCCCTCAAAACGTGCTCTGCGCTCTGTATCCACCCAATTCGAACTATAGATGGCATTAGGTCTTCCATACATCTTTTGAATATATGTCGCCACTACTTATCCAAAACACGTGCGCGATGAGGAGCACGACGTCGCTAGTGCGCCGACAGGTACAAGCACCTTTCAAAACAATGGATGTTTTTTTTTGTATAATGCGCTGCAACTAAGTGTTGCGCAGATAATGATTTGTGGGGTTTAACGTCCCAAAACCACTACATGATTATGAGAGACGCCGTAGTAGAGGGCTCCGGAAATTTCGACCACCTGGGGTTCTTTAACGCAGATATGTCCTTAAAATAATTCAAAAATATAAAATTGACTTTTCTCCAAGGCTCTTACATGCCCGGGCTTCCCGAGTTTATTGCTATGCTGTTGTCATCGTTGCCACCACCGCAGCTAAGAGCCACTACTTCTTGGTCCCGACGCATAGCGTAAAAGGGGGTCTTTATTGTGGCATTATAGTTTCGCGTTGTTCCTTAATTGGACACACCCATACGTCCGATAAAGGATAAATGTTGGTGAACCGCTTACTGTGTGATGTCAGCGCCGCAGTGCGTGTTGAAAAACACCAGATGGCCGAAATTCCCGTGGCCCTTGACAACGGCGTGCCTCATAGACGTATTTTGGTTTTGGCATGTCAAAACTTGGATTATTATTAGACGCGTACATTTCCCCATGACAGTGTGGTAAATGGAACATATCCATTTTCCTCTGTCATTTATTTTTTTTTTGTTTCCTTACATACCATCTTACCAAGAATTTGTTGCTCGTAGCTTACGGGGCATTTCTCACAGAAGACATGCGTAATTTTTTTAACACCACGCCGTTTTCTTTTTTTTTATCTTACTTTTTTTCTGCTTTCCATAACTTTCGGCTCTTTCCGTTCGTGTTTAATGTAGCGGTGAGAAGTGGCACTGCTCTGTGTGTTTGCGTATTTTTTTTTTCTTTGATAACGTTCTTTCTCGCTAGCAGTTTTTATCGGATTACACGACTTAATATTCTGTTGGCCTACCCTCTTTTCTTTATTTCTGGTATTTATAACACACTGCCAGCGTTGTAACGCTGCTACCATGAAGCTGTAGAAGACTTTCCGCACGAGTAAGTGTACATAGGTATTCCCTTATTCGACAGGTCAAACACACTAGAGCACTCTATGGAGACTGAGAATAAGGCACAACAATAAGAAACGCAAAAAAGGGAAAGTGACTGGCAACAGTCTGGCGTTTTTTTCCTATACTCTTTTCACGTGAACGAAAAGAGCAACCTTCCGCTCCACTAATGTAGATCTCCAGGGGAAAAGGGCAATAGCGCACACGGATGTGTGTTCGTGTGATACGTGTGTTTTCACTTAAATCAATACTTCCGAGATTCGGCGCGTCGTGGGTCGTTTTTTTCTGGACTGGCTCTGTATTTGCGCTTTCCTCCTTTTCCCGACGGGAGGGGAGTGCGGAGAAGGTCGAAGGGAAAAAGAGGCGTAAGAAAAAAAGAGAGAAAGCTGTATAGTTCGTTGACCGGTCGACGTGCCGTCGGGCACCGCTGGCTCCGCCGCTTTGACCTGACGAGCTGGGACGCGGTTTCATCGAGCCGCCCCCCCCCCCCCTGCCGCTTTCGGTTCGCGTAAGACAAAGGGAAAAAAAAAGAAAATAAGGCATCGAAGGAGTGAATGGGGAGATTGCGGGTACTTTGCAGGCCGCACCACTGCAAACAAGGCGAAAAAAAAAAGTTTGCGAGAGCGGATACAGAATTTGATAGAGACCGCAATCGGGAAGTCTGGCAGAGTGACAGAGACAGAGCAGCCGGTCTGGCATACTTCTTACAAGAACCCCTCTCCCTCCTCTGTTTTCTCTCTCTCTCGTCGAAGCTATTGCGTGACTGCGAGTCTTGCATCGTTGTGTAGCCGTTTCTCTCGTTTCTGCTTCCGCGTTCTGCACCGGAAGCCAACCGTGCCGCCTTGTCTGTGGCCCCCTGCGGTATTTTATTGCTTCTCTAACGCACATCCCGCTTTGCTTCCTGCGCAGTCGGGTGAATCGGGTCTCGTGTAAATTGATTTAACCGCCTCCCGAAAGGGATGCACGTCCACAAACACGGACATTCTTTTCCTATTTCTTTTTTTATGTACCCAGTCTTCCAGGCGTGACCAAAACGTTGTTGATTGTGCTTAGTTTTGGTCACACGTTTCCAGAAGAACAAATTTCAATCGAGAAATTAGGATTAGAAAGTCGAGGTAACAGGCGCACTTTCCGGGGAGCATGGTGGGGGCGCTTAGATTATATGGGCTAAAACATCGTGGTGATGAGGTTGAGGCCCTTTTCCAACAGCGGAGGCTGCATTTAAATGAGGGCTAATAGAATTAATCCAGTGTTTCACATTACATACGGTGTGTTTGAGATCGATGTTGCAAACTCGACAGGTAGGAAGTATTATTTTCGTGGCCTGACATGTCAATCATGTCGTGCCGAGTACACTTAATTGGCTATAGACAGAAAATAACATCGATTGCATCAATGAAAACTTTGTTTATTTGACCTACACGAGAAAGCGCAATCAGTACAGCACGTTTTTACTTTGTTCCGGGCCTGTTGTCTCTACCAAGCCTTTTGTATCGGCCCGTTTTATAAAACACTGCCTCTCACTACTCAGGTGTCGATCGGGCTGCCTGTAGTTTGAGGTACGTCCGCGTTATGTTTGGCAAGGAGGTGTATTCGTTACATGGTAACAGTAACAGTAACGTTACATGGTAACGATATAAGGCGCATCCTGGAGCATTGTGGGAAGTGGATGTCACGTGGTAGAAGTAAGTGAAACGAGTGGTCTTATCCGAATACTCACGGGTTCCTACTTGGAATCTACAGGAATTACACTTAAGCGCTCGGTGAGCCTCACACCGTAGTGTCGCAGAAGCGAACTTTATTGAGCAAATTTTTTTAGTCACCCGCCTTCTTCATCTGTGTGGAGTCTTACTTTTTGTGGTTGTTTCGTAACGTGGGCAGCCAGTAATTCTTTTTTTGCCTGAGTTAGTTGGGTCCATTAAAGACCTGGCTATATAGGCTACCTGGCTAGGCCTTTGCAGGTCCATAAGAGACTCTGAGTTAACTCAGTGTCACCTGGCTAGGCCTTTGTAAAAGTTTGTGGCACACGTTGAACGGGTAAGAATTCTCGCCTCCATTTTATTTAAACGACGTGAAGTACCGTTCTTTTTAGCTACGTCTACGTACAGGCAGTGAAGCTCGTTAGGGAATCGTATATTTTCATAGAACCCGCTTTACTGAGGCAACTTGAGACTCCTCTTTGAATCGAATACCGATGCAGAATATTGGCGCTTGTTTCTCCTTGTTCACTGCAGTGCTCACAGACGGATGAACGCGGTACCATTGCATTGTAGTATATTGCACCAATATATGTAATGCTTTATACGTTTGCTTAAACAATGAATGTAGTGATAATAAGGGAACTGGTCGCAGCAGGAAATTGAAATTCTAGACTATCTTTAAACTTAAGGGTGGCGTCTTTCAACTATTGCACATACAAAAGCCATAAACATCCGACGTAGTCCTATCGCAAATATTGTCTGAGGCCATTGTATAATCAGGGGAGATGTTTTTTTTTGGATACTTTATACAGTTGTTGGTACTAGTTGGGGGTGCGAATAACGAAACGTGTGAATCGACATATAGCACGTGCACGCGTCCCGCGTCGCTATTAAATATTGCAACAGAGTCGTGACGTACGTCGACGAAAAGAGCAGGTTGTAGTTCGAATATCAAACTTATTCGGCTGAACTTGTGGCCGCTCAACGAATAAATTAGATTACAGCGATACAGACTGGCACTGACAGCGGCGAGCTGAACGTCGTCCGTCGGATCAACTGATAAGCGGCGAAGCACGTCGGCATTTATACATGTGCCGTCGAATATTCCGGCGTTTTCGCAGGCTGCAGCGTAAGTTCCAGAATAATCTGTAATGTTCGCGTTGCGCGCGTCATCTTAACGAAAAGATCGACTACAGTCTTGAAGCTTCTCGAACATTGCAGGCGAGGTTTGCGCTAAACAAAACATAAGGAAGGAGTGTGGCAGCTTGGGCTAGTTGGTACGGCATGACGATAGTTATAGCACGAGAACAAAACGACGACACAGAGACAAGGACACGAAAGCGCTCATGTCTTTCGTGTCCTTCTTGTCTCTGTGTCGTCGTTTTGTTTTCGCGCTACAACTATCGTCTTGAGGAAAGTATAGTACGACGCAATTCACACTGTCACCACATTTAATAGGTGATTCTCGGTCGGATAAGAGATTCCTGGAAACTTTTTGCAAGCCTAAATGTGCTTGCCGCTGAAACTTTGTCATTTCTCACTCTTTAGAAAAAAAAAAGATGAGTAAAGGAGAAAAGGAGGAACGTTAACCAAACACTATATCTTGTTTTCTACCCTACACGTTGGGTGTGGGAGAGGAGGAATAATAGATAATATAGGAAAAGTAAGAGAACAATAACTCAATTAGCATGACCTCATACATAAACTCGCACTTGTAATTCTCACTGAAAAGTAAAATGTATTATGCAATGCTCTGGCGACATATATAGTCTCTATAATTCTACCAGAACTAGTGTTCCTTTCTCTCAGATTGATTTGATGATTGATTGATTGATTGATTGATTTGTGGGGTTTAACGTCCCAAAACCACCATATGTATATGAGAGACGCCGTAGTGGCGGACTCCGTAAATTTCGACCAATTGTCAGATGGAGGCGTTTCGCCGGCCACCCGCCGTGATCGAGCGTGCCGTGTGGATGACGGTGCATGCAGCGCTCCCCTCGTTGTTTTTTTACGAGGCTGCAGAGAAAATCGACGCAGTCGCATCGGCAGTGACAAATGGTTGACCGCTTCCGCGACGCACTTTTTCCACCGAAGAAGCCCTTCTTCACTGTCGGCTTTTGTCAAGTGCATTTTAGGTTATGGCTGCTACGAGCCACTCGTACACACATCGACCGTGAAGCAGAGGACATTTCCCTTCAGACTCACCCCTCACGTGATCTTGCTTTTGTTGACAGTGTGAATAGGACGAGCCCGTCAGCGGAGAGCAGTGGACTCCAGGGTTCGAACTAGTGATGATTAGGCGAGAGTGGAGTCCCGTGTGCAGAGACGTCTCCATTCTTAATGGCAGTTCGGTCTACGCTGTGCTTATAAGAAAATCAACTTCCGGATCAACAATATTAAATTGATGTCAAGCTTATGCATTGTCTTTTCTGAGCTGTAATTACTTCTCGGTCGTTCCTCTGCATGCAGTAATATTTCTGACCGCGTAGGAGAGCTTGAAGAGCGTCCGTGCTGCGATGTTGACGACTAATGATATAGTAAGGTGCATTGAACCGAGACACCCTTGGGTCGTTTGTAGCACTTCGTGGGGCGAACACGCACAAAGACGCAATTGAATTTGTCTCCTTCTAATGCGCGCGCGTGTGTGTGTGTGTGTGTGCGTTGATAATTGACTATATATTTCAACGTGGAAATCAATATTGTTACTCACTATGTCGGTAAGTTTCTTATCATAGTCTTCGAATGGTTGTTGTTGAGTACAGCTCATTAACTGAGAATCCTTGTGACGCCATGAATTTGCAACCACAGTGCGACATATCTTTAATTAATGTTCATGAAGTAAGTCCACACGTTTTCCTTCGGCCTCGCCCATTGCGTGCACGGGCGGTCTTGTTTCATATCACGCCTTTTAATTTGGATGTTATTGGTTTTCGATCCATCGAACTGGGAGCTCGCAAGACCCGGCCAGAACACGAAAGTCTTCGAATATGGAAGTCCAAACGTTTGGCGGGGTTTAAATTTGAACGTTTTGATACGTCATCGCGTAGGCTGTCAGTTTTTGCCCAACCGAGCTCATCGGAACAGTATAGAAGGACTTGATAGGTACTATCAGCGTCAAATGAAACCCGAACAGCGCCGAGCCTTCGCGATCCGTCCACATATCACCATAAGCAGGCAGGCAACTCGACGGGCCCACTATACAATCGCGAAGGCTTACATCAATGTTACCCGAAAATAAGTATCTGCTGAATCCTAACGCTCGGTGTGTGTGTGTGTGTGTGTGTGTGTGTGTGTGTGTGTGTGTGTGTGTGTGTGTGTGTGTGTGTGTGTGTGTGTGTGTGTGTGTGTGTGTGTGTGTGTGTGTGTGTGCGCATGTGCGCGTGCGCGCGATGTTATTATGCTGTGTGATGCTTTGCTTCCTGAAGTGTCACTGGGTCTCCTTTTAATAAAAAACAAACCAAAATAGATATGTCTAATTCCTAGAAACCTTGCGATGTGCTACTTGGCGACCACTTTATATTTTTCGCCCAACCTTCTCGGTTTGGCCTTAATGGTCACGCCTAAATGTGACTGTGAATACTCCTTACTTCACTTCAGCGCCGAGAGCATTTGATGTTCTTCGCCGCGCGCTTTTTAAACGAAGCCAGCAAACAAGCAACAACGAACCTCGCGTGTGCGGCTGCAATGCGCAGATATCCGTTCAAGAGCATGCCGCACAAAGTCTCGGAAAACGGCAATTCCGGATTCCACGCACGTCGGCTTCTTATGCCACGTTGATTACTTCATTGCCTCCGAATTGCCTCAGAATGGAATTGCGTCTCCTCTGAAGGCGAGAATGTGCGATAGCCCTCTTGAACCCATACGGTATAGTACCGTCCTATATGCCGCTATAAAAGTTTACTCCTTATCTAGTGTCTCCTTACTGTACCTTTTGTGCCCTCCTTTCTTCTTTTTTTCTTCGTTGTGCCGTGATATTTAGCCTTTTTAAGGACGCTATAAGGCTGGCATGACGTGCATGTGGCATTTCCATATATGGAAGAAAGCATGGGCCTCGACAGGGAGGGGGTGTGCAAAAGGGGTACTCGCCCCCCTCAAGCCACATCAGCACTTGCGCTCATCCAATCACCGGAGGCCCCATACGCACTGCGATGTAGCTCAAGCTTGCAAACCACCCGCGCCCCCCAAAGACAAGACAGAATAAAATGAAGGAAATGCAGGGAGGTTAACCAGAAAATGGAGCATCCGGTTTGCTACCCTGCATTAGGGCAAGGGGAATGGGGAGGAAAGATGGGAAAGAAAGCAAAGAGGGTAATAGACGTGCGCAAAAAAAGACAAACTCCCCAAAGACAAAATCCCTATGGCGCTTATGGGAGTAAGATGAAGTTTCTGAAGCAGATTGCCTAAAGAACGCTTTGTTTAGAGGTGTGAAGTAATAATAATAATAATAATAATAATAATAATAATAATAATAATAATAATAATAATAATAATAATAATATGATGATGATGATGATGATGATGTAAGTGCGTTGGGTGTTGTGTTCCGGAAGCAGTGTGTGAATTCTCTCGTACGGGCTTGAGAAGTCTCTTGTATCACCACGTGCTGAAGAAACAAAACACAAAGTGGTTTGTCGCACTTGATTGGACTAATTAATTGGTCTATTTTCATGCTTTTTTATTTTATTATTAGATCTGTGAGTCAGATCGCCTCGTGTGTCGAAGCTATCGATTGCTTTTAAAGTCAATGTTGTGTAAACTTCACGCACTTACAGACGGTTCTTAATAGATGGCGTCTGAAAGGGTCAAGGGCATGACCCTGAGGCGAGAATTGTCGAGCCGATTAGTGGCGCCGGGTTTCACTCGAAATTCTTCCGGCCTTGTGGATCTGTGGAGGGGGGTCAAGTGGGTGCACCATGCACCGACGCACGCACAACAGCCACGTCATCACATCGGGTCGTCTTTGTCTTTAACCTCCCCGTGGGAGTTCTTTGCTCACATCGCTCACGTTTTCCAGTCCTCATCGGAAATCCACAGTATGCGAGTCGGCACCTCGAAGTGTTTACGTGTCCGCATAGGGCGGATTTGGGGCACTGTTTTGCAAATATGGTAACGTTCATGATCAAATATGGGAATCTGAATCACGTTTTAACTCTCTCTCTCTCTCTCTCTCTCTCTCTCTCTCTCTCTCTCTCTCTGTGTGTGTGTGTGTGTGTGTGTGTGTGTGTGTGTGTGTGTGTGTGTGTGTGTGTGTGTGTGTGTGTGTGTGTGTGTGTGTGTGTGTGTGTGTGTGTGTGTGTGTGTGTGTGTGTGTTACGTGTTAGTATTAGTGTTGTTCAGTGTTTACCACTGCAGCTGCTTGTTCCTTTTACATCACCTGAGGGCTTGTCTAACTGGCTGTCTAGTGTCCGAGTCGCCCCATCTTCTCAACTTTTATCATTTCATTTGCTCTTCTACACATGCACCCACTGTTAACGAACCGTTTCTATTTGAACACGTGTCGGCCCCACGAAAAATTCATAGGCGTTCTCTTACATGATGCCGAGGTACAACAATCTGCTGTTTCTTGGCACTTACGTGTTAGCATCGACAGATTGGGGAACACTTGCTGGCAAGGAGCTATTTCCCAATGCGAGTGTGTTATCTATTGACGCACATACATCACTTGGGCAGAATATCTAAGCCTTCTTTTTGTAATCTGGTCTGGTAACAATAAGTGTTCGAGCTTTCCCTTGTGCACTCTCACGCCTGGATATGTGCGCGCGAGATAAGTCTCAGGTGTTATGCACACGAAGAAGCTGTTTCTGAGAACGCGTCTATCTTACGCTGACAAGGGTGGAAAGGAAAAAAAAAAAAACAATGCTGAGACTCGACTATGCACTAAGTGTGTCGCCGATACCATTCTTTATTTTTCTGCCATATAAAAACTCGTGCTACAACTCAATAGCGTCAGACCCCCCCCCCCCTTTTTTTTTTACAGTGAAAGCTGTTATGAGATCACTTTACAGGTCACGCGCAGTCGTTGTCCGCCGCCGGTGTCCGCAACCATTTCGTGAAAATAGAAAAAAAAAACCTTGCACCAATGACACAGTGGTGCTTGAAACCGGGTTCACTGGGTGCCAGCCCAATATTTTACTATTGAGTTACGCCGGTGCTCGTAACTTGTTGTCAAACTTGCCTTAGGCAGGCATGACCTAGCCCCAATGGCACAGTGGGGCTCGAACCCGGGTCCTCTGGGTGCCAGCCCAGTATTCTACCGCTGAGCTACACCGAAGCTTGTGACTTGCGGTCAAACTTACCTTAAGCAGGCTGGATGTCGGTAATGCAATCGTATTAATACGAATTATAAAGCGTTTTACAACAGCGAAAAAACCAGTCATCGCGCAATGCGAATAGCGTAACGAGTGGGCCGTCCAATTCTCCAAACCATCCCAAAAGCTTGTCCTTGTTCCCCTATTAACTGTGGCGCATACCCACTTCAGCCACAATTCCTCATTGTCGTCAGCCCCTGTATGGACAATTGGCACAAACTTCCTTGGAAGTGTTTAGCGGATACCACGCTTTCCAGAGGAATGACGTAAATAGCATAGCAAATGCCGGCCTACTAGCTAAAAGTTTAATAATAATGGCCTAGTGGGTACCAAGCAAGTGTGCTTGCAGTGGTTACCCAATGCGTGTTTTGAAAAGGCTCTGAAAGGCCGCTCTTTTACCTTTCGCTGTGACTGTGCTGCGCGTATACCCCGGAGGCCTGGCCTTTCTTTTTTAAACACTGAATCTGTTCTTGGTAGCACATTCAGGTCCGGTACCCGTTGTGATACTTGTGGGCGTCATAAACGATTATGGGCCACAAAAATTGGATGAATCTCATTACTCGCCACTTGGTCTACGTGGCATTACCCCCCCCCCCCCTCCAGAATAATGGTCTAAGGGGTCCAAAGCCAATTCTATACTTTACTCAATCGGAGATTTCATCTCATTATTTAATGTTCAGGTCTGTGACCATGCAGGTTTTTGATGATATTGCCTGACAAGCACTGCCGATGTTTCACTTCAAAAATGGTCTACTTCCCACTTTCACACAAAACTGAGAGTCAAAGGCAGGCCACCGGCAGTGGCACGCCAACCGCAATCCTAACATGGTCATTGATGTCTTTGTTTCGCTCATCCTGATAAACGTCTAACTTTTCTGTCAAAAGATAGAACGTAACATACGAAGGGCAGAGAGGTAAACAAGCTTAATTGCCCGAATGGTGTCTTGGCACTTGGTGGTGGTGTACTGGCACAGAAGATGAGGACTCAAAAACACAACGAACAATATACGCTATAGACTTTCCCTCCGCTGCCAGTGAATTATAATTAAGAAATCTCAGCGTCTCTTATATGTGCATGCGCTTTAGACTACTCCATGGCGAAAGCGACCAGGTGTGGCTATCTGATCGTCTTCTTCATTGAATCATCTTGATTGCTGATTCTTTTTTAGGGGAGATGACCATAATTGTGTTGTGGTTTCTTGTCTCAGAACCATGATATGATTTTGAGGGACGCTGTAGAGGAGGAGGGCTCTGGAGATTTTTACCACCAGGTGTTTCTTAACGTGCGCCTAAAATACAGGCACTAGGGTGCTTAACCATTCGTCTCTAACGAAATGCGGTCGTTGGGGTAGAAATTAGATACCGCTTTCTTCAGGTCAGCAATCACGCACCATAATCACTTCGCTATTTTGACAGCTGATGGTAGCAATGTTTGAAGCCCCTCGTGTTGACGGCGACGACTACGTCGATGGTCACGTTTGCCGTTTGATTGGACACATGCGGCTTTCGCTTCAGTAAAAGCAACACCATCGAATTCAGAGCATTTCGTTTTGACACCTGAGGCAAACGCACTGATATCTCGGTCTACGTGAGGAAATTGTTCTTTTCAGTCGTTGTCCGTAGGGCTTTGTGCACTGAAGTGAAAAAAAAAAAATTGCAGAAGTCACACAATGGTCTGTTTGCACCCGCAGGCTTAACATTCTGGCCATCTTTCTTTCTTTTTTTTTCAATCGTTTGTTCTGATAAGCGGCAAGACAAAAGAAAGGGAAAGCGAACGAGGCTTATCTTCTTCAAGCTCAACATTTCACAGCGTGCCGGGAGCAAAATGTGCCTCTGTACTGCTCAGACAGACGCCATAATGGATACGCAGAAGGAAAACCCACTTTACTCGACGGCCGCCTGGTTGAGTGGGATTTATGTACTTTAGCCGCCAACCTCGTTGTGGTGAATGCTGATAATCGGCTGCGACAAAAAAAAAAAGTGACAATGCACCTATACTGCGAGCATGAGAGCCGGCTTGGCTGCGCCCAGTACTTGCACTTTCCTATCGGCGCACCGTTTGCAAGTCTCCTCTGATGGTTACCTCTTAAGAGTGGCACACGCCATGAAGGCCTGACCATTGTGTCCCTCTGTACAAAAGCTGACATTCCGCTTGGTACACGAGTTCGTGGGGCGAAGATACTTCAGAAGGCATGTGATCGTGCCAATAGGGATTTGGGTCACGTGAAAATGATCTGTCCTGTTCTGTACCCTCGACCTGTAACAGTGCGTGCCCTCAATCTTTTAGATGGTCGGTCGTTGTCGGAGCTCAGGATAGGAGAACGGCCAGCTTAGCACTTGTCGTATCGGGAAAAAAAATGCTCACAATGCTACGGCGTCTTTTGTGTTTCGTGGCATTTTCATTCAGTGTTTGGGATGATACTGTTGTTGTTTAGTGCTGATTCCCCCTTTTTTTTACCTTTGTCAAGGTACACCAAGATACAGTATACTTGTGTGAAGTTTCCATGCTATGATCATTTTTGTCTCACTCAACGTAGGATACGTGACAGTGTCAATTTACAATTGATAGTGTTTGAAGACTTGTCTGACTTTGAGGTAGGCCCACATTTTTCGTCAGATACCGCTGACATTGTTCATCTCGATCTGATTCTGTATAGCAACAAAGTACAGTGACCTCCCAAGGGCAACTAGTGTCGTAATTTCTCTTCATTAATGATGTCTTTGTGTACTA
Organism: Rhipicephalus microplus; assembly: GCF_043290135.1. NCBI lineage: Eukaryota > Metazoa > Arthropoda > Arachnida > Ixodida > Ixodidae > Rhipicephalus > Rhipicephalus microplus. The sequence continues at coordinate 286,489,804 of NC_134700.1, forward strand.
AGTGTACTACTCACGCATGGAAACACTAAAATTGAGTGCTAAGTAATGCTGTTACAACGTGGTACAGGGTTTTAACTTTCTTTTGCAGCGTCTCCAGTTTCTGTCATACAGGCGAAGTTATGACTCGAAAACTAATTAGCTTTCGCTGGAGAGTATTTCTTGTAACTTCATGTACAGGTACACATGGCGTCGTTATACAGACATTCCTTGCTGGGAAGCGGTGCATTTCGTCTTGTCATCATTCATACGGGTACAGCGCACCACGACAAGGACACAAAAGAGAGACACACACAAACACGCATGTGCTATACACATATAATTGTTAAAACCCAACCAACTAGCCCCGCAACGTGCCCTAGCAGATTTCGTCTACTCGTAGAGATGGTTCGCGAAGACTTCTTCTCGACATCGTAGTCGGAACGCTTACAGACATTTAATGGAGGACCGGACTCTCTAACGTCTTTAGGTCACCGATCGACCTGTACAAACGCTGTATCTATGCTATCATGGCAGTGAAAAATTGTCGAAAGCATGTTAATTTGGGTCGACTTATGCCTAGTGGTTCAATCAAGCGGCACCAATCAAGTGGCAGGTGGTCAAGCAGGTTGCATTAAAGCGGTAAGCTTAAAATCAGCAGGCTTTAAGTCATCTCCCCATTTGAACAAGAAATGCGCATCAACTTCGATTACAAACTTATCACTCGAAGCGATAAGTCACTGTGCTCGTTATGTGCTTAGTGTGTCAGTTTCGGAGGCAGCCTATTATTGCGATTATTAAGGTACAACGCTTTCGATGCCTCATCAGACACGAAAATAGACTACTGGCGTCAACACGAGTGATGACAAAAATTGTGACGTGATGATGTCGCAGGTCGCCGCGATTCGTGACGTCATCACGTGACATCGCCGCTTGGTCGAACGTGGACCGATAACGGAGCCAGTGTAAAAACCACGTGACGCGCAGGAAGCTTTCAATGCCTCCAACTCTGGAGGCAGCGCGAGAACATGTTAGGTGCAGCAAGCTTAAAGAGGGGAGCGGGCGATGTTCAATACGTCGACTGTAAAGAAGAACGTGGATTTCGCCTCCGAGGGGAGTTAGGCGATGGACATTGAGTTTTTATGCTACGTACAAAGATCAAGATTAAGTGTGTTGCCTATAGAAGTATAATTCGTAGTGTGAGCACATATTACGCCAGGTGGAGTCGTGCGACTGTTCAATACACGGTGATGAATAATAGGTGTTACATGTATAATCAGCGACAAAACCATAGTCTTCAAACGGTGACATGTACTTGCTGTTGTCAGTGGTTGGCGTAAACCTAATTGTTTATTAATATGTGAAGTTTTGGGGCCCCGTCATGGTGGTCAAGTTGCTATGGTACTCGGCTGCTGACCCACAGGTCGCGGGATCGTATTCTGGCTGCGGCGGCTGCATTTCCGATGGAGGCGGAAATGCTGTATGCCCGTGTGCTCAGATTTGGGTGCACGTTAAAGAACCCCAGTTGGTCAAAATTTCTGGAGCCTTTCACTACGGCATCTCTCGTAATCATATGGTGGTTTTGGGACGTTAAACTCCACATATCACTCAATTAATTGTGTGAAGTCTTGCGTCCCAAAACGACCATGTGATTATGAGGGAGGCAGTAATAAAGGGCTCCGGAAATATCGGGCATCTGGTGTTTCTTAATGTGCACTGAAGTCGCTCAGTACACGGACCTCTGTATACCACTTCGCCTGCACTGACAAGCGACCGCCCCCTCAGCCGGGATCGTACCCGCGTCCTTCGGGTCAGCAGCCGAGCACCGATCCACCAATCCGCGCAAACCTAACTGATTTGAGTGATAAGGCTGTATACATCTGTATGTGGGACATGTGCGGATGCGTATATATAGTTGCTTATAATTATCTTCTTCCTTTTTTTGTGCAGTCCAAGTCCTTCAGCGAGAAAGTTCAAAGTGTCGATGTCGGTACTACAAATGCTGTCAAATTTGGATGGATACAAGGAGTACTGGTGAGTTCAGCTCGGTCTTGTTCTGTAGTAACCAAGTACAGTGACCTCTTAAGGGCAACTCGTGTCGTAATTTCTCTTCATTAATGATATCTTTGTGTACTAAGTGTATACTACTAACTCATTGAAACACTAATTCAGCGCTAAGTAATGCTTTTACACAGTGGTACAGGGCTTTAAATTTGGTTTGCAGCGTCTCCAGTTTGTGTCATACAGGCGTAATTATGACTCGAAAACTTCCTCCAGCGCCAACGTTATCTCTCGAGACCAGATATGCAGAAATGTGACGTGGTTGACGGGGCCAATTACTTGTCGCAGTTATGTTAAACAACTAAATGGTGCCGCATTTCAATTCGTCGGTACGTGGCCAGAAGTACATGAAGCCAACAAATAACAAGAAAAACTCATGCAGCGTTATTTAAATTTTTATTTTAACTTTTGTGTCATGCGATAGTCGTTGCGCTGAACTTCACTAGCTTCATTGTATGTTGGCCTCAGTACGTTGAGTTGAGAAAATAACTGGGACCCTTTAACCAGTTGTCTTCTTTCGTTCAACCCTTGATCAGGTACGATGTCTTCTCAACATATGGGGTGTCATGCTTTTTCTTCGGTTGTCCTGGGTCGTGGGACAAGCCGGGATTGGTGAGTTCTTACGATTTTTTTAACTTGCAGAAACGCGAAAGTTTCATTGCGTCGCTGTTTCCTCTTGAATAATATTCATGTGCGAAACGAGCACTGTGTATTCAAATGAGTTAGTGCGTTCGAGTCTATAGGCTGATTCTTTCGAACATAGCGAAAGGAATAGGACGTTGATGAACGCAGATTGGTGAGAAGTCTCAGGCAGCAATGCAGTATCCGGCGTCTTAACAACAAAGTTCTTTAAATTCAGAATTAATACATGTTGTCTTTCAAATGTGCACTAAAGACCCGAACTTGGAACGAAAACAGCCCCATCGGATCATAAATTGTGCAATTCGGATCTGCCGTGGCCGTGTGTCACATTATCGTACGTTATAACTGCGAAAATCCCATAAATTTTTAAGTGCAGTTCGATCATGTCTCCTCGTGGTTGCGACGTCATAGTTCTCGGCGATTCATTTCAATAAAAACTTAGAAAAATGAGCGCTGCTTTTGTTGGCTAGCGGCTTTTTCTTTGTTTAGTTGAAGTTACAATTTAATTCGAAGCTTACAGTTTCACCGCATGTCACGCGCCTGTGACGACCGACAGTACAGGAATAAAAAAATTCTGAAATATGCGCCTGCATCGGAAAAGGAGCACTCAGTCGTCCATTTTTTTTTATTATTCATGCAGAGGAAGCACAGACATCTTCGTTTCGAGGATACAGCTTCAAAAATTTCTTCATAGATAACAGCATTTAGTGTATTGAAAAGCATTCACTTTTATGGCCTTGTACTTTGTCGTGAAGGCAGTACAAGGACAACTGAGGAAATTGTGGCAAGAATACTTTATTACTCATTCCCAACTGTTTGAGAAAAGGAAGCATTCGGGACGTTTCTTGTTTGCTCGCCATAATGCCGGACCTGATCGGTCATAAACGTACTCTGCGAGATTGAATCTGGATATTGAGTGTTTCGTTCCGGCCTCATGTCAGAAGTTTTCGATTTGAATTAAAAAGATAACTTGAGATTACAAGCATAAAGGTAGCAAATCAAGCGATATGTAATCGGGTAAAGTGAATCTCCTTAAAAACGTGGTATTGCTGCATTTGCGAAAATGAGAATGGTGCGAAATAATCTTATCGTGTTATGGTGACACCGAAGAGCATAGCAGCCGAACCTTTCAAATGAAGATAGCCGCAAATGCTAGTGGAGCCCTGAGCTGAGGATCCCACCCACTTTCTCAGAAACCTTCTAGCGAATAACAATAGTTTCTTGTCTCTCTGAATGATTGTATTTGCCCTCTTTGTGTCAATGCATTCATGTTGACGCTCGGTGGTAAACTCTAAAGGTCGTCGTGCCTCGCCATTCCGTGCGTCACTGTGCGTGCACGCCTCCACATGGCGTAGTGGTTCTCAAGCGTGGTGGTTCACTGGCGTGTTGGTTCACTGGATTTTCTCGGAATTCGGGCGCTTTGTACCTCTTGTGGTTCCACCGCAAGTTTGCTTTGAAGTTCCAGCAGTTAAATAGAGCATGAACGTCACTTCGCTCACTGCCGCGGCCGCGTTACGAAAGGGCGTGTTGCTCACACATGTAGTAAGAATTGCGAACGTTGTCCGCGCTCGTCCTGTCTGGGCGCGTTTCGTGCGTGATTTCTGCATGAAATGTGCGCTGAAAGTTTCGAACTGCTTGTCGTTCTTCGCGTGACATTGCACTTTGTTACTGCAGCATTCATTTCTTCATTCTCGGGGCGAAACAGTGCACAATCGATGGTCAAATACATCTTTGAAGACACGTTTCACTTTCGTGTTATAGCAATTCCTAAAAGGAGGGATCAACCATGTCTTTTTATGTTTTTTGCCATCTGATTGGGGTCTCTATTTAGACGTCATTTCCGTGACGGAAATACGTCACTGAGGTTTGTCGGTCTCCGTATAAAATACTTTAATGGTAAAATTGCATTTTTGTTTAATTAAAACAACAGTTCCCAGAGCTTATGGTTTTACTGTGCAATAAATTTCAGGTCTTGCCATTGCTATCATCCTGCTGGCATCTGCGGTCACCATGCTGACAACGCTTTCGATGTCAGCAATTTGTACAAATGGAGAAGTCAGAGGAGGTACGTAGATCGAACGCGACATTTTATGTGTGAAAAAGTATTTTTTCTATAGAAAATACAGAAACGTTAAGTCCCCTGCAGGCCGCAGATAGAGCGATTCCACTCTTCGACCTTAACTACACGATGACATGCGATTTTAAACTATAGCGAAAAAATGGAAGCCCATAGTATAATTAACAATTTCATGAAATGCGTACAACTAATTTATGATTTCGCAAGTAATGACATTTCTACTTCAGTTTCAAACGACGCTTTTTTACAAACTCAAGTGGAACAGTGCACACATTTAGAAATTGAACGCCGCAAGTAATATGGTGTTATCTTGGAGGCATCCCCAGTTTGCTTCAATATCACCTGAAGTGTGCATATTTGCATATTTTGCATATTTGCCTATTTTCACATTGGAATCATTCAGTTTAATGAGTCTGAAATTATTTTTTCATAAGCAGGGAAGTGTGTGGGTGTAGTGGTTGGCGTTTTATTGCCGATACACTTTCATATGCGAAACTTTCATGCATGCTCAAATTATACCACTTGAACTGTGCTCATGCACAGAATACTGCAAGAATGGTATTGCTTGATGTTGTAGCTGTATAATTACATAGGAACACGCAGTCGTGACAAAAAACAACGGTTATGTCACCACTATTTCCGGATGAAAGATATATGCCATTTGTATACCCTTCTCTCAAATGCACCGTGCTTTCTTGTTTATTTGGTTGTTTGTTAGTTTGCAGTTTAAGGTATTGTCTACTACATTTTTTTTCAACTGCTTATCGCAGGCGGGACGTACTACATGATATCGCGGAGTCTTGGGCCAGAGTTCGGCGGTGCCATTGGGTTGATTTTCTCCTTAGCAAACGCAGTGGCAGTTGCCATGTACGTCGTGGGTTTCGCAGAAACCGTGCAAGCCGTGATGAAGGTGAGGACTTTAGAGGCAGACTTTGCTAGCATTTCTGTGTTTATTCATTAAAGCTTTTTTTTTTGTGAAACTGGAGCAAAGGGGATGTGTAGTTGCTTATTGACGTGGGCAAATATTTTGCTACGTATCGTTGCAGTACTCCTTTCGTACGTTTGTGCTATGAACACTTGTTTCCGTTAGATCGCTCAGTATATTACTCTAAGCACAGTACAGATTTAGTACTGTGAAGAGAGAGAAGTAAACGTTTATTTTCGAAACAGTGCTCCAAGCAATGCCCGGTGTCACCCTGAGGTGGGAGGGCTCCTTAGTCCAGGAACCCTCTGGCTTCTGCTGCCCTCTTAGCTCTGGTGACGAGTTGTTGTTGGTCTTCCAGGTCCTCGAGGGCGAGCTTCGCCTTCCAGGTTTCGGTTAGGTCTTCATTCGTCCGTCCTGCTTCGTTATCAGTCGTGTGTTGTTGCAGATTACGTCTGGCAATACACTGGCATGCAAGAAGCAAAACGGTGCATTAGGGCCTCATGCGTGTATACGTGCTGCTTTGCAGACGTCTCAGTATTACGCTTTCCTCTTTTGTCAGTTTTGGGTGTGCTGGAGGGTATACTCGTCTCTCTAGCGTGAAATGCTGGAGTAACGACGAATAGGTGTTTTGATCAACCTCCGTCTCTTCAACGATGGGTCGGATGTCTGACGGGTTGGACAGCGCGCACGATAAACCGCCGTTCGACCTCACGCTGCACTCCAATCATTTGCTAACAATGTGTGTAAAATGTCGCTCATTGAGTCCGAGACGCGTGCATCTTGCTGTCTTAAAGCTTTGTCGACAATGGCATAAAATAAGTACAAGTATTGGCATACTTTCCCCTTTTTGATCAGTATAGTTTGTCTCGAAAGACGATGCGTTTGCTACGATTGTTTTGATAGCTGTCACTGTGAAAGGGTTCGAAATTTTGACATCACAATCGGTGCGGCGCGTGTCCCACTCGCAGAGGCAAGACCAGCTCATCGTGGATGGCGACATGAACGACATCCGCATCATCAGTTGCGCCACGGTGGTCGTGCTTCTCTGCATCGCGCTCATCGGCACCGAGTGGGAGTCAAAGGTGGGCGCACTCGAACGCATTATTATTATTATTGTTATTATTATTATTATTATTATTATTATTATTATTATTATTATTATTATTATTATTATTATTATTATTATTATTATTGTTATTATTATTGTTATTGTTATTGTTATTGTTGTTATTATTGTTGTTATTATTATTATTATTATTATTATTATTATTATTATTATTATTATTATTATTATTATTATTATTATTATTATTATTATTATTTATTTTGCCAGGCGCAAATCGTGCTTCTCGTGATCCTCTTGGCGGCCATGGTTGACTTCGTCGTCGGGTCTTTCTTCACGCCCACCACAGACCTCATGGCCAGGGGCTTCGTCGGCTACTCCGGTGAGTCTGCCAAGCAGAGGACACGAAATGTGGCTCATTACCGCCGTGCCTGTGCGCAGTACATATGCGTGTAACGCTGCGAACGACCCGAAAAGTTTGCCTTTTATAGAAAATATGACGGAGAACTTTGGTTGCCCTTACGTTCCGCTAACAACGTTTGCTGCAGTAGTGCGTAGCATCTAATTTGTGTATTTCCAAACGAAAGCACGGAAAAATAGTTTTGGAATTACTGTCACGTGGGTTACTGGTACACCGACTACCGTTTACGCCGCTGGACTTCTTCCACTTTCGCGCTCTTTGTTTTTGCGGGATAATCGTTCAGCTATTAGTTATACACAGGGTGCAAAGGAAAGGAAAAATGTGTATGGAACAGTAGAGAAATAAAATGCGTGATTAAATTCTGACTGTGGTGGAGTTAAAACACTATATGGGGCCATAAAGTTCGCACCTGCAATTGAAACTAGGAGCTTTGTGTTCTTGTATTTTTAAGATTGAGTCAGCTGATGTAGAAAAAAAAAGCCATAGATGTCTGAAATATTTTTCTTCGTGACTCGAGAATGCCAACGGTGATTAATCTCGCAGTAGAAATTTCCTTAAAGAACCAGCTTTTCATGCAGGTCGTTCCTCTACGGAAAGTGCCCCTCGAATGAATGAATCGATAAACTTTTTTAAAAGTCCAGCAGTTTCGTTTGGACGAGGCGGAAAAAAGAGAGGATTAGCCTCATTCCGCTCCCCGAAAAACAATGTATTCAAATACCACGGTTCAGCCGGCACTTTATTCCAGCAACAGCAGCCGCAGACTGATGGTTATATACAGATGAGGAACGTTAAGTCCAATCAATGCCTGCAATATTTAAACGCTGCTGTTTTGTAATCGAACCTATTGTGCGGTCATGGCCGTGAAATGTACAAAAAAGTGTGGTCAGCTACACTATACGTGAATACTTTCGAAGCCGACTATCAAAAGAGCAAAGCTGATGCTCCCCCCCCCCCTCCTCCGGTTCACCCTCATCTCTCACATACTTCTCCCATTGGTTGATACTTTCCATTGGGTTAACAGAGACAGTTGGGCAAGTTCCTTAAAACTCAGGTTAGAAACAGCGTGAAAAAACGACAATGCACACAGATACGAAGGAGACAGGACGACGCGTTGCTATATAGCGACTGACGTTTTATTAATCAAAAACGTAAAAAGACGTGCTCGCACATTAAAAAAAAACAAGATAAACGAGATAATCTGATAGAAAAAAACGTGCCTGTCGTTTTTGTTTATTTATATGCATACTCATTCTCTAGTTGCTTGTTTTTTTCTCTTATTTTTTTTTTAGTAATGTGCGTTACATCTTCCTTTATTGAAGTCCTGAGGATCAGTGTAGGACTCATGCTGGCTGCTCCCACGTCGGGACAAAGAGGCTAAGCTCCTCTGCCGCCACACGGGCCCTATGGTGGACAGCCCTGAGTGTGTCCACCAGCGCGTCACTGTGCAGCTCTCTTTTCACAGTGAGAAGCCGCACCTGCCATTGCCGAGCAGCGCCAGAGCATGTGTTCGAAATTGAGCAAGTCTCCACACTTACTACAATATATCGAAACCCCACAGTCCGGGTTAATTTTATTCACGACGACCGGGTTGGGGTAACGTCCGCAGGCAGAAGGGAATTCCCTGCACTCTAAGTAATAATGCTTGGTTATGCTGTTGCACGTCAACAGCTGGTCGCTAAACTCCGGAGCGGGAGATTCGGCCGCCTCGGGGATTGCACGGCACACTAATCCGCGCCACCTCGTTGAGGTTACGTGGGGCTCCCTCCCCTGACCCCATGTGCGCCGAAAACCAAAGTAATGGTATGCGGAGTGATGTCCTTACCTTGCAGCAGTCTGTAAGCTGGTTCTATGCTTTTGATTGAAACTTCACTTGCTAAAAGCGTCTCATTCTGGCCACTTCGCGTTCTGGTTCTTTCGCTCTTTTTCCTAGCATGGCTTTCCACCACCGAGCCTCGCCTATCTTTGCGCCGTGAAGCCCTTTCTTTCGTTTCGAGTTTCACTCTCGTAATATATACTGTACGAGCTCGAGACCAGCGTTTCGACAACGGATGGGGAAACCTCGACACGGCGTCGACTAAAACAACTCTGCTGTTAAATATATTTTTTTGTGTGTGTAGTGGCCGTGTTAGGTTTTACAAAAGCTGTGAATTTCCTGTAATAACACAACTGTTTTTTTTTTCTATCTACAGGCACTCTTTTCATGGAAAACGTAAAGCCGGGGTTCAGAGATGGCGAAACTTTCTTCGACGTCTTCTCTATTTTCTTCCCGGCGGCTACGGGTATTCTGGCCGGTGCCAACATCTCTGGTGATTTGAAGGTACAAAATTGAAAACTATCAATTTGTTTTCTAATATTTTACAATTGACTCTATAACACAGAATTTGCAGAACGAATGCATAAATATACGCAATACGACCAATATTTCCATCTATTCAGGGAAGCACTGTATTCGCGTTTTATTTAAGAAAAACGCGGTATTGAATGAGTATGGTTGTAGAGAAGAGCTGCTGATGACAAATGCTCTTGCAATACGCGTGTTCTGGGTTGTGTTGAGTGCGTTAACTATACGGCCCTCGGTACCAGCCTAATGACTGAAATGTAACCCCCTATCTAATGATACATTTTGGGTGAAATATTTTACTTTGATTGTGATTCTCCTTTTACCCACTGCATTGAAATATGCTCCTCATTATAAAACGTAACTGTCGATAAACCAATTGTGAGACGCATTTAGCTGACGCTGTACAGCCATGTAACTTTACTACGATTAACTTGACGATTCAGTCCGGCCTTCGAAACTTCTCCCAACTCTCGTGGTTTTCGCTCTTGCAGGATCCCCAAAAGGCGATCCCCCGGGGCACCCTGCTGGCCATCTTTATCACAACCATCTCGTACATCGCATTCGCCGTCATAGCCGGCACCACTGTCTTGCGTGACGCCAACGGAGTCCCGTTCAACCTGACCGAGGCCGGAGTCAACTTCGCCGACATCGCCAACTGCACCATGCACGAGGCCGACAAGTGCGAGTACGGACTGATGAATTACTTCCAGGTATAGTGTCACCGTTTAACGATTATGCCGCTCCCGTGCTAGTGCGAATACGCGCTTCGAAACGGACCACATTCAAGCCTTTCTCGAAGAACCATATACAGTATCGCCCTTGCTGTAGTTAGGACAATTCCCAGTGCTCTCACATTTCTAATTTATTCCCCCTTCACCGAAAAACTGATGAAGCTGCTGTTTTCACGAAGGCTTTCAGAACCTTCATGCTTGCAGGCTGGCTGTTTTGTGGCAGTTTTAAAACTAATTAGTACCATATCAGAAGTATTTGACGCCTTCAACTCCAGCATTGCTAATGGCTTGTGATGGCATTTTGTGTCAGCGTGTTTTCTTCTACATTTTCATTTTTTTTGTTCCGCTGAGTTTAAGATCCTAGGGATAAACATGGTGCACCTTTCCTCATGAAAAGTATGAACGGTCAAAAAGAATGACGGAGAATATCACAATACACCTGCAGATTAGGGCTCCCGAAGTGTTATTGCTAACTAACGCAACTGAATTACATTGCAAAACTCGATTCCTTACCACTTTGTTCTTGCCACTGAACTTAAATTTCCAATGCGCAGGTCATGGAAATGGTGTCGGCGTACGGCCCCCTAGTAATCGCCGGCGTTTTCGCTGCCACATTGTCCTCTGCGTTAGCCAGTCTGGTCAGTGCTCCTAAGGTCTTCCAGGTGAGTGATCAGTTGTTGTTCGCTAATGTAGAGATTACTTTTAATTTTTTTAGGGCACAAGTAAACAAGGGCGAAAAGTGGCGCGGACGCAACGCTGCCTCGCTTTTTACATTTAGTTCATGTACCTTTGTGCGCTAGAAAGTTAGAATGAATTACCAGCATGTCCAGGCATACGCTCTTTCATGTAGTGGTTACTTTTACGTTCTATATGATGATCACGGCTGGCATAGCCACTATAACGTCGTTGCTGTGCTCAGAACCTCATTTGTTAGTTATCGATATGAGTTTTATGTTGTGATCGTCTCTTCGTATTTGGTCGCAGGCTCTGTGCAACGATAAGCTCTTCCCGTACATCCACTGGTTCGGCAAGGGCTTCGGCAGAAACAACGAACCTAGGCGTGGTTATATGCTCGCTTTCGGCATCTCCCTTGCCTGCTGTGCCATCGGCAAGTTATATTTTTTTACTACGATTGCATTCACAGGGCTCAACTGTAACGTATTTGCCGTTATATTTTTTTAATGCGAAAACATTTACAAGGCGCACTTGGAGCGTATTTGCCGTCGGTTTCCGCACCCCTGTGATGTTTTGTGTAAGCTCAAACTCGATAATATTGCCCCACACATTGTAGTACATAGGTTCAACGTGCGAAGGAAAGCGTGCTAGTGCAGCCGATCATTACTGCTCAAGCGGCGCCGATGATAACAAGGCAGGAAGGGGGGGGGGGGGGGGACACAGAGCTGGGATGTTGATCACTCTGCTAGCAAGTGCCTGCAAGTATATATTTTTGTGTGAATGCGCGATCTATTGCACAACTATAAAATAGTTGATAGCGTGCTCGTGGCCGTTTTCAATGCTTTTTTTTACTTCTTTCATGGTGTCCCCCAATTGCGTTACCCGATGCGCAATGCGAGAGATAGCGTAAACACTTCGATGCGGCAAAAGTAGAGAGGTCCGCCCGACAAGCTTTGTCTCCGGCTTGCTACTCTGCGAAATGGAGAAGTACGAAATGAAAGAGGGGTGAAGGTGAGGAACGAATGGACTGTGCTGTTCATTAAATTCTGATAGTAGCGCCCTGCAAGGTATGCTTTCTCTGTGTTACTTTATAGACGCGGTTAAATTGAAGCCCGAGTTTTCTTTCTCGTAGGTGAGCTGAACGCAATCGCACCCATCATCTCAAACTTCTTCCTTGCTGCCTACTGCCTCATCAACTTCTCGTGCTTCCACGCCTCCTTCACTAGAATGCCGGGTGAGTACACAACACCGAAAAAAAAATCAACACCGACTATTCGCTTTTCTTAACCAAAGCTCCTCAAAGAAGTGGGATTAACCAGTTTTCTTAAGTCACCTAACACAGTTAACAGATATGCTAAGGGGTTGGCTCGAATCTAGAGTGCTTGGTTTTTGCAATTATTGAAGTGTAAATTTCTTATTCAATAAACAGAATACCCGCGCAGCGTACTATTTGCTAAATAAAACATTGCGTAATGATGAGAAAATGAAGACGCTGTTCTGACTGTACAGCCAATTCGGAATTTAACGTTAAAGCTCCTACATCTTTGTTCACGAGTACATATATTACCACGGCACTGTGTTAGGCAAGTTGTAGAGTTCAGCAATGTCACGCGGTGCAGTGAACGACTTCAGGCAGAAAGAGGCGCTTCTTCCGATTTTTTTTCTATTGCCTGCAGTTTCTATTTAGCACTTCGTTGTTTTCACGAGTATACGTTTGTTCTGTTTGTGAGCAAAGCTGTTGCGTGTGGGTGATAAATCGTGTTTTTTGTTTGTTTTTTTTTATGATCGAAGGCTTCATTGTCCTAATAACACACTTCCTATTATAAGTACCTATACATTACAAATCAGGCAGTTATTACTATTAATAAAGTGACACTGATGAGTGACCACACTAAGTAAGCTGTCTAATTCCAGGCAGAGCTTCCAGTTTTTTTTTTTTCTTGCAACCTGTTAGTACACTTGAGCATACCGCATTCATCATAACTTTAGTCCACGGTTGGAGTAACCTTCATGGTAGAAGGGTTGATAGGCGGGCTAGTTGGTACATATTCATATACCAACTAGCCCTTCTGTGCTTGTTTGTCTCCTCTCTTGTGTCCCGTTAATTTGCTCTGGCAATTATTTCATTATGAGTAACCTTCATCATCTGTTTACCTTTTCAAACACTGCACATACTTTCAAGACACTCTCCGTACTTACAACCTTAAACTGCAAAACTTATGCACACATGACAGGTAGCCAGCCTGTCATGTGAGGCTTTACCAGCTTTACCTCGGTGGTGATGCGTCTGTACCAATATGTCGCTACGTCTTGTTCTTCGCTGACACTTTGTTGCTAGTTTTGTATGTAGTCTAGATGTTAACGCTGAAGTGATCCTTTTCTCTCCCTTCCGTGACGCAGGGTTCCGGCCAGCGTTCCGCTATTACAACCTTTGGGTCAGCCTGCTGGGTGCCATTCTTTGCTTGAGTGTCATGTTCATCACCAACTGGCCTACGGCACTCGGAACGTTTGCCATCATCCTTGGACTCTACATATTCATTTACAACAGGAAGCCCGGTACGTCTTAAAGTATGAAGCTGTCTTGGTCGACCTTCAGAGCATGAATTTGGTTAATCAGCCCTACTGTTGTGATATTTCATTTTTGAAGCTGTATAGCTCGGTGTTATAAATTCCGTGAAACTACAAATTTGTTAACCAACCAATTTTATTACACTGCCGCAGCGCGCAGTGTAATCTTGGTTACATAGGGAAAGGAAGATTCAGCTCATAAAAAGTCAAGGTAAACCTGAGGTGGCTTTATTTGGCTACAGTGCACCTAAAGCAAAGTTGTAAGGCAACACAGAGAGACATGGATACAAACGCAGTAAACCATGCACAGTGTCTGCGGTGTGCAGCAGGCAGCCTTAAACATCAGCTTCTGAACTGTGAAATTTCGAAACCTTAGAAGCATCGTCAAGTAAACAATAACAAGAACCAGCTCTGTTTTTGCTGCGTTTCCATAACAGCAGCACACCCAGTTCATCATCATTATGCAAAATTTTCATTCCTATTCGTCACTGACCATTCCGTGAACATCCTCCTCAGGACTAATGGTGTGACTAGCGGCAGTAATATGTAAAGCTGGCTACTTGCCAGTTGTCTGACATTGTCTGCAGTGCTGGCAGTGATATGATTTTAGAGCACTGCACGTTTTGTTAAGTACAGTTTGCTGAAGTGTACACGTTAGGACTAGAAACACTTTTATGTTTAAATGTGAACGCGTTTTTTTTTTTTTTTTTACACGAAGGCTTAAACTAGCGATAGTTTTGCACACACGGATTTCAGTTCTAGCGACTCTGTTTTCGATCTTACTCAACGTTCATACGAATACCCGCTGCCGCTCTGATGCAGATGTCAACTGGGGATCGTCAACTCAAGCTCAGACGTACTTGGATGCACTGAACAGCGTCGTCAAACTCAACAACGTTCGCGATCACATCAAGAATTATAGGTGAGGCACCTCGATGAGGCACCTCGATGAGGCACCCCCTTCAAATGGTCATTTTTCGCTCTCTATACCACGGCGAAAAAAATCGGGGAGGGGGGGGGACGTGTTTGGTGTGCCATCTCTGGCTACGCCCCTGCTACGATGTGTCAGATAATCACGTCGTGGTTTTGGCAGTCAATCCTCGGTGTATATTTTTTTTTCTTTTGCGTGCAAGCAGTTCTGCGAAATGATTCGTTGGCAGCATTGTGAAATTTTCTGGTGGTACGCAGAAGCGAAAATGCTTTACATGATTTGCAGAGGGCTCTTGGATTGGTGATTAAAAAAAATGCGCAACATCTATACGTAATATTATACATGCATAAGACTGCCTGAGACGAACAGGTTTTCTAGAAGGCGATTTTTTTGGTATGCACCTAAAATCAGCGTGAGTGAAAACAGGGGAATTGGAGAAGAAACGATTGATTGGAGACGAAGCACGCGTTCCAACTTTGAAACATGTTAGATCGCTTTGAACAGTTTGAGTTGGCAGCGATAAGACACCGATTAAGGAATAGGCATCATTGGTACGGCTGACGAGCAGACGTAACGTTCGAGGTAATTTTACATCTATTATTCGGTCTTCGGGCTTTGAAGCCTTTCAGAATCAGAATTTTCATTAATAAAAGTTGATTGAAGTTACAAGCGCGTGGTATACAGGAGGAGGTTCCATAGGCAAGAGACTGCATCGGGACCTCCTGTACAAAATAAAATCAGGTAAAAAGCACATCATAGTAGCAACAGTAGCGAGATCAGTCATTAAGAAACATTTGCATGCGGTGTGCTTCCGGACAGGTTGTCTTGATGTGTGTAATCAGTAAGTTACCATATGGTCTCCCTCATGCTTATTGGTGGTGTGTGGTTCCGTTATTACAGGCCTCGTTATCGATGTGTTCCTTGATTGTGCTCAGGAAAAAAAAAGCGCCACGAGTCTGAATTTTTTCTTCCTTCCTTGAGTGTGTGTGCATTCTATTGCTCAACATCTGCCTGTTAATTTGCTACAGGCCTCAGATCCTGGTGCTCACTGGCAACCCAGCTGACCGCCTACCTCTCGTGGACTTCGCCTACTTGCTCACCAAGAAGCTTTCCCTCATGGTTTGCGGAGACATCCGAAAAGTAAGCTTACAAGTGGTGGTTGGTATGCTTTAACGATTGTGTGCAAGTGCGTGCGTATTTCACAACGGCTTAGAAGTGTGGCAGCTTGGGCTAGTTGGTATGACACGACGATAGTTATAGCGCTAGAACAGAACGACGACACAGAGACAAGGACAAGAAGCGCTCGTGTCTTTTGAGTCCTTCTTGTCTCTGTGTCGTCGTTCTCTTCTCGCGCTATAACTATCTTCAGAACGGCGTCAGCGACATTTGTGCTGGATGGAAGCAGTGAAGCAAGCAGCACACGTCAATTTTCAGCGCGGGAAGACGAGGCAGAGAATAAATGAAATGACAGCAAGGAAGCTGGTCTTTAACTGAACTGACACTTACGAAAAACGTGGGGCAAGAAGTTAAAAGTGCAAACATACAGAAGAGAGCTGTAACATACAAGAATTACAAGGCAACCAATACGCGTAGCACAAGGAGTTAACCAAGGAATTTTTTTTTCTGTGTAGAACTATGAAGGCAGTACTCACATCTATCAGATTTCACAGATATGCAGAAGCTTTGGTGAATAACACTAAGAAAGAGAGACAGAAAAGGATGCAAAGAAAGGCAGAGAGGTTACCCAGACGCACGTCCAGTTTGCTACCCTGTGCTGGGGGAAGGGACGAGGGGGGGGGAAAGAAAAAAGGGAGGATCTCGAGCACACTTGGGGGAGCACATGCAGTCTACTGGCGGACGCAAAATTTTTTCTGCTCCTTAGCTGCTGGGGACAGGTGCGCTTTTGAACAAGGGGGAACACTTGCAACGTCTGCAATAGTCAGCAGGCTGACCTGATCCAATCAGAGCCCGTCAACAGTCCTGACGTTTCTTCTGTGCCTGTGTTTGATTATTTATTTATTTATTTAAAAATACTGCCAATCCCTTGTCGGGATTTTCGCAGAAAGGACATCGGGAAACACACAATAAAAGCACACAATAAAAACATCCGTAAGTTATACATCGTTTAGGATACGCGTTACATTGATGCTACCAAGTTCTCACAATTTCTAACAATCAAATTCAAGCAAATTCTAACCAAATTCTAACAACAAAGTTCTAACAGTAATTGTATTATATCCAAATGATTACAGTGTGGAAGAGTCAAAATAACACAGTCTAAAACAATGGATTTTGCAAAGATGACCACAATAGCGCAATATTAGGGTTCCAAACGCAAATGTTCTTCAACAAGACGTGAAAAAATATTTAAAGAATTGCTGCTAGTAATCATAGCTGCTAGGCTGTTCCATTCCCTTATTGATGCTGGGAAGAATGAGTGTTTGAAACATTCCGTACGGAATGCGTATTCTTGTAGCATTTCGGGGTGCTTCTTACGGTTGGGTCGTGATTGTTGAAGTGTAATGTACCTGGAGGCATCGATGTTCGTTTGCTTATGGCGTAGCTGGTACATGAATCGTAGGCGTGCTAGTCTTGCTCGTTTTTGCAGCGTTAGCATGCCCGCTTCTTCGGGCATAGTTGGTGAGTCTGTTTGCCTAAACTTGTTAATGATAAATCGAACAGCTTTTCTTTGCACGCCTTCTAGCTTCGCAATATGTTTTTTTGTGTACGGGAACCAAACAATGTTCGCATATTCAAGAACAGATCTCACGTACGTGTTGTAGGCTAACAGTTTAATTTCAGAAGGTGCTAGTCGAAGGCATCGTCTCAGAAAAAAAAAAGTCGTTTCAGTACGGTAGCTGTAACGTTAGAAACGTGGGCATCCCATCTCAGATCGCTAGTAAAGGTGAGGCCAAGGTACTTATGATGACTTGTTCTAGGAAGTGGGATACTATTGATGATATATGAGAACTCTGACCATTCCCTTTTTCTTGTTACTGTCATTATAGCTGATTTTTTAACATTAAGTATCATTTGCCAATCTGAACACCAGTTTGATACTATTTCGAGGGCTTTGTTTAAGGCAAGATGATCTTCTGCAGAGTTTATTTCATGATAAATTATACAATCATCCGCGAAAAGTCTGACGTGGACGGGAATTTGACAGGGTAGGTCTTTGATAAAAATTAGGAATAAGGTCGGAGCAAGAACACAACCCTGGGGAACACCGTATTTGACGGGAACTGTTGTGGATACTTGTCCATTGAAATCAACAAATTGTGTGCGACCGGTAAGATAGTTTTTTATCCATTTCGTAACGGAGCCATTGCCTAAGGTACATTCTAACTTTTGTACTAGTTTTTTATGCGAAACCTTATCAAAGGCTTTTGCAAAGTCCAATAGGATAAGGTCGACCTGTTTTTGCTTGTCCACACCTAAGGATAAATCATGGGTTAGTTCTGTTAGTTGCGTGACTGTAGAAAGCCCCCTACGGAAACCGTGTTGAGAAGGCGACAGGATGCGTTCGTTTTCAAGATATATATTGATATGTTTTAAGATAATATGTTCAAGAAGTTTGCTGCAAGTGCAAGTAAGAGATATAGGCCTGAAGTTATTTACGTCATCTTTTGGGCCTGATTTGTGTATCGGTTTAACTTTCGCTTTTTTTCCAATCATCCGCTATGGTGCATGTTGCTAGGGATTTATCGAATATGATGCACAGATATTTTGCCATCCACTCCGCATATCGGTTGAGAAACAAATTTGGAATGTTATCTGGTCCTGAGGCTTTTTTTGTGTCAAGTTGGAGGAGCAGATGAAAGATACCTTGTTCGGTTATCACGGGCAGTTCCAATGGTTCTTTGTTCAAAATGTCGATTGGTGGTTGATTGCCGTCATCGGCCGTGAAAACTGATTGGAAGTGCTCATTGAGCGAAGAAGGGGTAATAAGGCCATCTTGAGGATGACTAGCGTTTTCGCTAGACTTTGATTTTTTAAGAAAGCCCCAAAATTTTTGCGGCGAGTTTTTGATGAAACTAGGAAGGGTGTTAGTGAAATAGTTTTTTGCGGTTCTTATTTTTAATTTCATGTCGGTGATGGCAGTTGTGAGAGCAGTCTTAGAATTGCTTTTACTTAGTTTTAGGGATTTCCTGAGTCTTTTAACTTTGCGTTTCGCGTGAATGATATCACGATTAATCCAGGGATTATATTTCTTTGATCTTTTTGTTTTGTTTGGTACATATAATTTCATACAGTGCGTTATGGTATGTTTAAATTTTAACCACAATTCATCGACACTTATGAATGCGCGTTTCGAATCTTCTTCAAACGGTGCTAATTCCATTGATAGATGGTCAATTATGCTGGTGTCATCTGCATTCCGAAAATCTGGAACGTTTTTTTGCGAGTGGCAGTGGCTTTTTTTGGCACAAATTGATGCGCTGCACACGATTAGCTTGTGGTCCGATATCCCATCGAGAATTTCTACACTGTGTTTGTCACTTGGAAAATGGTCGCTTAAGAATACCAGGTCAAGTATATTGGAGCTCTCCGCCTGCACCCGTGTTGGCTCCATTATTATCTGATTGAGGTTAAAAGATAGCATTGCATCAAAAAGGGTTTCTGAGTTTAAGCACTCGTTCTGCATGGTCCGCCAGTTTATGTCGGGCAGATTAAAGTCCCCCAAAAGGATTAGTCTCTTGCCTTTCACATTGCGCTGCATGTATGCGTGCAGTGATTGCATAGCGATATGGTCTGACCCTGGACTGCGATAAACACAACCAACTACGATTGAAAATGAGCCGCACAATAAATTGCAGAACACCGCTTCAGCACCCTCAACAACAGGCATCTGTGTGAATCGAATACGTTTGTTAATAAGAATGGCAACTCCACCACCGCGTGTTGCTCGGTCCTTTCTCACAATGCAGTAGTTTGGAGGTGCTATTTCGGCGTCTCCAATCTCGTTTGAAAGCCACGTTTCCGTCACAGCCAAGAAGTCAGGGTCGACAGTAAGAAGTACTGATTCTAGCGAGTCGAGTTTGTTCAGTATGCTGCGTGCATTCACATTGACAAAAACTATTTTGGACGTGGTTGATGGCGGCGAGTGCGCATGGGTGGTGTTCCTTCTTGGTTTTTTGGGTTTTTTTGATTGGAGGGAGCATTGCGTTCTGTTTTGATCTCAATCTTATCGCCCGCGGTATCATCCCAGCGGTAAAGTACTCGATTGATAGTAATCTTGTCGTATACCAACCATACTTTGTCACCAGATTCTTTGTTAGATTTGGCGCTATCCCACAGCTTTTTCCTTATGCTACGAACTCGAGCTGAAAAGTCTTCACTAATCGCTAATTTAGTTCCTTTGAGCTTTTGGCAGTTTTTTAGGATTTTGATTTTGTCACGCGTGTCGAGAAGTTTTAAAATAACTGGCCTGGTTTTATTAGCGTCTGGCTTTCCGAGCCTGTGAATTCTTTCGATTGCTACAGGCTCTAGATCCAGTGTTTTCTTAATAATCGTGTTGTTAACAGTTTGTTCGAGTGAGACATCATCCTCAACGTGCTTTTCGGGAATGCCGTACACAATCAGGTTCCCTCTTCTAGAACGATTTTCCAGGTCGTCAAGCTTTAGTTCAAGGTCTGAAACTATTTTTTGCAGGTGCGTTACTTGATCCGTGCAGATTGTTATTTTGCTATGAAGCGAGTCCAGCAATTCTAGTTTCTTATCTATGGCGGTTAGCCTCTCCTCTTTTATTTCTTTTAAGTCGCCTGCAATTACCTGCAGTTGTTTCGCGATGTGCGCTAAGTCTGGACCGGGATTTGTCTCTACATCGCCAGCAAGCAACAATACGTTCACAACATGAGATGACAAGTCATACAAAAATAAACATAGCAGCCTTGGGCACGGCAGCACAAGTAGGCACAAATCGTTCGATCGATAGCACTTCCCATAACGTTTTCTTACCTGCGCAATGAAGACGAAAGGGTTAGACTTCATTTCTGCGGTGCCACCGTGCCCAATGTCCAGCAGTGATCCTCCGGCGGCGTATATGTTGGGCGCGAGGTGCGCCCCCTGGGCTCTGCCGCATACTGCGTCGATGCTGATGGTCACCGCTGTAGGGCTTCCGTGCCGATATCCGCTGTGATGGCACATGTGCTGCGTGGACGACACACCAAAACTGGATTCGGCGACGAGCTGCGTTGTGTTGCCTCGTTGTGGTTGTACTAGTGATACACGGCATATGATAAAGAGAGATACATAAGGAGGTGTCAAAGTCGCGAGAATGAGTGAAACATCTTATAAAATATCACATTAGAGATATAATGCTATTGTGGACACCGGTAAACAGAAAAGTATAAGTAATACAAAGTGGAAAGATAAGCATACACTAAAATACAATAACTATTATTCTGAATAGTACAAACTTGTCTTTAGGACCAGTCAGTATCAGAGTGCGTGAACTTCTTAGCATACGTTTTAGAGCTGTAAAGAATGAGTTTTCGAGCTGTAAGGTCGCAACGGTTGCGGATCCGAGGAGCATACGCCACAGGGGGTCATCGGTAGAGGCGGCTTGAAGGCGGTGACAGTTTTCCTGTATTATCTCTTTGAGAGTTTGTGCCGGGAAAGCGAAACACCGCAGCCGATTTCGGGACGGCCAGTTGAGCGCCGTGGTCCGGGCCGTTTGGCTGAAGCGACCGAGGAGCTCAAGCTGAGAGATCAGCTTACGACGGTCCGTCGGCGATAATGGCCAACGCGGGTGGTGCACCCGAAAGAGAGCGTCCCGAGAATTCCTTTTCTCCTTGCTGAGAGCAAGGAGGAGGGGGAGGGCAAATGCTGTTTTTGTTTATGATTGTTTATTGGCTGCGCGGCAATGCGGGGTTGGAATAGGGAAGAGGGAGTTCGTTGGGCGCGGCCCGAGCAGGCGGGCGATCGTGCAATAAACGCTGCCTTCAAACAGACTCTGGCTCTTCCTTCGCGTTGCCAGCGTGCACTTGGATCGACAAGGGGCTGTCGATACCTGCGACATCCACAACATCGGAACTTAACTGGGCCGAAGCATCTTACGGCCGAGGCTCGTCTGTGCATACGTCCACGATGTCTGTTGTCACGGGGAGATGCATGGATGTGAGGCACAAAAAAAGGTTTGACAATGCGCTAGTATCAATCATAATTCAGTGCAAAATAACAAAAACGCCGACCAAGGTGAAATACACAAGTTTAAGTTTTGTGTATTTAACCTTGGTCGGCGTTTTTGTTATTTTGCACTATGTTTGTCCCCGACCAGACGGGATTCCGTTGGACTCTTGACTATCAATCGTAATTGTTACAGAACAATGTAAAACACCTAGAATCATTCATGCTGGTCGGTGACTTCAACGTGCACATTACGGACTTTAGGACCTAGCTTTGTCTTCGACTTCTTGTGTCGCTAAATGTCACTTTACGTTACGTCACTCAATTTACATTATATGGGGTAACATTCGGGCAGCGTATGGTTACTCACCCACGATACCTGGAGCTTCTTTTACGCGTCATGATTCACTTGTGGAGATGCGTGGATTTTCGCATTTCGTGTTGAAAAATATCGTGTTTGAATTTCCGACTAGCCCAACTTCTCACTTTAAAGGTCTGCAGTTGGCTTACCCAGAAATTCCTTTATTCAATACCGGAACAGGCGCTGTCTGCTACAAGCAGCTTTGACGCAGTGTTCCAGCGGCGGCCGTTGGGGTGTGGTATTTTGCTTTGTCATCGATGGTCGCACTTCGACTGCAACCCAATACAGGATGACTTGTCTACAGTTAGCTTAATGTAATAGTCTGGTCAAGCCGTGTTCTCAAGATTAATTTCGCCTCCTTCACGTTCACAGTCCCTGCCTTGCATTGGATATGTTGAGATTAACCTCCGAGTTAATGCATAATAAATTGAAAGGTAGAGGCATTGATTCAGTTTGGGTTTTGTTTGGTAACCCTTTCAATACAAAAAGGCGAAAGGAGAGAATGCGACCAGCGTCCACACGCCATGAGATTAAATTGCGATTTTTTTCTGAAATAGATTATGCAGTATTTTGCCCTAAATAGACCCGTTCTCTGCTCTTCGCTTTTTAGCGGATTTTTCATTAGTTTCACGCGTTTTTTTCCCCTTCAGGCCCCGATGTCGTACAGATCGCGCAACATCTTAATGTCCAAGGCGTACAATTGCTTCGAGCAGCGTAAGGTGAAGGCCTTCTACAGCTTGGTTGTGGACAACAGCTTTTCGAAGGGTGTCCTCTCGCTCATACAGGTAAGATGACATAGCGGGCGACTCCTTTAGATTCCTTAGAGTTATTTGACATCTTCTTTCTACAGTATTTGCATTTTTCTACTCATGGTTACAGCTGGTTGGCGTTGGCAAGCTAAGACCCAATGTCGTTCTAATGGGCTTCAAGGCTGATTGGCAGACTTGCCCGAAGCAGGAGCTGCAGGAGTATTTCGACGCCATTCAGTGAGTTGGAAGAACTTGGTTCCACTGTCATGAAGTATGTCTTTTTCACGATGCAATAACGCATGCATCCTTCCCCCAGCGGAAAGTCCACGAAACAACTCTCTATTTCGGAGGCTTATGTTCTGGCGATACCCGTTCTAATGGTCCCTACAGAAATTCTGCTAAAGCGACAAACGAAAACACTGGAAAATAAAAACGCTCGTTGCAACGGTTCGTGAGGGGGGCTCATAGCTGCAGGATGGTACAAGACCACGTACAAAAAAATAATGCTTATGCTTTATTTTGTGAATCATTCCTCACTATTATTTGCCTCGGCTTGTCTATAGACTGTTTCAGAATAGCAAGCGTTGTACCCCCCCCCCTTCCCACCCACAAAAATCACCTCCTTTACCAGCTCCAAACGTCGAAACTGAAAGCACGCCTTCAAGTTCTTTTAAGGGTAAGGAAAGTCTCTTTTTCATTTTCCACATAAAAGGAACGTGCGTAAAGTACAAAAAAATCTTTCGCAATTTTTATGTAGCTTAAAATAAGATTTTATTGAATACGTTTCGCCAAATAGGGGAACAAATCTAGAATATTAGCGGGCTCTATTCAAAAGCTTTTGTTGTCCATCGATGCCATTAAGGCACATCGGTAGACAAAACTGGATGTCATCAAGGGCCAGTGTTTGTAAACAGTGAAAGGATAACTATATACTCATTGGAAAGACTAACCGACCATGATGTGCATGCACTTGGCCATTCCTCTGTTTCTTGCACCGAAGGGCTGTTCTACAGAGTGAAATAAAACGTCTATGGCCACATTATTCATGTTTTTAAGGTGCTGCATGATTTAGTAAAACGTTATTATTAGGGTCATGGAATCGAATCCAGGCTGCGGCAGCTGCATTTTCGATAAAATCGAAGAGGCTGTAGGCCCGGGTGCTCAGATTTGGGTGCACGCGAAAGAACAAGGTGATCGAAGAAATTTCCGGAGGCCTCCATTTCGGCGTATATCATAATCATATTGTTGTGTTGAGATCTTAAACTTCACATTGTATTATTACAGTGTACGTTCGATCTACCAGGTTTGCAACTTTCCTATTTCTTTTCTATCACTTTTCGCGATATCCTGCCTTTGCCAAGTGCACGGTGTCTTGTCTATAAGCTGTCGCTATAGATAGATTCATTAGAAATACTAATTGACCACGCTATGCACTTAGCACTTTCTCTGTTTCTTGCATAGAAGGGCTGCTGTACAAAGCAAGGTAGAACATCTACAAAATACACAAAAAAAGCGGCCACATCAGACGCGAGGAGATATGTCTAGTTTTGTCAAGTTCACTGTTTGCCTTCAGCACTATTTCAGGCTTAGTCTTTCTCTACGCAGATATTGCTCTTCTGGTACTTCATTCCTGGTAGGCTTTATTTCAGCTGGACCAGATGTGTTCAGGAAAAACTGTTGAAAGATTTAGAGTACTTGGTACTCTAGTGCACTAGGCCGTTCGGTGGACCTTACGACCAGATAAAGGAACGAGAGTGATATTGCTAGCAGATGTCGAGTTATTGACGAAGCATGTTGGAGTGATGGTTGAAAACGCTCCATTCTGTACCGGGAATGTATTGGCCGTTGCATGTTACAATACGTTTGAAATGAGTGGCGTAGCTATGAACTGCGGTAGTACGAATAGAACACCGAGTGCGATGACGTCCTTTATATCAATTTGGTTTCTGAGGGTACATTCTTTTCGCGCTTTCCTAACTTTCCGGCTGTTCACATGTCTTCTCTTTTCCGCCCAGTCACTCGTTCGACTCGCACATGGCACTGTGCATCCTGCGCCTTGCCGAGGGCATCGACTTCTCCAAGTACTCGGCCGATGAGATCTCGGCCGGCGTGCCCGTTGGTTCGGACCCGGCGTCCACTGTGCCAGCTCGTACCGAAGGCAGCCTCAACCGGGGCGCTTCCTCGACTGACACTCTTCCCAGGCACGGCTCCAGCTCGCAACTCTCGCAAGGTACTCGTGTGTTCCGTACAGCCTGAGTATCGGGTTTATTCTAGGCAGGCTTCTGATTTTCAAAGAGTTCTGTAGAGTGTAAACAATTCATTTGACAGTTACTATTATTGGTTTATTTAATTAAGCTCGGAACCTACCTTGCAAGCGGTAACTTGAAACTGTAGATGTTATCTCATCAACTGCCGTCTCCTCTCTTGCTTCTCTCGCTTGCCGCTTTCGCTGTCCTGTCCTGAACGAAGCACTGAGACCAACCGCTTCGTGGTTGGTCTTTTTGGCAGCCCTCACGCTGGCCGGTGAGTCTATACGCACTTCAGTCCGCGGCACTGTTCCTTATAGCAACGATTGTGTCTGCACTTATCAACTCTGCGTGCCTTCGAGGGCTTTCGTGCACTAAACTGATTTGGTTTCTAGTTCGTGGAAAGTTTTTTTCTCTCGTGTTCCTAATTTGCTTTTCCCCGAGTAATCTGTTAATCATTTATTAATTTCTCATATCTCTCCCCTTAAGTCATATCTGTCCTTTTTTTTATCGCCCTTATTTATTCCCTCCTCCACAAAAAAGTAGACAGGCATAGTGCCCGTCTCGGTGACAGCTTTGCCTGCTCTCTCCCTAGCTGTTGCCTTTATGTTTTTGTGCATATTTCTTTTCATGGTTGTTAATAACTGATTTGTATCTGTAGTATGTTTAGACAATGATTTAGGCATAGCTCCCCAGTGCCTCAGATCTCGCATCGAAGTAACCCAACTTCTGGATCGGGGCGCAGCGGGCAGTTCGTGCGACGAGGACGAGTCCTCCACGCCGCCGCAGACTCCCACCGCGGAGAGGGCGAACAGGGACTCGGGCCTGGGCACGTACCGCAAGAACGAGTCTTCGCCTTCGGTCAGCCCCAACGGCGATGCCTCGACGGGCGCGAGGAACCACAAGGGTGGCGCCGCTGTCATCGGTCACGAGAGCGTGACGGTGTCTTTCCGTCGCGACTCCTCGGCGCCCACGGTGCTTCAGCGCTGGACGCGGCGCACCTCGTCCCAGGTGCTCGAGCGGAGCGTGCCTAAG
This sequence comes from Rhipicephalus microplus, assembly GCF_043290135.1. Lineage (NCBI taxonomy): Eukaryota > Metazoa > Arthropoda > Arachnida > Ixodida > Ixodidae > Rhipicephalus > Rhipicephalus microplus. Next base: position 286,515,734 of record NC_134700.1, read on the forward strand.
AACGTGCTGCAGTCGGTGAACCAGTTCCAGCGTAAGCAGAAGAAAGGCTCCATCGACGTTTGGTGGCTGTACGATGATGGCGGTGAGTGTTTCTTACCAAGAACATGATTGATTGATATGTGGGGTTGAACGTCCCAAAACCACCATGCGATTATGAGAGATGCCATAGTGGAGGGCTCCGGAAATTTCGACCACCTGGGGTCCTTTAGCGTGCACCCCAAATCTGAGCGCACGGGTTTACAACATTTCCGCCTCCATCGGAAATGCAGCCACCGCAGCCGGGATTTGAGTCCGCGACCTGCGGGTCAGCAGCCGAGTACCTTAGCCACTAGACCACCACGGCGGGTCTTCTTACCAAAGACTGACTTGTTAGATTGACATGTCCAAATTGTTGCGAACAACTACGTGTCAAGACGAGACAAGGTTCTTGTGCGTGTGACAAGACAGATTACAAGACAAAGGACACACAGAGGAGCCTTGTACCGTCTTCACAGGTAACTGCGCTAGACGCTTACAGCAGTTTTTTACGTTGCTTTTGTAGGCGATAGCTGTGTTAGCGTGCGCCCTTTTTATTCGGGAACTAGGGGATGGAACGGTGGCCGGCAATATTATGCTTGACATTGCGAGTTTACTTGTACGCAATGGTTAGCAGTGCTGCCTACACCAGAGCCGTGGACCTAGGGCATCGCCTGAAAAAACAAGCTTTTTGGCAACATCAGGTCCACTTAGGGGTCCCGCAGGGGTCCGTTCTTGCTCTTATTCTATTTATTTTGTATATTAAGGATACTCAGTTTAGTATTCATGAAATGGTCCAAATGCGGCTTTCTTTTTTTTTTTTACAACTGTGTAGTATACACAGTAGCACGTCATCCAAGGGGTCAAATACAACTGAATAATTCACTGCAACCTATTTGTTTCTGGTGCAATACATTGGAAATGAGACTTAATGCGTCAAAAACCAAGAGTATTACATTCACCAACACGAAAAATTCCATAAATTCCAGTTGTACCCTTGGCAACACCATATTCGAAAAATGTCATACGGTAAAATACTTGGGCCTTATACTCACATCCAATCTCAATTGGCAACCTCACATCTCCTCCATCTCAGACCGCCGAACGCAAGCTATCTTTTTTTACGAAGGATCCTACGTAACACTCCATTGCATGGGAAAATAAATCAACCAAGCGAAAAAACACCGCGTACCACAGGACAGTGACAGAGACGGACGAAGTCTGTCACTGTCCTGTGTTCACCGCTAGACGAAGTCTCTGTCACTGTCCTGTGTTATGCGCTGTTTTTTTCGCTTCATCGATCGTGTACCAACCGGCCCAAATAAGACCTTTAGTATTGAAAATAAATGCCTACAAAACACTTCGTATCCCCTTATTAGAGTGTGCCGATTTGATGTGCAGCCTTTACCAAAAGCATATAATTGATAAAATTGAACGCATTCAAAAACTAGCCGCCAGATTCATATACTTTGAGTATTCTAGAGAACGAAGCGTCTCTCAATACTGAAAGCAAACGTTGAAAAAAACTTTTGTCCCATGTTCATTTCAACACTACGAAGTCGCGTTGTTTACGTCATCCTCTTCTACACTCGTCGAGAACTGACCACAGTAAAACAACCAGACAACCTTCAAGCCGCATTAACACTCGCAAATGTTCACTCTTGCCCTCGGTAATGGAAGATGTTACCAGATAGTGTTGTGAATTGCATTACTGTGGAATCATTTGTTGCGCAGGTGCGCGCCTTTCATTTCTGTTCATGATTTCTACTTTGTTTTTTTTTCTTTAAAATGCTTTTTTTTCTATTCTCTGTAACCACTCCTGCAAGGCCCGATTGAGCCTGCGGTATGCTCAAATAAAAAAAATGCTCAAGAATTCCCTTTGACCCCCTTGCGTGAAATATGGCTGCTTCTAGCAGTGTCAGGTGTTGACCAGTATATCAGCTTCTTATTAGAAAATGGCTCCTATTCTTGGGATTTGTTAGCTGAATTACAAGTGCTGGCTTATTTTACCAACATGGTAAAAGCTATTTATTTCATGCCAATAAACTTTATTCATTAAAGAAAATGATATTGTGTATTTTCATATGTTTCAGAGTGAATATGTTCCCACAACAGGTAGTGTGAGTTCTGCCGCAGCCTTTTATGCATACTTGTTTAATGTAATTGGTAAGATGACTATATCTAAGCCACGCCTTTTATGCATACTTGTTTAATGTAATTGGTAAGATGACTATATCTAAGCCACGCACGTTAAAAGGAAGCATCGACAGAAACCCTACATACCTTTGTTCAAGCGAAAATGCTGTAGGTCTGTGTGCTCAGAGTTGGGTGCACGCTAAAGAACTTCAGGTGGTCGAAAATTCTGGAGCCTTCCACTACGGCGTCTCTCATAATCATACGGGGGTTTCGGTATGTTAAACAGAACAAATAATAATAATAATAATAATAATAATAATAATAATAATAATAATAATAATAATAATAATAATAATAATAATAATAATAATAGTTGTTATTGTTGTTGTTGTTGTTGTTACATACCTTTGTTTTCTCCCGTGCCTCACTCAGTGAAATTCTCTGAAGCCTCGTACATGGAACTTGGAAATTCATTGATACTATTATAAAACTGACAGATCTTTAGCTGGCGATTCTTAAGAAAATGCCATGCATAGGGCTCTTTGTAGAGATACTAAAATTCAGGACAAGAGAATACACACGGGCGTATGGAGGTGTAGAGCTTATATAAAATCCTTGTTCCGTGTCCTGTTGAAGGAACGCATCTTCCAAACAACAACCCTGACTTCTTCAAGCTTGAAATGTTTTCCTCATGCTAACAATTTCGAAGACGGGGCCCTGCAAATCACTTTGGATATAAATAGAACAATATCGTCTAGTTTCCGAAGCACACGCTGAAACTTGTCATAAGCGCAGTCACTGACTCTTCTTTGTCAACTGGATGCGTCATCATTATTTGTACAACTTCATCATCTCTAACAGCGTGTGTCAGCTCTAGCTCGTCTCGAATAAAGTGGTTCCTCATAAACGGGAGAGGCTCGGTAAACGCAGTCACCATATACGTACATGCACACGGCATGCATGTGCCACATGACGTCATTACTTTCTGGAGACTGACGATATCTCAGCCGAGCCGTTTGTCAAAAACAGTGCCATTATACAAACAACACCGCTCCGCATTGAACGTTGCGATTTAATTTGGTGTCTTCTGTTTCTAAATTGGGTGCACTGTAGGTTACAGAAATTATTTCGTCGTGAGATGTTTTTTTTTATTTATTAAAGCATGCCACAAGCTCGAAAAGTGACACTTACATTAATTCCCATTATAAACAACTTGTTTCTTAATAGTACTAAATTTTACCTATCAATATATTTTGTATTTAAGTGCACATATGTAGTCTATAATGTGAAAAAAAAAATATGTCGCATACTTATTTTTTCTTCGTTACTGCCCACAGGCTTGACGATGCTTATCCCGTACCTCTTGTCCACGAGGTCCCAGTTCTCCAGCTGCCACCTCAGGGTATTTGCACTCGCCAACAAAAAGCACGAGCTGGACAAGGAACAGCGCAAGTGAGTCTTCCCTCCCACTGTGTGAGAGAGCCTATACGTACATTCCGATATTTTCAGACAGCGCTATTTTATTGTGGCGTCTACATTACACACCATATATTTTTCAGCACACGAGGAAACAAGTTGAGTAAATCAACCAGTGTGCCGTTGAACTAATAAATCGAATTTATCGAAAATACTAAAATCATAACACAAGTCGTGTGATGCGTGTACCAATTCATACGCCATCTTGCGACAACGAAGTCAAATAATTATAATAATTCCGAACTTGTGCGAAGACTTATTTACGGATGCACACTGAGTGCCATCTTATGAAGCGAAAAGTTGCCCTGTTGTTCTTGTTTGCACACTTTACGGACTGGTGGTATTGGCGAAGTTGATGACATACGTCGTAGCATGGAAACATAACTTAGTGCTACAAACTCTATGGACCAACTTAATGACAATAGGCTGGGTGGAATTTCAGATTTTAAATACGCAGCATTTCTTAGTCGCACGATGTCACGCGTCGGCGGCGATGTTCGCACCTCCACTGCTCATGCTCGCGCCTCGCGTATCGTAAGCTCAATGAGCTAGGCATTTATAACACATTCAACGAAATCGTAGAAGCTCAAAAAGTATCTCAAATTGTAAGGCTGTCTTCCACTGCAGCTGGGCGACGGTTACTAGCCCACCTCGGGCTCAAATCTGCCGTATCCCAATAATGTCCTCAGCAGCTCCCCGAAGACCTGCGCGCAAAATTAACAGTGTTCCCGATACCCCGTAACATGCATCCCACACATAACGTTGGGAGACGTCAGGCACGGGCGCGAGCCCTACTCAGTACCGCAGCCGCTATGGAGGATAACGTGGCCTTCGTAGACGCAGCGTAGTATACGGCTCTACGGACCACTTTGTCTCGGTGGCTACAACACTCAAAGGCGAACACTTGTCGTCTGTGACTTTATTAAATTCGAACGCTGATCGCGCCGAGCAGGTCGCTGTGGCACTAGCTCTCGCTGCCACCGATCGCACCGCCATTTACACGGATTCGCGCGCAGCCGCACGGGCCTTCATGACGGGCTCAGTTTGTCGGGAAGCCGATTGGTCAGGCAAAAAGCACACAATCTGGTTCCCGGCACACGCTGGCCGACACGTACACGGAACCATCCTTAATGCCAACGAGTTGGCTCACTCCCGGGCGCGAGGTCTCACGTTCCACGCCGGGGAGAACCTCTCGAAGGCTGAGGACGTCACTTGTTTCTTCAGAGGCCCGTTGCTAACTTTTAATGAAATTCGCAAACACTGCCAGTTGGAGCGGCGGAAATAACCACTCCCGCACCGACACTTAACAAGACCTCAGTCCATAACTCTACGACTCTTACAGACGGAGGCGTATGCATCGCCTCTAACTTGCTCTAAATACATAGATGGCATAGATCCGGGGTGCCCACGCTGTGGTCATCCCAAATGTACTCTCGAACACATGCTGTGGCAATACCCTGCGTTGCGCGAGAGCAGCGAGTCTCCCTCTACGGAGGCGGACTGGACCTGTCTCCTCACAAGCCATGACAAAGGAGACCAGCTTAGGGCCATCCAGAGGGCCCACGACATAGCCGTGGAGTTTAACCTCCCCGTCGTGGGAGTGGCCCACCGGTGTTGCCCCCTAAGGGGGATTGAGCGCCGCCTCCGGATATTAATAAAGTTCTTTGCCTGCCTGCCTGCCTGCCTCGCGTATCGTGCCGCATGCCTGCGTCTCGTGCCAACTGTTTTCCCCCCTTTCTCTCTCTCTCACCTCGCAAGGCCGACGCAGGCAGCGTCTGGTAGTAAAAACCGACTGCTCGAGCTGCACAACCGTTCACTGGCCACCCCATATATGTAGGCGCTGGATCTCGCACATCAGAGTCGTACCACTAATTGAAAGCAACGCTTCTCCTTAGTTCAATAAATAAGAATATCAAAGACGAAATAACAATTAAGCAATCCCAAACCATATCCAATCATGCAACATTCATGCGATACCCCCATCACACTGCGATGCATTTTTTTTGCTCTCCGTGGGAATGAAGATGCGAATGGACTTTTTTTTTACGAGCAGACGTTGCCGGCGTCGGCATTGCGAGGTAAGAGAGGGACAGGTAAGAGAGGACAGGTAAGAGAGGGACAGATCGTGCAAAGTGTGGACGGCGCCACCGCCGACGACGCTGAAGCACGACATCGTGCGACTAATGAATGTGCTGCATTTGAAATCGTGTAGGGAAATCGTGTTGGGCTTGTCAACTAACCGAACCTTCGCGCTTTGCTTTTTTTCAGTATGGCTGCCCTTCTTAGCAAGTTTCGCATAGAATATTCCGACGTGACCGTGATTCCTGACATCGTGAAACCACCGCAGGAGTCAACGTAAGGAAATCTGCTGTCTTCTTGTGTCGACCTATTGGATCATTCCAGCGACTATAGGCGGCGCAGCGGAAGGTCGAAATGGCGGACGAGACGGTGATGTCGCGAGCGATTACGTCAGCGTCGCAGAGCGTGAAGGCGCGTTTATTGGTTTATGACTACTGAGAGACGAAACTGCGTCTCAGTTTTATCAGCGCGTGACAGCTTCGGAACACGGCTATAGGCACCCGACAGTGGACAAGAGGGCGCGACGTAGCTCCTTGGGCCGCCTCAGCATTGTTGGTACCGACCGCCAGGAATACTAAGAAAGTGGAACGCTCGCTGAACGCAGTGACACGCTGAAGTGTCAGTGCCCTTTTTGGCACGTTTTCAAAGAACGCTTCCTGGGCGCTTACATAATCAGTCGTGACCCCCTTGCTCACAACTAAAAAAGAAAATGGTATGCACGCGCAAGTTCGGTTTTGCTGCGCCTACTCGCTAGGCTACACATTAGGAGACTCGTCGCCTACTCGCTAGGCTGTGTTCTGGCGCTACAATCGGATCTCGTAAACTGCATTGCAGTGTGCCTATATGGCGCCGCCTGCGTCGCTGGAACGACCAACTACGTACTCTTAGTCAGGCCCTTTATGAAGTGCAGGGTTGAGTCAAGAAGTCGAATAAGAAGGTGTGGCTTCTTGGCTATATGTATACCCTGTACGCATGGCATGATCAAGAGTGTATTGTCAGAATGCTTCGAAGCGTTACCTTAGCTGGCTCGAGATGAGTGAGTCGCACCCTTCTCCTTACGACAAGCAGGAAGGAGGAATTTTTGAAAATCTTGAACCCCTGGAGGCGATCGTCGAAAGACGCCGAGTCCGACCAGACGCCAGCGCCGTTCGTGTCAGATTCCGAGATTCTGGCCGTCAAAGAAAAGGTACCGTGGCGTTTAAGCATCCGTGTCTCTCAGAGATTCTTAGAGCGCTTCGATTTACATAACTGTAAGCGCATGCTAAGCTATCCCACACGTTTTTAAATTTTTTTTTTCTTTTGGCGTGTTCCAGACTAACCGACATCTGCGGCTTCACGAGCTTCTACGGCAATACTCACCTGGTGCATCGCTAATAGTGATGTAAGTTTTTTTTTCTACTTGAATATACATAACATACGTCACTTGAAGTGTATTTTCGAAGTTCTTGACTGGCGAAAGATCATGCACAAAGATATACGCAGCAATCAAACTGTACAATATCTTGTAAAGCTGTTACTTGTTCTTAAATGGAGACGCCATATATAGCTTTGGTATGTCAATATGGTTGATAGGGCGAGTCGGTGATACATCATTGCTTTGAAATGAGAGCGCACTTCTTAGACTACTTTTTGTCTGCATTAGAAAAAGTTAATATCAGTAATGGCACTTGATTTTCCCTTTTACTATTATTATTTACTCGTTTTTTCACAGGTTGTGTGTAGTAAATGGCATGTTATTTACATTGCTCGAGATGCGCTAATAGGTCAAGCGAAACAAGGCATTCAGGCACCTCTGTAATGATGTGGCCACATGTTGAAAGGTTGGCTCATTCCGTTGCAATATATAACGGCTATTTTAGCAAGTTTAAGTGGACAGAGTGACCTGCAACGTAGACACTAATATACATGTAATAGAGGGCACCATGATATGCGTGCTTTTTGACGCAATTACTGGCGAGTGTGCTTGATGCCATTGCTGCAGCCGAAACATTAATTGTGATTGCACGAGTTTTGTCGTACGAATAACTCGCTGTTTGTTCACCAGTGTCGTTTCATCGTCATTGCTCGCAATGTCGACTTTTTCATATACTCAAGACCATAGGTCTTGAGTATATGAAAAAGTAGGCTTAACTCAGACTCGCTAAAGAAATATATCTTGCACTTTGAACTCACTCAATCTCACTCATCGAAACTTTCCTGAGGTGGACCACTCAGTGTAACAGTCACGGATATTTTTCTTCAGCCGGACTAACTCGGACTCAAACTCACCAACACATTATACTCAACCGGACTCACTCTGACCCAGACCCATCGCTCGACCTGAGTCTGAGTGAGTCCGAGCAAGTTGACTCATTAGCGAGTTCGCCGACCGATGCCCAAGACCAAAAGCTGCCGATCCTATTAACTGAGCGAACTTTCTTCCCCGCAGGACCTTGCCGATGCCTCGCAAGGGAACGTGCACGGCGCCCATGTACATGGCGTGGCTGGAAATGCTCACCAAGGACATGCCTCCGTTCCTTCTCGTGCGGGGCAACCAGACCAGCGTGCTCACATTCTATTCGTAGAGGGGCGAACCTCACACGCATCGTTCCCACCACAAAAACGTATACGTAACGGAAAAGAAGCCCTATACATGCCGCCTATGGGGAGCCGTGGTGCTTGGCCTGGCCCTGTGATGTCACAAATCGCAGTTTCCTTCTACTATAGAGTGCGGGCTTGAAGTTGACATTTAGTTCGTCATTCACTTTTCTACTTCGTTCTCTTTTCCTTTCTTGTTCTTTGTAAATTGTAGTTCGGATTTTGTAGAAGAGCAACGTGTAAGAGAGATGAAGTTTGTGCATTGTAGAGGGAAAAGCCGTCGTTTCACGCTCAGTACACGCTCATCTGTAAATATCGTCATGCGCAGCCGAAACCAGACTGCCTATCACTCGCCATCACTTTTTCTTGCTGCTTTTAATTCTGAAGGTTTTGAGTGAACAATTTCGAAATTTCACATTCAGCTATGTACCCTGGTATACATAATTCTGCGGCACTGCAGTGAGTGAGCTTCCCAACAGCTGGAAAGGTTACGCATACTAGCGTGGATTGCCAAACATATGTGTTGGCATTGAAGTATCTGGAAACGCCGTATACGATTTATATTAAACCAATCCTTCGTTCGATAACCCCCAGCTCAGTGCTTAGCGTTCGATTACAGATTGCGATTTCCAAGTTTTTTTTTTTCCCCGGCCCATTGCGCCGTCCAAAGAGCAAGCCTTACCTCCATCAGCACATGCACCCTCTACCTCCTTTCGCGGTACGTTAATGCCCCCACCGGAAGCGAAGAAAAAAAAACTACTTAGTACAAATTTCGAGCTCTGTACATATTTCACTCCACGTAGGTAGACCGTTCATTGCCAGTCCGCGCTTTTTAGTCAACCTAAAGGGTGTTCTTTCTGCAGCGAGTTCTGGTTGCGATCCCATTTACGATTGTTGCTAGAGACCCCTTATTCGCGAATGACCGACACCCTATGTTGGTCTGTTCAGCCGTGTCCAGCTCTTGCTGTACAGTCCCTTAATATGCTGCAACCCGCCGCGCAGTAGATCGTCTAGTCCTTTCATAAAATCGATTGTGTGTTTGAGTGGTATTTTTTTTCTTATAATATAATCCTGCAGTAAATTGTACAGTAGAAGTGCTAAATAAAAGACACAAGCCAAGGGCGTGAATTTTTTAAAAGTTGTGCACGTTGTGACTGTTTTTTACTGGATTAAGCACTACGTAAAGGACTCTACATCCTGAAGAGATGCGGTAAGTATTCTACGGGAGTGAAAAAAAATGCCGACTATTATCGCAGCAGCACATTTACACTCGCTCAATAACGAATACAACGCGCAAACAGAAACCAAAAATAAAAACGAAGCCGAAAGAGTTCATCAAGTATCGGAACAGCCGCTGCCTAGCTCCTACGTTTTGCTGCTAGTACATATAGTCTAAGAAGGTCGTATAGCAATAACACATGACCATGTGGCTCTTCAAGATGTTTTCCCATGGCAGAAAACTTGGCAAGTCCGCAGGTGATTCATGGTGTGTATAACAAGTGCGCAAAACACGAGAGCAACATGAACACTCTGAAAAATGCGCTATAGTTAAAACTTTTCAAAATTTTGAACCTCGGCACCACCTGGCTTGTGACGATTTCTAGTTGATGGAGCTATTTAGGAATAACTTCAAAAGTTTCATGCACGAAAAACACGATAAACTCGCCATCACGGCGAGTTTGTACGAGATTTTCAAGACTGAGTTCCTCTACCACATTTTGTTTTTGCACATTTCCAAGCATCACTCGAGCGGTGTTGCTTGACTTTGTGGACGTGCAGTTTCGAAGCGAAGTTATTTTGTTTCTTAAAATCCGTTTAACCCTTTCAGTCACGGTGTGTACAAATCGAGAAGCAAACTTCAGTGGCACGTCACGCATCCCGAATTTGATCAAGTGGCTTGAAGCTGAGTGCACATTAGTGCAGGCCCGCTGAGTGGACAACTGGTGATCGTTTAACTTCGTAATGCTGAGTATTACTGCAAAGGATCACTTTGCTGGATGCACTCATGTTCGAGAATATTTCGAGGTGACACATTCTAAGACCAATGTGAAAAGTATGCTTTTCTTTGCTCGAAACAAATACAACAAAAAATGCATGCATTTCGGGCCTAATACCTGATTCTTTATATGTAACTACTGAAGCGGACCAGTGTCAGAATATTTAGATATTTAGTTGCACACTCAATTACCTTCAGATTTGGGTGCACGTTAAAGAACCCCAGGTGGTAGAAATTTCCGGAGGCCTCCACTACGGCGTCTCTCATAATCATATGGTGGTTTTGGGACGTTAAACCCCACATATCAATCAAATCAATCAACTTCAATTACCAAAAGTTACATGTTCGATAGAACAAACTGACGACCAACGTCCGTAAAGACGCGTTTATTTCTTGGTAAAAAAAAACTTTGCTCCTCACGGAGGACAGCGATTAGTTTCTGCTTTGGTGTCCAGCAGTAATAGAAAGAGAGTAGCGGTGGGCGTCGTTTCACTTCTTCAGATTTTGCAGCTTCTTGATTTCCTCCGTCGATGTGGCCTCCTTCTGTTGCTTCAGCTCCTCGTTGCCGGCGGTGACGCCCCAGTTGTCCGGTTGGGAAAAGGCGCTCGAGAAAGGCCGACCCGTGGAAGGCCTCAGGTTCTCCCAGTAAGCGCGCGATGCCCTGCAGCAAATTCAAACATTGAAAAACGTCGGTTAATTATACGCTGATGTACAGGGTCATTTACATCTAAAGAGAACACCTCACCAGTATTAAAGGCCTTGTAGGAGCCGATGTTGAATACGTAATTCGAGAAACCATTATTCTGACACCACGATGTCGTTTCTTATAACGGCTATTTCCTCCGTTAAGTAGCGCAAGGGTTGTCGTTTTGCCGACTTGATTACTAATGGTGCGATCCATATAGGTGTGATCGGCACTGTGCAATGAACAGCAATAGAAGCTCGAAAGCCGCGCCTGGCGCTTTCTAGCAGTTTCATTGAGCGCTGCGGACGCCAATATGGTCGCCGAACCTAGTATGTAAGCCCTGGTCTCACATTTGGAGATTCGCAATGCAATGCATAAGGCCAATGTTCACGAATAGCTCAACAAAAAAGCACATACGTCTTGCAGAACGACTCTAAACGTTTCAATTGCGTAGTAACGCGCTTACAGACTTTTTCCCGGTGGCACTGCCACTTTGCTATCGCAACACCGCCAATGGTTTGTCACATGTAGCTCGTGCGTGCATGAAGATGCGCACGCACCATGCAGCCTTAATGTACAACAGATATAAGGGAGGCACAGCACCTCGCGTGCTGTGCCTCCCTTATATCAGTTGCGTCTAGCGTCAGCGGCGCCTACCGCATAACTGCTGCAAACGACGACGAGTCTATAGATTAGCCAACGGGGAAAATGTGTATGTGCTCTATATAACATTTGTATAGCACATGGGAAGAACTGTCATTTCTCGTACGTTAGTGTTCGTACGGAGTGGGGGCTCCGGTACAATCCTAATGTCCTGCGTAAAGTACAGGTTATAGAAAAGAAACCTAGGCATTTGTGTCTAGTTTTCTTGGCTAAGCTAGTGTTATATCCAGTACATGATTAAGCGTGCAGTGCTCTTCCTGTAGTGCCACGAGTGCGTCAGAAAAAGTATGCGGTACGTTTTTAGATTGCGCTTTTTCAAGCTTGAATTTCATTAGTGTGCGCCAGGACTCCAGAAATGTGCATACTATAGTATAGTCCCTCAGGTTCCATTGTACCTGAACTTTTCGTACCGGCAATGCGACTCATGAACGCATTTCAGGGACAATCAACGTTATTGCATTTGACAACGTAATCATGCAATGGCAAAGTACAGTGTGTGCAACTTTGGTGGTCGGTCGATGCGACGACCAGTAACGTACTTTCATTTCCGTGATGTCATGACTCAGACGTGCCACTTAGCAATATCGACGTCCCAGGGGGCAAGAGTCCCACGGGGAACGGCCTATACAGTTTGCCACTGTATTACAGCATGCAATTACCTATCGCTCCACGGCGGGTCGCCTTCGACTACTCAGCCGCAACCAGACACAAAACAGCATAATGTAGCCACATGGGTGCATCGTTACTCCGTACATTTCTGTCAACGCTACGAAGGCTTGGTCAACCATGCAGGTCAACCATGCAGAGAAAAGTCGTTCTTGATCAACCATGCAGAGAAAAGTCGTTCTTACCGTGCTCGCACCCAGGGCTTGGTGTGCATGCGCAGGCCCTCTCCCCAGGAATCGTGCTTGTCCGATGCCTCGGGCAGCTTGCCACCGCGCTCTGCCGACAGTTCCTCGGCGATGGCGCGTACGTGGTACGGCTCGAAGCCGCAGCAACCGCCGATGTAGCGTACGCCCATTTCGTAGGCTTCGCGCGCGTAGCGCTGTATGTCCCAACGGCTGCAAACGCGGGGCTCCAAGGCTGCCAGTACGTAAAGGTAAAAGCACGTTATAAGGCTGTAAAAACACTCAACCTCGTTTTAACGAAAACGCGAGGGAGCAAAAAAAAGCGTGGCTGATCCCCCCTGTCTGGGAATCAGTACAGCACTAAAGAGAAACGTCTCTTCACAGAGGCAGTTGAGCAACGAATTGCAAAGTCACGTGAAGAACGACAGGAAGCGGGAAACTTGCAGCACGCACCTCAAGCAGAAAGCGCGCACGAAATTAGCATACACAAGACGAGCACGGAATAACAACTGTCACAGTTTATTTATTTTTTTATTTTCATTTATTTATTTCCAACACAAAACAATTAGGGGGTTTCCCCAGGTTCGACACTTAAAGCGTGCTGTTCAAACAGAAAGAGGCGCGAAACGAGCGCACAAGTACACACAGGACAAGCGCAAATAACTGTCACAATTCTTACTTCGTCGTGTGACTGCAGCGCGCTCCTTTCGTAAACGCGGCCGCGGCTGCGAGTGAAGTGACCTTCATCCTCTCCCGATTTACGAGTCTGATAAGCGATCGCGCAGGAGAGACCACGAATGCTCCGTGGAGGCGACGACCTTCAGAGCGCTCCCGACGCGAGCCCGTCACGCCATCTCGCTACTAATAAAAACGCGCGAAATTATCGGAGCTCTGAGGACCGCCAAACGTTGTGTGGTGGATGTAAATGGCTTGCCGTTAGCTTCAGTTTATTGCTTTAAAAAAATGTTACAACATCATAATACAGGTAGGGTCCCAAAGTAAGAAACTGTAGTGGGACCCATGGTTAAATATACAAATACAGTGTATTTGTATATTTAACCATGGGTCCCACTACAGTTTCTTACTTTGGGACCCTACCTGTATTATGATGTTGTAACATTTTTTTAAAGCAATAAACTGAAGCTAACGGCAAGCCATTTACATCCACCACACAACGTTTGGCGGTCCTCAGAGCTCCGATACTTTCGCGCGTTTTTAGTGAACTAACTCAACAAGTGAACGGAATATGCTCCTCAACGTTCGTTTCGTGGATTAGTGGTTAGCGCCGTGCTCTGTGAATCGGAATGCGTCTGGTTCGACGCCGCGTGACAAAGTTTTTCTTTCTGGTTTTTCTTTGCCATCTGCTAATATATATTTTACGTCATATCCGTGACAGGAATACGTCAGCGAAGCCGTCATAAACCCTGGCATAAAACACTTTCGTGATAAAAATTTAATATTCATTGCTTGAGTAATACGCAAAATCGGTCGTTTGACGCACGAGGCACTTTCGCTACTATAGTACATATCTTGTGACGTCCACATTTGATCTACCGACTTAAAAGTAAGTAATAGGTCCCAAGTAGCTCAATTCCAACAATACACTCTCAACTAGCCCAAAAATAAAGCACTTACATGCATGTAGACAATCTGTTACTCTATAGTTAGTGAACCAACTGCTTCACCCTCGAATTTCGTAATCTTGCATTTCTCTTTTGATCCTGGTCTTCGTTTCTCGGGAGCTCTTGCTATTTTACATCCGCTGGCACTCAGTTTGGTGCACAACGAAGTGTCTACGAAAGGGTCGCCACAAGTGCGTACAAGTGCATGCCTCACCGAATGGGAACTCCGGAAGGTCAATGAATCCCTGCTTTCCGGCGTCCGGTGTGTGGTACGCGAGTGGCTGCGTGATGAAGTGCGCCTTCAGTCCAGCCGCGCGCACGGCGTTGATCATGAGCTGCACGGCCTCGAGCACCACGAACGGGTCGAAGTGGCAGTTGATGCCCACAACATCGGCTCCTGGGTAAGTGACGAGCGGAAGAAGAAACTATGGATTCAGTCGGGCTTTGCTATGCCAACCAGACTCGGAGCCAAAAGGCTTCCCCTCCCCTCCCCCCCCCCCCAAATATTTTTGGGTTGCGGGCCTCATGACAACAGTTATGTATTCACGAAGAGCATGGTAGCATGTTTGGCTGTCACTGTTCTTCAACCGACCCATGCCGCATATTCCCTTAAGCATCCGCTTAAGACGACCCAAGGGCGAAAGCAATCTTATTATGTTAATTATTTTCCTTCTCAATTGGTGTACTAATCGTATTCTACCCAGCTCGCTTTGATCTGTCCCTCAAATCGATTGGCACTGCCTCCAAGATCGTTGACGTTGCAAACTTTCTGCAGCCAACCTGGTTTCGCATTGCCTCCGGGACCATTCCAAATTTGAGCAAGCGACTGTGTCATCAGATGTGAAGGCATCACCAAATATCACCGAAAATTGTGACGTCCGAAATTTCAGCAATCTGTGGTTACGTCATTGCGTGATGATAAGTTCTTGCATGACCCGTGTGACGCCGAAGCCATAAGTTACCCATCTGTCTCAGGCTGGTCCAAAGCTCGGCGTTTCCCGCTACTTGAAATGCCTCTTCCTGATCGTCTGCAGACACCTTGCAACAAGAGAGGTGAACCTCCAGAACAAAACTGTTTATTAAAAGCAAAAGGCAATGGTAAAATCAGATCAGGTCAAAACACATCTGTTCCCAACGGCAGCCGATTCCCGGCTCGCGCTCCCCCTCATCCACACGTACACCTCATTTATAAACAGTCATGGTATGGGATGGAACCATTGTTCGAGCCCCTCGCCCTGTTTAGACCAACGAGTGCACCAAATCTTAATCCCGAAAAAAAAGAGGCGGGGCTATTCCAGTCTACATCATAGCCGCCCCTTTTCGAGCCGGCTTTCTAAAATATATTTTTGGAGCCACGAGTCTGACAGCTACAGCAGTGTCCCAGGGCCCTTTGTTTACAACTCGCCTTCTGTTTCCATGTCGTCAGCCTGGCGTGGCAACATTACTCGTGAGTCCCTCAACTGGCTAGGATGTCGTCGATCCCGAGCAAGTTAACTTTGCCCTTCGCCCCACGCGAAGTCAAAGCGAGATCTCTCCTCTCTGTTGTCCTTTTGAAGATATAGATGCGCGCTACCAAGAGGTCCCAATTGTTAGCATTTGGGCTTCCCCTCATTTAACAATGCCGCCCGCCACTTCAACGCCTGTCCACCCCCGGTGAAACGAGCATTCTCCTTTGGTTCATAACATCAAATGAAACTGGGCTGGCGTGGTAATATTCCTCGCAAAACCGCGAATTGCATAGCAAACTTTACCTGCCGAGCCGTGCCAGCTGTAGCCCACGTCTCTATATTTTCCTCTAAGTCGCAAACGACGAGCGCCTTAGATATACACACATGGCGGCACGACCGTACGTCCTTCAAATGAATGGTTCTTCTGCCGAAACACTGTGAAACCAATGCAGTAGCGCCAACACGGGTGCGACAAAACCATTGAACAATCCAAACACGCGTTCTACGGGCTGTCCGCCGAATCAACCGTGCGAAGGTTCAGCTCGGTGAAGTTAACTCTATTGGTCAATTTTCGCGTTGGGCAAAGAATTGAAGTGCCTTAATAATAACGATTCCTAAAGTCTTACGTACCAAAACCACCATATGATAATGAGGCACGCCTGGGGGTCTCTAATACGAGCATATGTTTTCAGGGGCATATCTAAGCATATGTTTTCAGGGGCGAAGCTCCTTAGGGTGTGGGTCTGTCCATCCTCCGATGGTGTATGTAGCCACTGGTGGCACATACCCTAAAGAGCGGTCCTTAATATGTCCGCTGAATGACAGCACTTGTATATGATAAATACATGATAAAGAGATGCAAGGTGGCTGTACTTGGAGTGTTCACTCGATAGATGGACGGACTGATGGACGCATGGAGGGGCGCACGGAAGGACGGATGCACATATGGTCACATGGATGGACGGACACACGGACGGGCGCACGGATGGACGCATGGACGGACGGAAGCAAGAACGAATAAGCGGACGAAATCACAGAAGGAATCACAGAAGGACCGATGAACACTTCGCCCCACATATCATAATTCACTCCACAGAATGCTGTGATTTTTTTGAACTTCACCTCCTTGAAAACATGGCCGCCGTGGCCAGGAATAAAACACGCGCCCTCATACGATATACTACCGGGGCTGCATCGGAGACTTTGCCTGTGGAAACGAGCTTGAATGAGGATTCCCTTACCAGCTTTGACCATGCGCACTGCGCAATCGCCCGTGGAAATGCCGTGCATGTCTCCTTCGGGTCCGATGCACATGGTGGCAACCACCGGAAGACCCGTCTTCTTGCACACCTCAATGGCCATCTCGATCTCTTCAACGTGTTCGAAGTACTGCAGACATAGAATAAGAGCACACACGTAACACATTTGTCGGTGAACCGTGGCGACGACACGTTGCCAGAATTTTCTTAGCTTAATGTACGTCTATGGTAAATGGAGGTGTGGAGTGCTCATTGGCAGCGTTTGGTTGAGCAATCCCTCTGGTGCTTCTTGGCAGACCGAGACAACCGACTGAAGAGGCCCACTGGGTTTCCTTTGCGGCTGCACCTTCTTACGTATACTTAAAGCGGTATTCAAGAAAACAAAATTGGTAAATAAAACGACGGATAAAAAATAGGACAACAGGACAAAGCTGGACCCCTGTCATCGTACTTTTCTGTGTCCATTTGCCATTTTTTATCTTCAAATCATGCATCGATTGACCCCAACGCCCGACAATATTGCTTCATGTTGTATCTTTATTGAAACCTGAATGTTGACCATTAGGGAAATGTATTTTGGCTCCCACGGTCTCGTCTAAAGATGCAATATTTCCGGCCAACTAGCTCAAAACAGTCACGAACGATTATAAAGAATGCCTCATACTACTTGCTGGTTAATTCACTCTGACACCATTAAGTGCTGAATTCCCTGACATGGTAATCCTAAAACATCACTAGCGCCTCCATGAGAGGCGCGCGTTCTGCTGTGGACAGTCAGAGAAAACGGCGACGTGGACGAGAGAGACTCGCGCGCTGTTGGCCTGTGTGAAATTTGAGTAGCCTGAGTGCCATGCGATCTAATGAGTTTCAATTAATTGTTCTAAATCGTTTTACTACGCCTCGTGTGTTCAACGACGCCGAAGACAGCAATAACGATGAGGCGACAGTACCTTAAGGGATACTGTGGTTCACTTTCTGTTGTTGTAATGTATCAGTGTTAAAGCCAACCACCTATTTAACGCCTTACTCAACATTTATTTCACTTGTGAACGGCGAATATGACAAGTACGGGGGGGGGGGTAAATTTTAAATCGCAGTCACCCAACTTACCTCGCAGATAAGGAAGTCCAGTTTGTTCTTGACAAAGACGTCCACTTGTCTGCGAAACACGTCCTGGACTTCGGCCCTGGGACGTCCAGTGAGGTAAGAGGGCGTCTGCGAAATGCCACCCGCCACGAGAGCGTCTTTTTCCTTGGCCACCTCGAGAGCCAGACTGCAGGCCGCCGCGTTGATGTCAGCGCCCTGAAGCCAGGCACGGCGACAGCCCAAATCAAATGAGACTTTAATGAATGGCCAGTAGGGGATGCAATTGTAAAATAATTAGCGGAAATTGGGAAAACCTGCGTTTGATGTGAGCTGTGAGCAACGCTAGCCACTGGTCAGAGTAATGGACAACGTGGTTACGCTCGATAAACTTTATCCATGAATGTGCAATGTTGCAGTATGATACTGTTTAAAGTAAACATAAGTATACGCGTACGCGGAGAAAAAGTTGCTCGAGATACAGGGTTTTATTTCTCACCGAGAAGGAGCATGACAAGCAGGGAAGATCGCGAACCAGGAACTAACAAAACATTCGCGTGAAAGCATAAAAAGGACCTTGCAACATATTTCACAATCTATATGTAGTTTTTTTTTTTGGCAATCTACTGTTTGGTCTGCTATCTCGACATATTTTTTTGCGATATAATCCCTTGTGCTGTCCAAAATTCGATATTCACAATTCCACACGAAAGTTTCTAACTCTGTGGAAAACGCCATGTGTGCCTTGAACTATCGTGAATCAGCAAGAGCATACCCTTGATTGAATTCGTTGATAAGAATTACACGGCCGGTGATTCTGTTCGGCGCCGTCATTCTTCTGCGGGTACTAGGTGCTTTGCCGAGTAAGCACCGTGGTTTATACCCACTCAGAAGGACAAAAGTAACAAAATAAGGGGCTTTTCATTCGTGTGCAAGACGATGTGCCAGCCCATTTAATGGTGCAACAAACGAAATGGTGCACATTCAGTTAAGGAATCATTGACTCTTCAAAGATGCTTGACGAATGCGGGGCCTGTCGAACGGGATGCACGTACCGTCAAGTTCTTGCCGGCCAGGTTGCCACGGTTGATGAGCTTGTCGTCACTGGCGTAAAAGGTGAACGCCTGCATCACGTCCGAGCCCGCGCGCAGGAACTCTCGGTGAAGTTGCCGGACTGCAAGGAGCATGTGTTAAGAAAAAAAATGTGAATCGCGCACCTGCAACCAAAGGAATATATAAGCTCTTCAGCAGTGTTTCTGACCGGTGGCTAATGATGGCCTGTAATGACAAAACACCGGTAAATATTGCCCAGTGGTCACTAATGCAACCGTGGTTACAACACGGACGTTCTCTTGATTCAACATTAATACAGTTTTTTTAGTTTCCTAGAAACTTTTTTATTTCGTATCGCCCGCTACTAGCTTCCGGTCAGTTTGACAGGACCTATATAATTAGTAGACAGTCTATTTGACTCCGCGGTATGGAAGTACAACGACTTATATTGGCGCATTCTGACTTCTCAACCAAACTGACTTGTTGTCGCATGCATTAGAAACATTTCCTATATATTAAACTTAGCAGCTTGATGGATGGCATGTGTAGGGGTGGTTTCCCTTTCGGCTCATCCATGGGCGCCGCATTCTTGCACTGCTAAACAAGTGTTTTCTTTATTTTCACGCGTTAAGACTTGAAGCTAATCGGGCCATGAAACACTGAATGCACCAACCCAACCGTTTTCCCTCGTATGCACCTACCGCACTTGTTCCTTTAGTCATTAAAACTAGAGAAGCTCAAAATGGCGGTTACGAAGCACATACGCCAAGTACACGTACCTGCTTCCGGGTGCTCGACGGCAGCCTCGGGTGTCCAGGGGCCTGCCTTGACGTAGCCCCTCTTCTCCAGGGCGAACACGAAACCGCCATCTCCAATCACGACGCTCTTGTCGAGGCGCTCCAGCAATCCTCCTCCGGTCTGTAGTCAAAGTGCACGGGTCATTACGAAGCGTTGTTTTACGAGAGAGCCGCAGAACTGTCTCTATAGGTTGATCTTTAGTTGGATGAAGTCTAGTAGAATGACATCTATAGTGACTGCGAGCGAGTTACCCATCTAAAACTTATTTGTGTTCACGTGCTACTTTATTCACGTTAACAATGTGCACGAGAACAAACAAATATGGATTGGTGCAGTAAGATAGATACGGTCGTGAAAATGGCTGTATTTCGTGGATATTTCTGGGGAAATCCCACAAACTGGAAGGGCCGTGTAATGAATTGAATCTATATGTGTTTGCACAGCCACGTATTACGTACAAATGTGCTCTTTCTTGCTTACTATTTATGTACGCAACTGATTGCACGATTCGAAATGGGAATACTTATAAACGATCAGGTTTCAACAAAGAAAATCACTTGGACGGAATTGTCTCGCATAGGGCGCAGGTGCTCGTAACCCTATGAAGTGTTTCCTTACAGAGTACCTGGTGAAGGCTTCTGCTGCTTCCACGAGTCGCAGGCTTCGCAGTCTGCAACAAGAAACAGGTAAGCGTAGCCAAGCTACAGCTTCTACAACTCCGGCACATTTTTTTTTCTTTTTTAGCATGATCTCGAGAATGCGCGAGATTGTCGCAATGGATCTTTGGGAGCGGCTTGCGTACACAAACACTTAGCAGGTTTAGAATAGGGTTTGCGTAGCGTTGGTGTTGAATGGGTATAGGATGCGCTATTATCGCAGCTTAACGTGTGCGTATCAAAAAGGTGAGTGTATGACGCATGCGTACAGACTACAAGCACTAATCCGTGTCTATTTCTTTTTCTTTTTTGAAACGTAGAGAACGGTTCGTTAACCTAGACACTCGGCGCATAAGCTCGCGCAGTGAGGACAATCTGAGGTGATCGACGACGCGCGACTCCGAGTTCGCTGCCCTCAAACGTCCGTTAAGATGAACACTTAGCGGCTAACGCTCCTGCACCGAAAGTGCCTTTGCGAGCATATACGTAAACACAAGTGCGCAAGCACTGTGTCGAAATTTCAATCTCGCGTCAGCGTTTGTTTTTCGATTGCAAGAGGAAGCACACACTCGAGACTCGCCTCGGGTGCGTTTATTTGTGCGCGAGAAGATAAGCGGTGTCACGGGAGAGATCACTCGGTGGACCCTTGTCGTACAAGGAGATGTAGCGACAATGTAGCGAAGCTCCGCACGGCAGCCCGATAGTACGCATACGTAACAGCCTCATTGTTTATATTCAAGACCAGCGTATGAACTTCGGCCGGCACGATAACAGCTTGTTCGTTTACTACGTGTTTCTGAATATGAATTTGAAGCCGTGAACGCGTAATAATGCTATTAAAAACAATAATCAAGTTTTCTAGGCAGCTTGTATTTATAGGTTTTACTTGCCAAACCCCGATATGATTATGAGCGACGGCGTAGTAGGGCTCCGAAAATTGCGACCACGTGGTATTCTTCAACGCACTTTGAGATCGCACAATACAGTGCTATCTATAGCATCCGCCTCCGTGGAAATGCGAGCGCCACGGCCGGGATGGCACTAGCGACGTTCGGGTCAACAGCCGAGCTGAACCCCGTAAGCGTAGCCTGATCTGTACGGATGGACGGGGTCATCGAAACTTACTTTATTAGTAATTATTACGCAGGAAATTAAATTAACAAGCAGGATGCAAAGTTCGCATGTGCCTCGCTTGGAATGCATTCCTGAATATCCGGTAGCGTTTGTAACAGAAGACAAGATTTGTGCCCTCTCTCTGGTATATATTTGTGATATGCTACCCATCAGCGCAGATGGTGATACAGCGGCATTAATATATACAGACGATTAGGGGGCTTTGACTAAATACACATGAATAGGGCTAGATTCTCTATCATCAGAGGCGTACTTACTTGAGACTTACTTTCTGTTAAGGACGAAATGAATAAGATAATCGATGCTGGAATTCTGGACGTTATATACAACATAAAGTCTTGGTCTTTATTATTTTGAATAAACAGTTCAAAATTTACCGCGCGAAACACATAAACCGTCTCTATAAAAGTTTATCTAGGTCTCTCGCCGTAACTCTCTCTCTCTCTCTCTCTCTCTCTCTCTCTCTCTCTCTCTCTCTTATTTCTCGTTTTGTTTCTGACAAAGCTGGCCCAGTGAGCTATGCATCGGGGTGAAGCTTTGTACTGCGAGACATGTCCAAAACATCTCCAGTTTCAAAGTTCAAAAGCGTAACCTTACCATCGACGGGCTCGAGTAGATTCTATTTAGGCTGTTCCTCGGCCAATCGGCTTTCCGAAAAGTAAATTGTGCAATCAGGGTAATCAGGCCTTCACGTTTACTTCATACCGTACGTCGCGCCAAAGGTCAACCTAACACGTGAGGCTGCTATTGCGGAACTAAGCCTATAGCGTGCTTGATGACCGGCATAGGTATTAACCGCTGGATACTTATGCATCTGCTCTTTCATCGACTCTGGGCACACATTATGTAACATCCTTGCGCAATTCACTCGCCTCTAATCCCCCGTGCACTTTGCCGCAAGATGCCTATGTAACATCAGCATGTCGCCTTCGCTCTGACGCTTCGCTGGTTGAACTATGTATAAATAGCTGGGTGGATGTTCACGGTACTTAATATAACGTGAATGCAAGATACATGACATACACGGCAGAAACATGCAACAAGGAAAACTGTCGCACCCATTGTTGCTATAAAAGTAAAACTTCATTGACTTTAATTATATCATGCTACTTTAATGTATCAGACATTTGGAGAGCTAGTCGAAACCTGTGAATGAATAACAGTATTTAATGGTAACCATGAAGATGTCCCTCTGGAGTATCACCTGGCTCGAAATATGTAACGCTCCACGCACCACATGACTATCAGTTTTTTAGCGAGCTGGAACTCTTCGGCACTGTCCTTTATTGGTCACAGTTAGTGCTTACTATAACATCCACCCTCCGTTTTTAATGCATAAAATCTATTAGTTTCAGCCATCTACAAAAACACTGCCTACATCATCGCTCACGCAGCTGGCTTGACCACCGAGTCAAACAGAACATCTGACTGCGCCGGCTTCTCGAAGTCAGACCAGTTTTATCTACCCTAATCTGGCTGTGTTACGTAAGCTAGCGTGTAACTGTCACGACGGGCAATGCCTGACAGCATGTCACGTTGTCAGCCATGTCTCGCCTGTTGCAGTTTGAGTTTTTTTTTTTTTTGCTCGCAGCTGTACGATAACATTTTGTGGGCGTCGTGGAAAATGTGACAGCTGATGATGCGACCGTTGCGAAAGTGCTTCTTTTGATCTACAAGCGAGTTCACGACAACATGCACGAAAGTTCAACCGCATGATGTTCTTGTGTGCGCCGACGCCTACTATGCATGATCTAAAATAGCGAATAAGCAACCAAAACAGGATGAGAGCACAGATGCGGAAATGTTCTGTGTACATTTATGTCGGATCAAGACAGATTGATATGCCAGACAAACCGGATTGCCTTTTCGCCTTGAAAATTACCTCTCAAGACATCCTCAATATGCTGCTTACAATATGTTATACACTTCTTACTGGGCACAAACATTGCTTTCATTACCATTTGGCATAACTTTCTCGTGACTATGACCATCAGTTTTTCATTTATCCTCAAGTTTCGAAGGTGGCTTCGAAAATCAGCGTCTAAGCAACGCCCACCCTCTATTTAACCGGCTACATATACACAAAAAGGAGCCATGAGTATTGAGATAGCCCCTTTCGAGCATATACCGATTACTTGTGGCGACGCACTTTTGCTACAGTTAAGAACCGAGTCGTCACCGCCCATAACGATCACATGCCAAGAGGGAAACAAAGTTCAGCGCAACACAGTTCTGTAAAGCGCATGGCCTTACCTTTAGCTCGCAACGATGTTGAGGACATGCCCCAGCGCCGCGCCGCTACCCTTCAATTTTGCCGGGTCTCCCCGCGTAATTATGCCTTCTTAATGATGTAAACGGCTCCCCATGACCACAGCGGGTCAAGCTGGACAATTTACACTGGCGCCATAGTGTTCTTTATTATTGTTGTTACGATGCTAATGGTGATGCTGTATAATATATGGCAGTAACCCACTGTTGAAAATGGGCCAAGAATAACGTGCTTTTTCTCCCGTTTTCCCTCCTCCGCTGTAGAGTAGCAGGCTAGAGCATACTATCGCACAGGCCGGCTTCTCTGCCTTTCTGTAAGTAAACCAAGTAAGAAAATGAAGTATCGCTCCTAAACAAACTGAAGGAATCGATAATGCAGCAGTCGGCCGAGAGGAGGAGCGAGCGTTTGGTAAGCTTTTCCATATCAGGCCATAGTTCACATCACACGGGCTCCTTGCACAAGTATGCTAGACTTGCCAACTACCAAACAACACTCATGCTGCATCAATGGAGTAAAACCATGCATATTCGCATAAATATATGAACTTGATTACTGGAAGTGAATCGGGTGGTTAATTTCTCGAAGAAAGATATGAAGCAACGCTTCAGGGACGAAAAAAGGGGGTATTCGCAATTGTAGAATAATATGTTTGAAAATGAAGCTGTGATCGCAAAATTGATCAAACGCCTGTTCAGTGTTTTTTCACGGACTCCCGGGCTCTAATGAAACCGGCGACACTCCTTTGTTCAGCGATCACCATACAACACGCGTTGATCTGTTCAGCGTAAGGATGACGGAACCTGAAGGGTAGCAAATAAGGGAGGGGGTCGGAAGGTGGGTGGCACATACTTTTTCTATTTTTTTCTTTCCTTTTATCGAGGATCAGGAGAGCTGAAGCTTCTTTTTCTGCAACCTCCACTGAAGACTCGTTGAAGTTGCAACAGGACTAGAAAGCAGCAATGAGCCTTTGGATGCATATCACCAAACAGATCGCGTTCTTCTTTTGAGAAAAACACCCGCACACAGCAGGAAGGGAGAAACGTGTGAGACCCTCGGCCATTCCGTTTGCAAAGTGTTCCGAGAAAAGGGCCTGTGGTCATGCTGAAATGGCGTTCGCCCAACCAGAAATCCAACCCCTTCGAAAGAGTTCTCCCGGCCTTGAACATCGGAGTTGGTTTGGTTTGTTTATTTTCGTTTATTGCCTTTAACGACGCAGAGCAACTCTGGCCCCGAGAGACGCCGTAGTAGAGGGCTCTCGATAAGATCGGTCACCGAGGGTTCTTTGGCGTACACGAGCATTGCTCAGTATAGCATATCGCCATGCCTCGAAATGTGACCGCCGTGGCCCGAATCTGTCCCGCGTTTTTCAGCCCAGCAGCCCGGTGCCTGAGCTTTGTTTACTCAGAGTCGGCTAAATAAAGTATAGCATGTCACTCATAAAGTGTCATCAGCTGAGAGGCTTGTTGTACGACATTGCTGATTATATTGTGATTAGTCGGAAGTAACTTCCATGGCAAGCGTTTTAAAGCTCCTGCGTTTATGATGAATGCGTTTCTGTACGCGGGCTTGTTTTTGAAGCAATTTGGCCGCTTTCATCGAGATGAGTACGATGTACAACACATTACAGTACAATACATTACAATGCAATACAATACAATACAGCACAGTGCAATGTAAACTGTTTTTAATAGCCGTCATAGCCGTCAAAATAAATGACGTCGAAACGAGGTGGGGCGGGAACTTCAATGTGGGGTAAGCCAATGACACCTAAAAATAATTCAGGACTGCTCACTAGGCCGGGCATGGCCTCTGACGTCACTCTGTTCTGATACTCGTCTCCTGCCGAGTAGACGCCGTTCGAGATAGCAGGATTGCTAAGCCTGTTCGTGGAGTGCTGGTGCTTCTTTTGGCGACCATACATGAAGATGAACGTGCTTTTCTGCGTATGTGAAGTGCTGCTGGTTGATGCGAAGTGCTTTGTTCGCTGAATGTTCGCGTAGCGTACGTACACCAGCTGCAAGCTCTCGCAATTGGGTAGTGCTGCGGCGGACCCAGCTGCCACAGATATTGACAATGTGCCGAAGGTTCTAGTGTTTTCCGTACCGTTCTTTCCGTGATTCGAAGGTATGTGTGTTTGTACACTACTTGATTATGAGTTGTTTTAAAGTCCCCACCTTTAGTACGTTGAGTTCTTTCTGTGAAATGGTGCCACGTACGCTTCCGAACTGTTAGCGGAAGCCTTGACCTTGAGCAGTTTTAGCTGATCGGCTCTGGCACTCAACTCCGCGATAACGTACCATCCCGAGATAGTGCTAATGAAACTGCATAGATTTAGCGTTTTTGACGAGCGCATTTGGCGAGACGCGTTCTGCTTGGCTGAAAATGACGATGAAACGAAGTATATATGCAGGTTCAGGCTCCGCTCAATCTGCCGCGTTTCAGGTTCCGCTGCTCGCACCGCAAATACATAAAAATAAAGCAAAAGTCGCCGCGTGGCAATGTATCCTCAAAACGAGCATTATTCCTTCAGGGTCGGTAGACATTTCGCTATTTGCGTATAGTGCCTCGGTCTTATTGTAACACCGCCGGTCCCTTTGTTTAGATGAGGGAAAGAGGGCTTGTGCGGGGTGTCGGGCAGCTGTTACGTAGTATTCCTTACCGCTACTCCGATCATTTCTTGGCGATATTATAATTGTGCACCGGTCTCTTCAGTACGTTCGCCCGATCTATTGTCTTTTGAATATGTGCTGCTGCTTTTAAGCTGGATTTAAATGCCTGTAAATACCTCATTGATTTTTCTGTTTCGTAGCTTCTCAATAAGGTGCATGTATAGCAGAAAGTCTGCGATAAAGCGCTCTAGCTGTTAAATGTTTCTTCGTGTGTTTGAGCTTTACTTCCAGCCTAAATACTTCAGGACGAATACAAATTACACCGATCCATGAACGTGCACTGCAACAGAACAAACGCACTCACTCAGCAGATAAAACTGCAGAAGCTTAGCAAATAATGGGACAACTTTGTGTGTGTGTGTGTGTGCGTGTGTGTGTGTGTGTGTGTGTGTGTGTGTGTGTGTGTGTGTGTGTGTGTACGCTACGCTACGCTACGCTACTCATCTATGTGACGCTTTGCTCCTTGAAGTGCACTTTGCCTCCTTTTAATAAAAAACAAACCAAAATAAATCTGTCTAATTCCCGGAAACCTTGCGATGTGCGATGTGATTAATAAGATTTACCTTACGTATTTTGCCTCTTTGTTTGGCCACCAAACTTTACTATTATAAATCGGTCGCGTGTTGGATAGCGCGCAATATTTTCCTACGTCCAGATGGAATAACAAATGCTTACAAATGAATCTCCAAAGAATTTCAAGTGCAATAGAATAGTTAAACAAGTGCCAATCCAGACACAAAGGGCTGACTTAAGCTGTCGTACCACACATGTGAAACTGGCTGCGAACGTTTTATCTTTTGACGGAAGACGGAGGTTGGCAGTGGCTTCACAGCCCCCCCCCCCCCCCCCATGTGCGCTCGCCTGCACTCAAGGCGCGTGACGTCACGGTGGCAGTGAGCGGGCCTGATATCTAGGTGGCATTGGGAAAGCCCCTGTATTTTTCTTATCGCGGTGCTCTCTCGCTTGCCAAGTATCATCTCTCGGTAAGAACCGTGCTACATGGCTGGGAGTGGCTTTTCCTTTGTTTGTTTTTTCCCCTAATATAACTAGCTTAAATGTGGTGCTTTTGGTAGTGGGGAATCCTAATTTACTACTGCGAGGAGAGAAAGAGAAATAAACGTTCATTTAGAAACAGCGTTCCGAGCGATGTCAGGTATCACCCTAGGATGGGAGGGTTCCCTAGTCCAGGAACCCTCTGGCTTCGACTGCCCTCTTGGCCCTGGCGCCGAGTTGTCGCTGGTCTTTCAGACCCTCGAGGACGAGCTTGGCCTCCCACACTAATGCGAAGAAAATACTTTTTTTAATTTAGTGTCTCTTTACATAAACACCTTGCAAAACGCTTCAATTTAGTCCGATCACCCAAATATCACCAGTCTTTACTTTTTTATTAGTCAATGCTGGACGTAGACGTCAGAAAAACAATTCCCGTACAAAAGTGGGCTCACCATCTCTAACAAGTCTCAATGCGCAGTGCGCAGGAATACGCTGATAAACTTAATCAAACTTGGCGCCAAAAAATAATAAAAGCTTTTAGCCCGGTGCAACATTGCGAACTGATGCTTGCTTTTTTTCTTCGGCGACTGCAATGCTCCCGAGGCCCTTCGAAATCTGCCGCGGAAAAGAACGCGACGTAGATAACAGCTCGCGTAATCTCTTCTTTTATCAGTAGCCGGATGTCATCGATGTCGAACGCGAGGTTTATTTGCTCGGCACTGAATGTTTGCCCAGCTCGGCGCGTGCCAGACGACGTCCTCTTGCGCAGAGCAGAGACTGTTTACGCTCTTGAAGAAGCATGCGTGTCTGCTGCATCCGCGCTATATGTTGCGTCCATGGCTTATGCCATGCCACCCTTTCAAATCTACCTATTGAACAGTGCGCGATATTTTCTGCGTAATGACTGCCGTAGAGAGCGAAACACTTTATTCTGTTGGGCAGTTACACAGTAATACGCATGTGCTGCTTTTTTTGTTACATTGTTTTACAGTTACTCGAGGCTGGTATTATTTCAGCTGAAGAAACAATTATCCGTACCGTCTTTATGCTAAAATCACGATATTGTTGCGATAAAAACTGTAGTGGGGGACTCTAGTATAATATTTATTGCGTAGGATTTTCTTTTTTAGATGCGGAAGCATCTTATACTCGCGCCTTGTAGTGCGCCGTCCGCGCCGTCCGCACCGCCTTAGTTGAGCTAATTCATTACGTCTGATACAATAATCACTCGTTCTCTGCTACTGCAATATTCACGCGTTCATCAAGTATAAGGTTATTTGTTGCACTTCAAAAGCATACATGTGTCCGAGTTAAAACGGTCAAAGTTTCACATTAAATGCACCAGGAAGGTAAAGTATTGGTACGGAAACCAGTAACACAAACATGAGCTTGTACGGTAAAGTTAGCTATTTAAAACCTACGCGAGCGTCGGTGCACACTGAACCATGCCTGTGTATTCAGGCATGTGTCTAACTCTGTTACCAGCCACTAAACTGTTTTAGCGGGACGGCTCAGTGCTCTCCCATAGTTGAGTACGAAGTACTCAAAATCGTTCAACATATTAGATGCGGAAGCATCTTATACTCGCGCCTTGTAGTGCGCCGTCCGCGCCGTCCGCGCCGTCCGCACCGCTTCTCGAACATTCGACAGCTGACGCGCGCGCATGCGCCGTCGCGCCGTCGCCCACCATCTGTGCCGCGCGCGCTTCTCCTTCGAGAACATTCGACAGCTGACAGCGCATGCACCGTCGCGCCGTCGCCATCT
This sequence comes from Rhipicephalus microplus, assembly GCF_043290135.1. Taxonomy (NCBI): domain Eukaryota; kingdom Metazoa; phylum Arthropoda; class Arachnida; order Ixodida; family Ixodidae; genus Rhipicephalus; species Rhipicephalus microplus. The sequence goes on from NC_134700.1 coordinate 286,544,957, forward strand.
GTGCCGCGCGCGCGCGTCTCCTTCGAGAACATTTGACAGCTGACAGCGCATGCACCGTCGCGCTGTATATATACTCAAGGTCGGCGCTCGCTCGCTCAGTTGCCGCTCGTCCGTTGGTTCGTCGCAATAAATAAAACACCGCCCTTTCGCATACGTGCCGTACGTGTTCACTCATTTAACACCCCATTTCACAACCACGTTAACCAATTTAGCCATCGACCCAAGTAAGTCGCACTTTAACACCCCGTTAACCAATTATATGCTTCCGCATCCTCCTCAGTGTTCCCCCGAGGGAAGCTGCGGGCAATTTTTTTTAATTAAATGGCTCTCAAGTTCAAGTACACTGGTATTCTTGCGTTTAGCCACCGTTGCCAGGAATAGAACCCGCGTTGGCGGAATCAGCAGCGTGACACCTTCGTTTAATTAAGTGGTAAACTTCAGCAGTGGTATAGCCGGGAATCTTTATTCGGGAAAAGTGTGTTGCACATGTTTTGCCTACTTGTGGTTGTTATTGCGAGTCTTTTTACGCTGAAAAACAATAAAGATGTGTATGCTAGAAGTGAAATGAGTATTAAAGAAATGTGCATGTAGACGGGAACGGTAAGATGATAGGTTATGTTACGCCATTATTAAAATTTTTATTCGCTAACTGATTTAGCTCGCAGGAGACTCGGAGAAGCCTTGGTCCTGCAGCTGACACAGAAAGAGACCGATGGTGACGTTGACGTACAGTCAGCGTTGGAGGAGAGGTATCGCGGTGATCTCTTTTTTTTTTTTTAGAAACATTTCGCGCGCGTTTACGACGAGGTTATCAGCCAACGTTTTCAGCTCCGTCACAACTATGGGTAACTTTTCTCGGCTTGAGATAGTGATAGATAGATCTATATGTGGGGCTTAACATATGCCAAAACCACCCTATGATTATGAGAGACGCTGTAGTGGAAGGCTCCGGAAATTGTGACCACCTGGGGGTTCTTCAACGGGCACACAAATATGAGCACACGGACCTACAGCATTTATGCCTCCATCGAAAATGCATCCGCCGCAGCCGCGATTCTATCCTACGACCTGCGGGTCAGCAGCCGAGTACTTTCCACTAGACCACCACGGCGGGGCTGCTTTAGGTAGTCGCTCTTAAGAATCTTCAGGCGGGGACGGCCATAATAACACTCACACACGACCGGGCCTGATGTCTTACGCCCGAAGACACTGCGAACAAGGTCAAACTACTAAATCACATTAGGATTTGTTGAGCTGCCAAATGTTGAGAACGGAATCGTAGAGACAGTTCATTATCGGCGTTAGCTTGCGGTCGCTACGGTGGCTTGTGGTAGTCCGGTAGACTCAATTTCTTACATGACATGGGCCTCCGCGCTTTTGTTTCTATACAGTCTATGACAGAGGGCGAGCTCGATAAAAAGAAATTAATTCGGGAAAATTGAATACTCAATTTGATTCTTTAGCCGCTAGCTTTTCACCGTGTATATATATATATATATATATATATATATATATATATATATATATATATATATATATATATATATATATATATATATATATTGTTATGACCGCCATCAGTAGGCGCCATGCTGTCGCTGAGAAGCGTAGCCGGGCAGCGTTCCCACGCCTAGAACCCAGTTTTCTCGGAACCAGCGTCCAGAGATGACGGGGGAGCGGCGCTCTTTTAATCCTCAAAGAGGTAGCCGACTGGTCGGCTGCCTATGCCCGCCAGGTAATGTCCCTGCTAGCCGGAGGATGAGACGTCGTGTCGCCACGAAGCTGTAAGCCGTTCCAGAGAGGATCACAAAGACAGCGTCTTCCTTTGAAGAAACGGCGACCGCCGCCACAAAGTGCCCTGCTAATTGAGCGGACAGATTGGCGGACCGTTTGATGTCTGCTGTCCGAAGCTTGGGACCCCTCGACCAGCGACACACACGACGAGCAAGAGCCCCTCTGGCGCCACCTTTCAGTGCAGTGATCTCGACTCAAAATTGGATGTTCACGTGCGCCGTGCATGCTCGTACCTTTCACCAGTTGTGTGTGTGTGATTGGTGTTCCCATCAAGAAGGAGGAGCCCGACAGGGCTTATAAGGACGCTGCAGAGTGCGGGACGTCGCTCTGAACCATGTAATGGTTCAACCACCACGTTCGTAGTTTGTGAAGGCTCTGAACCATGTAATGGTTCAACCACCACGCTCGTGGTTTGTGAACTCTTAACCTCATGCTGTAAATATTTGTAAATAGTGCCATAAACCTGTTTGTTTTTTCGTATCCCCATCTTGTAAGCGCTCGTTTCCTCAACCCGAAGCTACACCACGCTACCACAAGAGACCGGGTTTTGTTTTCGTATCCTCCAGAGCGACCTTCCTTCCGACCCGCAACAACTTGTTGGCAGAGGTGGGATACGACTCAGCACCCCGAGTCACAACAGTATATATATATATATATATATATATATATATATATATATATATATATATATATATATATATATATATATATATATATATATATATATATATATATATATATATATATATATATATATATATATATATATATATATATATATATATATATATATATAACTGATGCTTCTGCCTCTGCGACTTTCCACAGCAGAGCTGCTATATTTGATCTATACAAGATATGCTACTCGCATTCCAACGCCTTTCCGCACATATAGGGAAGTACACGGAAAAGAAGCGTCCGCACCCCTCACCAGCTGAAGCATAATCAATTGATCAGTTTCAATTAATGAGGAGTATAATTAATATCATTTGAATAGCTCTAGCTGGTTGATTAAGTGGATTTATTCTATATTTTTTATTTAGTTAGCCCAGCAACTTGACAACAACGGATCGCCATGTACGTCCTGAGCCTCAGAAACGCGGTTTATTTGATGACAGTGGAAATGACTGTCCTTCATTATACACGCGGAATCAGAATAAGATACTTCAATAATAGAGTGGCGCACAGAATACGCCTGCTAGGGGAATTCGCAAAGATTAGGGGTAATGCGGAAATCCAAGAAGATTTCCAATCATGATACACGGCCCGATAAAGCTCCATGAGTGCAAATCGCCACAATCGACAGGAGGAAACGGAATACAGTACACAGAGCCCTGAACTTGTGTGTTCTATCTATACTGTCCCCTTCTGTCGGGATCGTGCTGATTCGCGCTCATAATCATGCCGCACCAACACGCCCATTCCGATAAAGCTTTTTACACGTGACCTTTGGATACGGGTGGAACGACGTGTGTATACGATGCCCCTTGTTAATAGTGAGAAATAGCTAAGTGGCTCAGCGGGCCAGTGGACCCATCGCGGGAGCGGTTGGGGCAGAGGAGCTGAAGACAGCAGGAAGAGTAATAGCCGAGGGATGCTCCGCCTGTGGCAGCAGAGACCACTAATGGTACACCTGGTGAACAAGGTTGAAGTGACTGTCAATCGAGCAGAGGCTCCGCTTAAAGAACGCTCGCATGCTCGTCCGCTGCGAATGCTTCGGTGTGAAAGCGAAATGAGCGGGTGAACGGCCCTCTAGCTCCGCAACAACGCATGTCACTGGCAGTTAACGTCGCGCTTGGTCGCTGGGCCCGCTGCCCCCCTGAACCGCTTAGCTATTACCCTTGCTGTGCCGTGCGCCTGTTATCTGCAGTGTTGCTCAGTGCAGTGTGCGAGCCGTCCATCACGTATGCTCACTTGGTCCGAATAAAGCTCAAAGTTCCAAAATGATGGCATCTATACGCGCTTTTTGGATAAGGATATAACGATATTTCTATGGCAGGTCGACACTGCTTCCTTAATTACAGTTCAAAGCACGATGTAAGGAGTACCGATGTAAGACAGCAGCTTTCAGTAATTCTTTTTTTTTTCCCTAAAACGGTTTCCCAGTGGAATCGATTACCTTCAGCGATCGTTGTCGCTGTTGGTGGTGATTCATTTTTTTCCTTTGTTAAAGTCGAGTGAATTGTTCAGTTGATCACCGCCGCGGTGGTCTAGTGGCTAAGGTACTCGGCTGCTGACCCGCAGGTCGCGGGTTCGAATCCCGGCTGCGGTGGCTGCATTTCCGATGGAGGCGGAAATGCATCGTAGGCCCGTGTGCTCAGATTTGGGTGCACGTTAAAGAACCCCAGGTGGTCAAAATTTCCGGAGCCCTCCACTACGGCGTCTCTCATAATCGTATGGTGGTTTTGGGACGTTAAACCCCACAAATCAATCAATAAATTGTTCAGTTGATGACGGGTGTTTTGTTGGGCGGTACACATATTTGTTTTCGTCTTAGTGTATGTTACTCGCTGGCATTTTTCGTACATTTTTGTCAATCTCCGTTATGTTGTATATTCAGTGTACTTCCTACTATCTGGATAGGCTGTACTGCACTTGCCGCAAATTGAGCTTGTGTTCTGTCTTGTAATCATGTATTCTCCTCCCCCCTGTAATGCCTTATGGCGCTGTGGGTATCAAATAAATACATAAAATAAAAAATAAATAAAGCCAAATGAGGTCCACCGCGCTGGAGGAGGGGTTAAGGTGCCCAGCTGCTGACTCAAAGGTCGTGGGTTCGATTCCGGCTGCGGCGGTCGCATTTCGATGGAGACAGAATAGCAGAAACCCGTGTGCTGTCAGCGCACGTTAAACAACACCCCATGATAGCAATTCTCGGAGTCCTCCAACGCGGCGTCTCTCATAATCTTATCGTGGGTTTGGGACGCATGAGTAAAGCCTCGGATAGTATTATTAAAGGCAAATAGAGTTGTCGTAGGCAGTTTCAACAAAAAAGAAGTGAACGTACCCGATTCGAAATAAAGAGTCAGTTGTCTGGATGATAATGAACTCGGCTAGCGCGAACGATAACTCAGCAGACGGCAACAATCTATTTTGACTTGCCATGCAAGTTTTCTGCAAGTATTCGACTCGGACGTTTTAGGTTAACAAAGGGTACGACAAGATAAGCAATTCCCGACTACAACAAATCGCTGAGTCGAGCCGAAGCTCCCCGACAAGAAAAAAAAAGAATGTACGGCAAGTTCGTGGGACCGCATGCAGGTGTGCATCACGGAAGGCCGTACAAACCCGCTCATTTCTTGTGGTGTGTCTTGAAGGTATTGTGCACGATAAAAAGTTTAGATATCGACGCAAGACAGACGCGGTATTCAAACTACGTGCGCAAGTGCAACCCCCCCCCCCCCCCCCCGAGACCAGAGACCAGCAGCCCGAAGACCGGGATTGATGCGCGCCTCCTCAGCACGGGATTTTGACGAGAAAAAAAAAAAGTGGAGCAGCGCTTGAGAACTTCTCGGAGATTGATTGCTTTTTCGGGTCGCCTGTTAGGAACGCTGCTACATTTTTCCCTTTACTTTTCAGGCATACGTTAACCCCAACAAATAGTTATACCATGGTGTATTGAGGGACCGTGGTTATACTTACACCATCTGGATTGTGCGTTACAATATAATTAACACCATATGTACATTTTGGGCCACTACGAAACTAAAGATGTGCTAATGTGTACGGGATCGAACAGACACGTTGAAGGGCATTTGCCATCCTGTTTTAATGATTCTTTTTTTTTCTGTTTTCAAATAGTTGCTTCCAACAGGCGTACAGATGTACTTAAGTCCGAGAAATCATGCATGCTGGAAATACTATGACCAGTTAAATGTTTAAGTCACTTAAAACTGTGCATTCTTTTTTGTGTGTGTGTGACTGTTTTTTAAAAGTTATGGTGAAAGATTTGCGGCTCATATAGGAGGCAAGTGCATAATGGATTTAGTTATCGCAAGCGTGCTGTATACCCCTCATTGAATAGTTGCTTTTAAGGAGCGAAAGAGCACAACCACCAGGGATGACACTGGACAGAGGACCACTAACAACTTTTTTGGTGACGCTCTGTCCCGCGTCCTCAGTTCTGGTGATTCTGCTCACTTGTGCCGAAAAGGGAACTGTGAACGTGCATCAACATGCGCCACTAAGAGCTCCCTCAATACATTGTTATGTTCGGGACTAGGACAGTTGGGGAGCTATCTTATTGAGAAACACGTGGTACTCTAAATTGTTTCCCTTCTTCCTAAACAGGCAACAACACACTACTGGAAGTTCGGTGGCAAATAAGCTGCGATACAATCGAGAGAAATGGTACGTACTGCATTGTTCATTCTTATCGTGTCGATACGTCCACGCGCTCATACGCCCACACTCGCGAGCACACATCGGCGCCCCCACTTACCTTCAAGAATTACAGTAGTGACTTCGACTCTTTTGCAAACAGATCGTCATTGTCAGAGAAGAACAATTGAGGTGTTTTCTTCAAAAAGAGCCAAATGCAGAAACTGAAATTAGGCGACATTTTGCGGAAACATAAAACACGCCTATAATAATCTTCCACTTCTAGAGCAGTTCTAATGAAAATTGGGCGATTTCTCGTTGTAACATGAACTCCAAAAGGCAGTTTCCAATAAAAAAAATGAGCCAAATGCTCCAACTCTTTCAATCAAACTGAACCACATTCATTAAACGAGCACTGCGCCAACAATCATGACCAAAACAACCAACATGAACTCACTCAAAATGTTTCATTCGTGTCCTAGTTGCTTTGTTCTGCTTACGTTCCACAACTAGATTTTTGTAGTACGAGGTGGCATTAACTTAAGCATGTTATGTTAAATGACTATCTCGATTATGAAGAGCAAAAGGCTGACTTTCTTACTTTTTTTTGCCTCTTAGTTTAGCCCTACAGGATCATGTCCCCCGTGAGCACACACGCGCTTACAGCATTTTCGCCTCCATCAAAAATGCAGCAGCCTCAGCCGGGATTCGATCCCGCGACCTGTGAGTCAGCAGCCGAATACCTTGACAACTAGACTACCACGGCGGGGCAAATGTCTCAAGGCTACATTGCGAAGCTTAACCATACACCATACCAGTCTTTGAGAAGCCATCGTCTATTTTGCGCAAAAGTACCCGTCTCTCTATCATTATTTTTCACATTTTCACTTTCCATTGATAGAACGACTCAACGGAAGTCAGCTCGGTTTTCTACATAGAAAATCACTGCGAAATGTCCGTGGTTTTTGCCCTTTCTTGCCATTTGCAAGTCTTACGCTCAAGGGACACTAAAGAGCCAAACGATTTTTCGCGAATTAAGTAAACTAGAATTTTACAATCCCGAAAACAACTCTTACCGAGACACGACGCTTGCTAAGCAAGAAAACGCGCGAAAAGAAAATGTGGGTGGAAACGCCACCTTGAGATTGCCGCGCTGTGACGTAAGAAGTTTTGAATGCGTGTAGTGGATCCTACGTACCTTCTAATCGATAAAATGAAGTACATATTCGTTTGTGGGAGTCATAGACTTGGCATACAAAGTTTCGAAAAAAAAAATTCGTCGGGCCAACGCCACGAAGACATATAAATACGTTTTGAAATGTCTTACGTCACGCGCGAAGACATTGGCGCGAAATTTAAAAATGAAACATCCACCTTGATTTTCTCCGCTAATAATGGACTCATGATGGAGAAACGTGGAGCATTACAATTTTAAGAGTGCAGTTTGTCCATCTAAACCAAGTCATTGTTTCTCCTTTAATGTCCCTTTAAACTCAAGTTTTAGAGAGCTGCGTTGCTGCGGCCAGCGACTGGCTTTAGAAGGACGGGAGCGACACCGATGACTTAATTGCATGCTACACATGAAAGTTCAGGCTTGATCACGGTCACCGGGACACTCTTCGTATGTTCCAATTCGGTGCCAGATTAAGTTGAAACACAATACAGAGTCATCTTTCGAAGGTTTGGGCAGCAAAGGGGTGTCGACGCAGCCATGACAGGAAGCATTTTCCATCCGCCCGAAAAAGCGACTTATGCAGGAAGCCATGCGGATTATGCAGGAACGCGGGAAGCAATAAGTCACCGGACACGTGTCGAGCAATGACTGCGTTTTTTTAGCCATCGTGATTCATCCAGTAACGTATCCACTAACTTGAATATTTTCAGCGTTACGTATTTGCTCGGGTGGTTTATTGCGGAATGCACTGCGAGAAACGCGACACACCGGCACAAAGATACGTGGAGCGACTCTGGCAACAACCTCTCGTTAGTGTACCGTGTGCTTATCACATGTACATGCATGAATGAATGGGTCATAAACTTCGAGACGATCCCCACGCAAAAGTGACGTTTGATTAACGAGGAGTGAATGAAAACATATTAAAATATACACGTTAATTTCATAATTTTCTCTTTGGATCGTTCAAACGACGTCGATGCTGCGAGTATCTTGGAAGCCAACACAAAGGCCGACAACAAAGCCTTCGCCGAGCACGGGCAATGCATTCAAAGCAGCAGCTGAGTTCAAGCGATTACTCGGTTCTCACAGGGCTCCGAATGGCGACGCGAGCGGAAGCACTCTTTGAGGTTGTTGATGTTAGAGACCGGATAGCGTCTCTCCTCGATAAGATTAGGGGGAACACCGATGTTGGCGTACGGCGGGCCTTGTAAACTAATATTAAAAAAAAGTGAACATCTCTACACTTGGACAAGAAAATAACCCAAGCAACCTCGCGAGAAACACGGGGTTCAGCTCACCATAGCTGTATCTGTTGGGAAGTCGGGGCAGTAGAGGGACCACTTGCTCTCCTACACCAGCAGTGGGACCAAGGAATTCGCTCTCACCCGCGGGACCACGCCTAAATAGGGGCACGATGTGCACACGGCCCGAAACACCCAGAGAGAGGGGTGCCTCTCTCTTTCACACACATCATGTGCACATGCCGGTGGCGACATCACTAAAGAAGAAGAGCCTATCGATCTATCTTCGGGACGGTATAGTAAAGGCGCCCACGCTGCCGTGCACGTCTCGCGCGTACACAGTTGCCCTTCAACTCGGCCTAAGTGCCGAAATGGTCTGCGATTCCGCGGTGCACCCTCCCCCCTTCTCCTTCCCACTACTGAGCCTACTTTCTCCACCCAGCAGGACAAAGAAACTAGGGAGAGTGTCAGAGGACGAGGAGGGGCCGACACCGTTGCACCAGACAACAAAAAGTGGCGGGCATTTTCTGGCTCCCGTCCGGATCGCAGCAGGCTGTGGCCGGTTGCGAGGAACAGCGGGAGGGAGGGGGAGGGCGGTGCCCGGCCAGCACGTGCGGGCAGTCTCATGACCCCCGGCTCATATTCTTGATAAAGGGGCCACTCCAAGAACAAGAAACCGTACCAAGACACTGCGCGAATGTGAACACAGCCAGATGTCCACACTTCGCGCTGTCCGAGCCACCTACAAAAGGCGCTGCCGAGTTTGGGTTTCCGAACCTTTGTTTCGTCTCCGTGCGTGCCGCTGTCATCGTAGCGAGATGTTGGGCAGTGTCGCCACGTAAGTGCGAAGCAAGAGCTTGTTCGGACACAACGACGGAGGGAGGAGAATGGCGACCTTGAGATGCGTGCCATCAGCCGTGTTTCGTGGACGTGCAGGCCGGCTGCGGCATTGCGTGAGAAGCGCCGGCCGCCCCGGCACGCGGCACCTGAGGTGGGGATGCTCTCTCAGACACCTGTAATTTGCTCCCGTTTGTACCGAGCTGAAAGCGTGCTCCGTTCAATGCACTCGGCGCGCGCAAGCTACCGCGGGCTTCACGGCTCCCCTCTGGTCTCAGCGTTGCGGGTTGCTACATTGTACGCGAGCAAGCTGTCCTATCTAGCAGACAGAATGCGTACGTTTTGCGACTCAATGGCCGCCGGCCTGGTGCTTACGTGTTGCGCGTTATCGCTGTTTCGATACGTTCGTCGTTTTGAAGCCCCAGTGTGGCCGACCCACACCTCTATCATACATGCCCCCCCCCCCCCACTCGTTTCCTAATCCAATATCTGTGATTAAAAAGGCCATTGCACTGCTAAGCACAAGGCCATGGGTTACATTCCCAGCTATATAAAACGCAGCTGGTTCAAAATTATTACGGACTCAGCCTTGCAATCATGTCGTGGATTTCGCACGTGATATTCTACAATTTAAAGTAGTTACGAAGAAATTGTTCTAGCCTGATTTGTTTCATTATTAGTGACCTCTCGAACGTGAACACGCAGATGAACTAATCAGCTAGCACGTGGCATTCGTGTGGGGAAAAAAGAAAGAAAGAAAGAAAGAAAGTAAAAGTCAACACGCCGAATTTTAGGATCTGCATCTACATCTAAATCTACATTTTCAGCAGAGTGTAGCTGAGTAGCAAGAGTAAATCTTTTGCTGGACATTGACCAGACCAAAGCTTAGATATTTGTACGCCAGTTCTTTTGCTTAACGCGGTGCTGCTTCCATACCCAGAAAGAGAGAGAGTTTATTTACAGAAAGGCAGATAGCCTTTACTTAGAACGATCATAACGTCTACAGCCGCTCTCAATGCGCATCTGTGCGTGGAACACAACGCTAACGTTGTTGTGAAAGCTCGCCGAGAAAACCGTGTGCAAGGTCCGTCGAGCTAATGTCTCATTATCTAGCCAATTATGCATAGCGATAATCAGATTACGAAACACTGTCAGTCATTCGCCGGACTAACTTGGAGCATGACAGATAAAAATATAATTGAAGGGTGTGTTATCCCCAACAATCCTGATCGACGGCAATCCCGTCTTCAATTTCTTTAATCATTTGCTTAATGTCCAATAGGAATCCTAGGAAGGCCTTATTTGAGGACTCCATAGCCTGTGAGCCCACGTGGCAGCTGGTGTAAGGAGGGACGTTTGTCATAACAATCGCGAAGAATTGACAACTCTTCTCGTGCGTTGTAGTCCTTCGTCGAGCGCCAAACAAACAAGCCAAGATAGTCGAGATACCTTCGTATATCCGGGCTCTCTCTTCCTATAGGCTGCCCTAAGCGCGTTCAGAAAGACACGTTATCTGAAGATAACACACATCATCCGTCCACACGGACACTCGGCGTGCGTGTTTGGTTGCATCCGCAGATAACGGTCCCTCAGAACGTTGACTTTGCTCGGTGAGAATGAATCACAGGAACACTGCATCAATGTGCACCAGCGCGTATTTCGCAGCAGCGCTAGAATGAATGAACGACTTTATTCATCCCAGGTTAAAGGGAAGGGGGCGATATACCAGAGAGTGGTGGGGAGAAAATACTTAATGGTCCTTTACGCTCTCAGCCAACTCCAGGATCCATAGCTTCCCGTATGTCTGTCCTCAAGCTGCGCAAGGCAGCCTTCCACTGCTCCTCACTAAAATCGGGCGTTTCAGGAAAGGGGTAAGGGAAAGGGGAGGAGATAACGGGAAGAGGAAAAGCAGAGGTGTCAACTACCTATGCTAGCGTCCAGTCCCTTCGCTAGCGGTAAGAAAACTGGAATTAGAAAGACAAAAAAAAAGTGAGATGTCAAGGACTGCACCCTTACTCAAGAAGGATACAATCTGCCCCTAAGGGTAATGTTTCTCGAAAACTACAGTATATAGAACACTAATTGTTTTCCCCGTCATTAACGAATACGGCCATGGTTTAAGAATCGCCGCCCCAGAAAATATTCTACACGAGTCCAGCTGGCGCATTCCTATAAGTAAAGGGACATGCCGGATGTCGCATTCATGGGAAAGAACAGAACAGCTGAATAGGTCTTTCATAGTTTCTGCGCACTCACGTGTGGTACGCATTGGCGTGACCACCGTACCAACATAGAAAGACTACCCACCCGTAAATACAACATCCATTCAAATATGACTAGATGACAACGCTGCCAATCCGTTCAATATTTAAAGCATTGATTGATTTGATTGATATGTGGGGTTTAACGTCTCAAAGCCACTATATGATTATGAGAGACGTCGTAGTGGAGGGCTCCGGAAATTTAGACCACCTGGGGTTCTTTAACGTGCACCCAAATCTGAGCACACAGGCCTACAACATTTCCGCCTCCATCGGAAATGCAGCCGCCGCAGCCGGGATTCGTGCCCGCACCCTGCGGGTCAGCAGCCGAGTACCTTAGCCACTAGACTACCGCGGCGGGGCAAAAAAATATTTAAAGCAGCTGATCTCCCTTGTGCTTTTCATTGACATAACTGTCATTTTCAAATATATATATATATATATATATATATATATATATATATGGTCTTATCTAATGGGGACTAAATAGGCTCCCCTCCTTTCTTCCAAACGTTTCTCTGGCCATGTTTTTTTTTTGCGCCATTTTGTCTTTTCAATCTCGCAAAAACCAAATAGAAAGAGCGTTTTCGTCGCTTCAGCTCATCGACGTACACTAAATGTTTGCAGCATCAAAACGGACACGCGTGTGCCCGAGAAGGAGGCGGCCACCGAGGCGATACCTTCCACCGTCGAGGTGGCCATTATCGGAGGTGGCGCCGTGGGCACCAGCCTCACCTACCACTTGGCCAGGTTGGGCAACCCGAGCGTCGTGCTGCTGGAGAAAAGTGAGCTGACGGCAGGCTCGACATGGCACGCGGTATGTGACACCTCATGAATTGATTTATCGATAGATTGATTGATTGATTAACTTTTATACTGACAATAGATTGCAATATTTGTATCCCCGCTGCTGCACCGCATTAGGTTTAGAGATGCATGTACTACAACTTCCTCTAACGAAGGCATATCATTTTCCGTCCTGCTTTTATTCCTTCCTCTCTTTATCACTTTGTGTTTTACGTTTTGTTCACTGCGCATCATAGCGCTAAAAAATACGGTCTACGCGTCCAGTAGGAGCTACTGTCTACAAACTTAAAATAAACAGCTGTCATACGCCTTTAGAAAAACAACGCACTTCTGGCGTCATTAACAAGCACGAATAGTCTTTTTAAATAATAAAGAAGCGCTGTTTAGTGCATTTTAAATATTTCCACTGAAAATTGTTTGTCATTTTCAGTGGAAAAAGCACACTCAATTTGTTTGGGTTAACCGGTCACCACCATAGTAATTTCACTAAATTGATTTCTTCCACCTCAGCTTAAGTTTGGCTGTTTACGCTTTACATATCAATGTATCTTAAAATTATTCAATACATAAATAATAATTACTTATTTAATTACGCGATTCTAATCGCAATCTAACTAGCCACGGGGGTGCAGGCTGGCCTTGCGGCGCTATACCACCCGGGTATCAACATGAAGAGGATCCACTACGACAGCATCAACCTGTTCGCCGCTCTGCAACTGGACACTGGACGAGTAGGTGAAGGGACGGGTGCCACGACATCCTGTGGAAGGTTTGACCGAAAACTGCATGCTCGTGCTGATACGCCACCTGAAAAATTATGCCTGGAACGTGAGCCGTGAACGCGCTGCACTATCCTCTGATTTCACCCTCCTCCTTCGGTACGAAGGCGAGCGTCTCCTAGGGCCGCCCCCTGCGAACACAGCAATGCTCTCGCAGTTGCCTCCGAGCAGCCGTAATGTCACGTGACAGAGCTGTACGGTTATGTCACGTGACTGAGAATAGATGGATTGATATGGCTGTACCATTTAGATCGGGTGGTGGCTAACGCCACCAAGCCGTAATACTTAGTGAGCCAAAAACTAGATTTATTTTTTTCCCTTTAAGTAGTGAGGTTGAGTACTGGTACTTTGCAGTGAAGGGTTTAATTTTCACTCGTGCCTTGACTTTAGCCACCAATCAGATAACCTGCTTCTAGCTCCTTCTTGTTAAATATACCTGCTTAAAGTCAATTTTGCCCTCCTTGTCCCTAAACACCAGTGCTTTGAAAAACTCTGCGCCATCATACTGAACTATAGGGTGAAGCCCTTTACAGAACATAATCAAGTGTTCCGCAGTTTCCTCCTCCTGTCCACACGCACTGCATACCGTGTGTACCCTTTCGTATTTGACCCGATATGTCTTGGTTCGCAATACTCCCGTCCTCGCCTAAAACAGTAGAGAACTACCCCAAGTGTTATCATAGATCCTTAAAAGTTCGATAGATCTCTAGTGCGGACTTCTTAATCATGCCAATTCTCCACATATCTGTCCCCGCTTCTTTCACCTTATCTTAACCCATAATTCTTTTTCGTTTGGCCCCTGCTGTTTTCTATTTTCCCGTCAATTTTCTGGTTCGCTTCCTCCATTTTATATCGACATTCTTCATGTACAAGTAGCTGAAAGCCCAACGCTCCTCCCCCATTTCTCTCAATCACTTCTCGAAATTTATTTTGCTGCTAGCTTCACGGCCCTCAAATGATCGCTATCCCATATCACCTTGTACTCCCTGATTTGGTGTATTCGCGTGAGCTCCTAAGGCAAGCCTACCTATTCCACGTTGCTTAATTTCTAATCTTGCTTGAACTTCTGATGTCATGCACAAGACCGCATTGCCGAACGTGAGACCAGGAACCATGACGCCCTTCCAAATTCATCTCACAGCACCATACCTATTGTAATTCCTTGGTGCCCTATTTTTCATTACCACTGCATTCCTGTTACCTTTAGTCGTCACGTATATTTCGTGTCCCAGGTACTCGGTTCCATTGCTTATCCATACGCCCAGATATTTGTATTTATCTGTTATCTATAGCGTGACCTCCTGTATTCCAAACTCACTACCTTTATTGTCATTAAAAATCATGACTGCTGATTTTTCCTTACTGCATCTGAAATCTAACCTATCTCCCTCATTACCACAGATGTCCATCAATCTCTGCAAATCTTCCTTGTCGGCCATTAGCACTATATCATCTGCATACATCAATGCTGGTAGTGCCTGTTCAATGAGTTTTCCTTGTTTGACGAAAGATAGGTTGAAGCCAAGTCCACTTCCCTCTTATGAGGCCTCTAATCCTTGTAGGTACATCATGAATAACAAGGGTGGCAGAAGACACCCCTGCCTAAGCCCTCGTTTTACCTCCGTGGGCTTGGATACCTGTTTTTTCCACTTTATAACTACCTTGTTACCTGTATCATCATCAGCCTGACTACGTCCACTGCAGGACAAAGGCCTCTCCCATGTTCCGCCAGTTAACTCGGTCTTCCTTGCTGCTACCAATTTATACCCGCAAACTTCTTAATCTCATTTGCTCACTTAACCTTCTAGATATCCTTCAAACGATTAGTGACTCCATCTTCCACACCTAGTGTGTCCAGTATTCCCCACAAGTCCTCTTGAATCACGCTATCGTACGCTCCCTTGATATCCAAAAATGCTAGCCAATGGTGCCTGTGTTCCTTTTCTGCTATTTCGATGCACTGCGTCAGTGAGAACAGATTGTCTTCCAACCTCCTGTGTTTCCGAAACCCATTCTGCGGTTCCCCCAGCACTCCCTCATCCTCTGTCCATGCCTGCAGTCTTTCCTTT